>NW_021621098.1:7452651-7514978 GCF_004785775.1 Grammomys surdaster
AGATAGATAGATAGATAGATAGATAGATAGATAGATAGATAGATAGAAGATAGATGGAATAAATGGATGAATGGAAAGAGGATAGATAGATAGATAGATAGATAGATAGATAGATAGATAGATAGATAGATGGGTAGATAGATGGGTAGATGGGTAGATGGGTAGATGGGTAGATGAGTAGATGGGTAGATGGGTAGATGGACAGATGAACGAATAGACAGATGGACAGACAGATAGTAAGGGTGGATCAATGACTAAACAAGCAAAAAGTCTTCAAGCACCAGATAGGGATCTGAATCACAGAGCCTTCTACCCAGGGTCTTTTCCCATCTTTCTAGAGAAAAAAGGAACCTTCTTGTGGCTATAGAAAGCAGTGACTAGACAATCCATAGTCTAGATTTCAAGCAGGCTTTGATGGAATACCAGCCTGGAACCCCAGCACTAAGAAGGCTAAGGCAGGAGAGTCATCACAAGTTCAGGGCCAGCCCAAGCCAAAGAGAGCTTTGAGATCCATCTCAAAGTGAGCAAGGATGATGCATAGATTGACAGGTAAAAACTTGAGTCCAAACATGATTCCCAAGAGAAAATATGATGTCTTTTACCCAGACCAAGCATAAATAAAAAACCGTGGCAGGTGAGGTGGCTCAGTGGGCAAAGCGCTTGAGGTAAAAGGTCTGAGATTGATTCTCCAGAACCTGAGTAAAAGCACATGTCTGTAATGCCGTCAATCTTACAGTGAGATGAAAGGTGGAGACAGGTAGCTCACAGGTCTGCTAGCCTCATGGATGCAGTGTCAAACAACAAAAGGGAGACTGGGTCTCAAAAAAGACAGAGACCAATACCAAGATTGCCCTCTGACCTCCACATGGCACACAGGCACACTCATACAAATGCATGCACACAAACACAGAAATGTGTTTTTAAGTAAGCATTAAAATAAGGCAAATCAGTTGAGGGTCACATTAAAGAGGCCCTGAAATGCCAGAATTATGAGAAGAAATTAAAGTTATTCAAATAAGATCGGACCCAAGGAATAATCCTGTATGAAAATGCCTAGTAAGGACTCTGGGAAAGAGGCAGTGTTGAGTCTACATGGCTTTCCCAGGGTACTCGGGAGGAGCCACTTCATAATCACTGGCACTGAACAAAGTTGCAAAATTCTTTGCAAGGTACTTGAGGAAATCATGT
Source organism: Grammomys surdaster (assembly GCF_004785775.1). Classification (NCBI taxonomy): domain Eukaryota; kingdom Metazoa; phylum Chordata; class Mammalia; order Rodentia; family Muridae; genus Grammomys; species Grammomys surdaster. The sequence continues at coordinate 7,453,840 of NW_021621098.1, forward strand.
AGTTCAGCAATAAAGCAAGATTTTTCTCATCTAGAGGTGTATAGACCAACTCGCTCCAATTCGCATGAATAATAAATGTGGCGCTCCATACACCTGGGACATGGGTGAATCAGGGTGATGGGCAACAACTTCAGCATACTGTGGTCTCTCAAATGTGAAGAGTAGCTGAGTGCCCAGCATTACACTGAGGTACTCCTTTATTCCTGCCACAACCTGGTTAACAGCATACTCCTTACTATCTGTATTTCCTCGAGACTTGCTATAATTTGCATAATCCTCCAAAATGGAATCCACGTTCTTCTTGGCAGGAAGATAAAAAAGCTGCTTTTGTCTGGTGATCAAGTCCTAGTCATCAACAAGCCATGGTTTCAGGTCTTCAGGAAGCTTCACTTTAACTTCAGCTCTGTTCATGATCTATCCGGGCTCTATTCTTCCTAGGAGGCTGAGGTGTCTCACTGGTACTGCCACCATCTCCATTTCCAGGTGTTTTCTGCTTGTTCTTTTTGTTTTCACTTCAACATTTTTCTGTTTCAGACCAGATGCCTTCTTCCCTGGAGCAGCCCCTCTCATCCTGCCCTCTGCATATTGTTCCTGATTGGCCTTTTGACGTTCTTGCTGTTTCTGCAAATTGGTGTCCACGTACTTGAGTACTCTGCTTTCTGGTACCCATTCATCCCAATTTTCATTCCAACCACTGTAATGGATAAAGTACTTCACTTATTTGTCCTTTATGGCAACCTTTACACACTTTGCTTCATAAAGAAGAGGCCAATGAAAGCATAGCACTTGCTCGCCCTCCTGGAATCTAGGCTTTGGGTCTTGCTTGGGCACCATTTATAAGTGATTTGCCACCTCCTCCTTCTCCCACCACCCCTGACTACTGCCCCCTACCAAATTTTTATTTTTTAAATCCATGGATTACACTTGGGATATAATTACAAAGGCTACCATGACAAATTAACCTGTGTTCACCTTTTTTATGTTTTCAAATAATTTGACATCACCATCATTAAGAGTACATATGTCCCATGTGTCAGAGGACAACCTTGTACAGTCCATTGTTTCCTTCCATCTTTGCATGGTTACATGGAGCAAACTAATGTTGTCTGATCTCATGGCAAGAACTTCTACCCACTGAGGCACCTGGAGAAGGAAGAGAAAAGGCAACTGTTGGCTTCCACATGCAGGATGTTCCCATGTCTGAGGTGTTTCTTGTTTCTGAGCCAGGGTCTGATCTACAGCCCAGGTTAGCCTTGCTAGCCTCCTCCCAGCCTCCTGAGTGCTGAAGCATAGGTCTGTTCCTTCACATCCTTCTCCATGTTTGCAGATTTTAATCTGAAAAATAAGAAGCCTATGTAATTTCTTAAACAGTTACAGAAGCTTTAAGTCAAATTCATATCCTTTAAATTGGATTGTTTTCCAAAGCTGAGTCTTGGTCCTTCCATCAGAAATGCTGGAAGCATGCTGGCTCCTGCCTCTGCTCTGCATTTGCATGAGTCAGATCGGCACCCTTCACACCCTTATGGTAAGCATCAAACACTCAAATAAAGACCAGCTCTGCCTTCCCCTCACCTCTCGATTTTCAAATGGGTCTCACTATAGATCAGCTGAAGCCGATCTCAAATTCATGATCCTCTTCATGCCTCCTCAGCCTTCCAAGCACATGGTACTGTAACGCCTAGTAACATGGTCATCCTTTTGTGTAATACTTCAGTTTTTAAAATACATTCATTTATTTTACTTTCTCTCTGACTCAGGAGAAAAACTCTTTAAGCATGAAGCCCTCCATAAAAACAAAAACAGATGAAAACAAGCAGAAGTCCCAGGTCCCAGGCAGGCAACCGCTTCACAAGCAACCACTGCCTGCCCTGGCCCTTCATTTCCCTGTGCTCTAATTCCAGCAGGTACAGGGCATTGCAGTTCTTGTTTGATCTTTGCTAGCAGGTTAAAATTGATTTAAGAAACCCAAAGTTTTGACTTTGGGAAAAGTTAAACAAAATGTTAATGTCATTCAAATACTGTCACAAATAATTTAATCTACCTTTCGAGCTCTATCTAACCAGCTCTATCTTGCCAGCAGGATCTAACCCAGTTATACCCATTGGAGGGTGCAATGTCCTTGGGGGGGAAAAAAAAACAAAGAATCCCTATCTTCTTGCTGAATGGCAGGATTCAGGGTTAGCCAACATCCAATGCTGAAACACGGCACTTTTCTTTTCTGATTTTCTTTCTTCCCTCCTCCCTTCCCTCTTTACTACCCTTCCCTCCTCTCCCTCCTTCCTCTCTGTTCTCTCTTCTTCTATCTCTCTGTCTCTCTGTCCCTCTCTCTTTTCTTCCCTCTACCCTTCTCCCTCCCTCTACCCCTCCTCTTCCCTCTCCCTCCTTTCCCTGTCCCTCTTCCTCTTCCTCTCCCTCTACTCTTCCCCCTGTCTCTCTGTTTCTCTGTCTCTTTCCATCTCTCCCCCTCCCCCCCCTCTCTTTCTCTCTCTCTGGTTATTCACAACCTAGACTTCTATGCAGAGGAACAGTAGCAGCAGCAGTCAGTGAAACCAAATAACCTTGGAGTCATCAGTTAATCATAAATCATTACTATTCTTTCCCAGACCTCAAGACCAGAGTTTGCCCTTCCCAGAGCAACCCCATGTCCTCCCTTTGAGTAATGGATCAGACAACCCCAACTCAAACACGAGTCACGAAGACTTATCAGCACTGCCTGGAGTGGACGTGGGCGGGCACAGGCAAGAGAACAATGGCGCCCTGGCTGGAGAGACAGTGATATCAGGCTACCATCAGAACAGGGCCAGTGCTTGTTTTCCTTTCTGTGGAGCCTATGAGCTGGTTCCCGTGTACAGTACCAGGCAGTGTAAAAGGCGGCTGCCGGGTTCCTCTGTTTGTGAGGCCTGTTGATACAAGGAGGGGTCCAGGTGTTGTCAGCTGATTCCTGCCCTGGTTTTCTGATAACCATAAATGAGAGAAACCCCACAGGCCCTTTGGCCCTGAGCTTAAGAGCTCCAGTTTTCTGAGAATGGAGACAGATATCTATCCCCCAATCCTTGTGCCAGTTTGTAGAATGCTATGGAAGGGGAATTTTAATAAGAAAGGTTATTTTAGTGAAATATTTCAAAATGGAACATCATTAAGGACTGGAGCTGCTTCAGCACACGAGGTCACAGTCCCTTCCCTACCTAACCTTTGTCTCTGCCTGAGAACCCAACTGCACACTATGTCTGAGTTTCAGTTTGAAGACTAGCCCATTTCCTTGTCTACTCCCATTTTTCTCTAGTAATTCATGTGACCCAGGAATTTTGGAAAGGATCTACTAGAAGTTACTCAGATTTTTTTTGTTTTTAATCTTTCTGGGAATAATAAATATTCTAGTCTCATTCATAATGCCACAGCGGACTGGGGTCATGGCTCAGTTGATAGAGTGCTTGCCTTGATCCCCAGCACCATATAATCTGAGCACGGTAGTACATGCCTATAATCCAAGGCCTTGAAAAGTAGAGGCAAGAGGGAAGTTCAAGCTACTGAGTTCATGGCCAGCCTGAGCTACGTTAGACTCCATGTCCAAATGAGAAGAACAAAGCCTTCTGTATTCTGGGCCTGATGACACAGATCTATAATCTCAGTTACTGAGGAGCCTCTGAGACAGGGCAGTTGCAAACTCAAGGCAGGCCTACAGAGGAAGCTCAAGGTCAGCCTGGGCAATTCAGTGAAACCTTATCATAACGTAAAACATAAAGGAAAAGTGAAGTCTAAGAATACAGCTCAGAAGTAGAGTGCTAGCCTGACATGTACAAGACCCAGGCTCAATCCCAAATACCCTCCCCTCCACACACACACACACACACACACACACACTCATCTGACATGTACAAGACCCACACTCAATCCCAAACACCCCTCTACATACATACATACAAACATACACACACACACACATGGACACACATGCACACAGGCATGCACACATACTCACACAAACAAGCCAAGCTTGGTGGCATATACCTATAATCTTAGCACCCAGAAGGCTGAGGCAGAAGGAACATCTCCATTTAAGGTCAGCCTGGACTACAACAGCAAGATGTCATCTCAGACCAAAAGGAAGAAAGAAACATGAAATGCTGCCCCAAATGTTGTCCCACTAGCCTCTGCTGAGGTGGGGCCACTCAACAACCATTTTAGCAACTAACTTCATCCCTAGATGGGAACATCTACCTCGATTTTCTACTCTGTTGGAATACAATTATGTATCTGTAAGCTACTTAAAATTTATATTGGATACAGGAGAGTCTTAAGTAATAGTCAAATACTTGTAGAAAGGGGGAATATGTGTATGTCCCTGGCTTTCAAACACATGGAAAAATGGCTTCAGAATGTGTATGTACTTAATTTTGTTTTGATACAGTCTCACTGTGCAATCCTGGCTGGCCCATAACTCACTTGTAGGTCAGGCTAACTTTAAACTCACTGGGATTCACCTGCCTCTGCCTCCCAAGTGCCACATCTGGAGTTTATAGTTTGGAGGTGGAATCAGGTTTGGAGGACTTTGAGAAATGGACGTGGGTGGATTCGGGCTGTATGTTTTAGGAGACGTAAGCTGCCAGCCAGGTACAGTGCACATGTTCTCATCCCCAACACCAGGAGTTAGAGCCAGAAGAAGCAAGAGAGGGACAAATGTAGACTTATATTATAGTGTCTCCATTTGAACAAAGAATTGTTAGCGCACAGCAGCAGTCTCGGACTTGGCTCCACACGGCCTTGTAGGCCAGACATAATTTGCATAAATTGCACAAGTTGACTTCTGTTTACCATTTGATGATTTCATAGCCACTTAGTCTTTTTGTGTAAGTATTTTGTACTGGAGTTTGGAGGAGTGGTCACTTTACATAAAATCTGAATGTATTTCAAAAAAAAACAGTAATTCAAGGTCATCTTCAATTTCATAGCTCCTCTGAGTACACATTAGACTATAAGACCCTGTCACCAAAGAGAGAGAAGGTATCTGGAAGAGGGAGCAAAGAACAGAGGGAAGGAGAGAGGGAAGGAGGGAGGGAGAGAGGGAAGGAGGGAGGGAGAGAGGGAAGGAGGGATGGAGAGAGGGAAGGAGGGAGGGAGAGAGGGAAGGAGGGAAGGAGAGAGGGAAGGAGGGAGGGAGAGAGGGAAGGAGGGAGGGAGAGAGGGAAGGAGGGAGGGAGAGAGGGAAGAAGGGAGGGAGAAAGGGAAGGAGGGAGGGAGAGAGGGAAGGAGGGAGGGAGAAAGGGAAGGAGGGAGAGAGAGAGGGAAGGAGGGAGGGAGGGAAAGAAAGAGGAAGGAAGGAATGGGGGGGGATACAAGCCACGAATCACTAATCCAGGTCTTTTCTGAGCTAGGGTAGGCTTTTTGTCTCTGTCTAGTTTGTCAACTAGACATGTGATTCAGCCTCAAAACCTTACTCATGTCCCCCCAGACTGTTGAGGTTACACAGAGATGTCACCTTACAAGAGGATTAGCACATTTCCATAGCTGACATCACTGTCCAGGCACACAGGAGAGTCATACATACCATGCTCAGCTCATTTGTGTTCCACATGGCTCACTCTGCTTCTGTAGCCATACATTTTTCTTAAAAATTCTTAAGAGAGTAAAGACAGACAGCAGAAAGCAAACAGGGTGTGTATGGCCACCAGTGGAAAGAGAACTTTGCTCATTTTTTTTTTAAAACATGAAAGCTCATGTAGAGGTTAAGAAAACAACTTAGGGAGCCACTCAGTCTGGATTCCAATTTCAGATCTACTTACAAGCCTGGACCTTAGGCCAATGACCTGAGCCTTTTAGGCCTCTGTTTCTTCATCTGTACCTGGACTTGTGCTATAAACATGTGTGTGTTTGAAAATCACAAAGATAATCTGAGGGAAGTGGCTTTTGGAGTCTTTAACAAATAAAGTGTTAGCCACGATTGGTGTGTGCACACCACGCTGATACCATTGCTGTGGCATTGCCTGCTATTGCTGTCATCTCACCACCGTTGTCCCAGTTGAGAACGACAGAAAGTCTGCTTAAACTTGAATGTCAAGTTTATTAATGTCTTCATCTTTTTTCTTTCTTTCTTTCTTTTTTTTTTTTTTTTGAGATGGAGTCTCATGTAGCCTAGGCTGTCTCAGATTTACTAGGCAGCCAAAGATAACCTTCAGCTTGTGATCTTCTGCCTCCGGAGTGCATGCTAGGCAGGCTTTCTACAGTGTATCACCAACCCTGCACACTTCATCTTTACCAACAGTGGTGTTAACATTGGCAACAGTGTTTCCCACTTGACCTCTGCGAGTCATCCGACCATAACACAGCAGCTTACTTCTTAGTCCAAGTCAGAGCAGGACTTACTATTTTCCATACATTGTCTCACTGAACCCTTATAACAACTGGTGAGTTTGGTTACTTGTATTTTTCCATTTCACAGCCTCCCCCTATCAAAAAAAGAAAGAAAGAAAAAAAAGGTTTACTGAGGAGAGGTCACTTACTTAGATGACATCATAAGCAACAGATAAAAGAAGCTCCCAAACTAGTTGGGTCCCAGGAGACAAAAGATTTCCTTCCAAGGCTGGGAGTTATTATTCACAATAAACAATTCTTACCATCTACTGTATGTGTGAATGGATGGGGTTGAGGGTTTAGCTCCTTGGCAAAGCATTTTCATACCAGATGCTTGGCCTTTATTTGGTCCTCAGCACCACAGTGAGAGTTAAAAATTGCAAATAGAGTAGCTGGCTGTCCACTGATTTTTATGAAAGGCTTTGCTCTGCAAATTCTGCATAAGCAGGCTAAGTTCTCAGCATTCATCCCCCTTTGGGCCTCCCACACCTTCAGAGAACTTGTCCTACATAGGAGAATCCCCTTACAAGCCATCTGCCTTCTGCCAACAGAGCCAATGACCCTGAGTCTCACCTCTGCCATCCCAATAGCACCTCATACTCCATGACATCCATTCCTAAAGGCCTTGCTCTAAACAACTAGGTCATTCAACCAGGCTAGCCTCGAACTCTCGAACTCAGAAATCTGCCTGGCTCTGCCTCCCAAGTGCTGGGATTAAAGGCCACCACCGCCCTGGCAACCAGGTGACTTTTTAAATTTAAAAAAACAAAACAAAAATCCTACTGGGTGGGGAGATGTCCTGCTAGTTAAGAGCATTTGTTGTACCCCCTGCACCCCAAGACACACACACACTCCCAATAAGGATCTCTGTGTATCACTGCTGTCTTGAAACTTGTTCTGTAGACTACGCTTGCCTCAAACTCCAAAGATCCACCTACCTGCCTCTGCCTCACCAGCCAGCTGTCCTGCCCCAAAATAAGGCCTTTCTCTCTATGCAGCTCTGGCTGACCTGAAGCTATGTAGACTAGGCTACCTCTGCCTTTGAGTTCAGGGATTAAAAGTGTGCACCACCATGCCCCACTGTACTTGTGGCTCCTGCAAGGGACCTCAGTTCAGTTTCCAGCATTCACATGGAACCATCTGTAACTCCAGAGGACCTGATACTCTCTTATAACCTTTGCAGACACTAGGCACTGTGCACAGACATACATTCAGGCAAAACATTCACACACGCAAAATAACAATCAGCCTCTAAGCATGATGACCTGATTTCTGTCCCTGCAACCCACATGGCAGGAGAGAACCAACAGCTAGGGTTACCCTCTCATTTCTGTGAGCTGTCACATTGCGCGTGCATGTGCGCGCGCGCACACACACACACACACACACAAACACACACACACACACTCCCTGACTCACAAACAGGGTGTATATGTGTTTTGCTCTGTGTTTTGATCTTTTTATTTTTCCATGGACAGAGCCTAGCTGACCTAGAACTCATTACATGAACCAGGCTGGCCATCTGCCTGTCTCTGCATCCCAAAGGATGGGATTAAAGATGTTGGCACCCAACCTCTTTTTTTGGGACAAGCTTTTATGTCACACGGTTGGCTTTGAGTCTTCTTCCTCCACATGTATCAAGGATGGCCTTGAATTTTCTTGTCTCTAGCTCCAGCTCATTGAGATTATGGGCATGCAACCATACCGTATATACCATGCTGGGGACCTAACCCAATGTTTAGTGCTTGCTAGACAAACACTCTACCTAGTAATTCCCAGCCTCTGTTTAGTAATCTCATGGAATAGCCTGATTGGCCCTACCTACTCCACCACCCCCTCTCTCTCTCACACACACACACACGCACACACACACACACGCACACACACACACACACACACACACACACACACACACACATTTTTAAAGACCTTGGTGAGGGGGATGACGATGGTCAATGATATTGAGGAGCGGTAGAGTATCGAGCAGCTGACACTCACTTAGCTGTGACTTCCAAGTTGTTCACAATTTGGTGATCCAAATCCTGACCCAAAGGGACATTGGACCAGCTGCTCTCATCCAGCATATCCCTGAAGCAGAGAGTAGCAAGAGAGGTAGGTTGCTCTGTGGCTCTGAAGCTCTGTGGGTGTTGCTCTTGTTTTTATTACCCTGCCAGGCTGATCTAGAACTTGCTGTTGCCCAGGTTGACCCTAAACTCATGGAAACCTTCCTGTCTCAGCCTCCCAAGGGTCTCTGTCACACTCAGCCTCTAAGATCTTCCCAGGAGGATGAGCGTCCCTATCACAACTGTGTCCAAGGGTTCTTGGAATCTGAGAACAAGACATAGAGGCCACACAAGCCTGAGGAGGTGGACACCAGGATGACTCCCAAGGACCTACTACAGTTGCCAGGACACTGCTTTCCAGAAAGAAGAAGACAGCAGCCACCAGGGATCCTGAGGAAGACTAGTTAGTTTGCCTTTTTGCTAACAGATTAGGCAATAGTGCAAGGCCTCTAAGAACAATAAGTCTAAGAGAGGGCTGGGACAGGAGTCCAACTTCCTGATTCCTAAAGCCGAGGGAGGGCTGAGGGCCACCTGGGTGAGAGGCCTGAGACTGCCTTTGCCAGGATTCTTTCCTAGGTGGCTCCCAGCCTTTCAGGCTCAGGGGACTTTGTGCCTTCAAGGAGTCATTACTCAGCAAAAAGTAGGCATCTGCTTGGAGAACAACCTCAACACACAGCTAATCAAGTGGGACAATTTGCATAATTTCCCTATTTGTCTGTGCAACAGTTCTGTCCCCTAGGTATGTTCTATTCCAGTTCTACAGATGAAGACATTAAGGCTCAGAGAACTGATTCCAAGTCTCCGAGCTTGTCAGTCAGTGCCAGGATTCAGTCCTTGGTCTCCATTCCCAGCCTCATATGCGTGGGTTGGCCTCAAACTCACTTTGTAGCTAAGGATGACCTAGAACTCTTAATCCTCCTGCCTTTACTTCCCAGGTACAAGATTTACAGACATGCACTACCACACAGAGCTAAATGGTCTTGTTTTAAAAATTTTTTCTAGATTTATCTTTATTATTTTATGTGTCTGAGTACTTTGCCTTCATGGATGTCTGTGTACCACATATGCTTCTGCTTGAGGAGGTGGGGAGTCTCTGTGTGGGTGCAGGGAATCAAACTCGGGTCCTTTGCAACAATAACAAGTGCTCTTAACCACTGAGCCAATTCTCCAGATCCTGAATGATCTTCTTAATCCTATGAAGCAGGATCTTACCATGTAGCCTGGCTGGCCTGACACTCACCTGTAGACCAGGCCTTGAACTCACAGAGATCCATCTGCTGATGTCTTCCCTGTGCTGGGAGTAAAGGTGTGCACCACCACACATGACATGTTTTAAATTTTTAAGTTGTCACACAAAGTACTATGTTTTCTCTTAGCATTTAGCCAGATACATATGAGTCATGTATCTCTGGCTCTAATCTAATCCCTTTACTCCCCAAACTCAATAAAGCCAACTTGTTTTCCCTCTTTCCTTGTTTTCATCATCTTGCAAACATGAAACAAACCAGCCAGTCCCAGGGTCTTTCCATGGAGCAACCAAATAAACAGAATAGCTCTCACCAATAGCTGTCAGTGATTCTACTTAAGATATTTCACATATAGATAACCATAGGAGAGGCAGCATTGCTTAAGCTAAACTGGCTTGCAATTATTAGTTTATTTTGTGTTATTGTTTGTTTGCTTGTTTTTGAGACAGAGTGTTGCCATGTAGTTCCAGCTAGCCTGGAACTCACTATGTAGACCAGGCTGTCTCTATACTCCCAGAGATCCACCTGCCTCTGCCTCCTGGAGTTCTGGAATTAAAGGCTTGCACCACTATACCCAACTACCAATGATTACTTTATCAAAATAATTTGAATTCATTAACAAAGCAACTCTTTTCCAGAGCTGAAGACACAGGTCTCCTCCAGTGGGTCTCTATCTACAAAATGTTTACATGGGTCATGCTAAATCTAACGCTCTGATGATAAGCAGTGCCCACTCTCAGAACTAGTGAGCCACCCAGCCTAAAATAAATAAAAACTGTTCTGAGTACCCATTTTGTCTTCTAAACAGACCTACAGGGAAGGACACTCATTACTAATATATTTGTTAATTGTAAATTGGCATTATGAAAACCGATGAAGTTTAAACCTTTCAAGTGTTTGGAGCTTAGGGTTTGGAGTAGGGAACAGAAAAGAGGTTAGTATTCTTCAGGATTATGAAGGGGAATTGCATCTACTGAGAAAATGAACCCCTTTTAACAAGCTATGGACAAAAACAGGTGCCAATTTATTATTGTTGTTGTTATTAAAATGGTGATAAATATTATTATTTAAATTATTATTTCATGGTGATCACCATGAAATTTTCATGAGAGAAAAGGAAAATAAATGGGCTTACCCATCATTGCCTCAAATTCCCCATGTGGTCAACAGGAAATGTATTTCATGTACACATGATCCTGGTGGCAGAATGGAGGCTCCTGTCCATCCCACTGCAGCTCTGCAGCGTGGCAGTCCCTTTGTGGACTCCAGCACTCACCCTCTGTACCTACTACAAGGGAAAAGCAAGCCTGACTGCCTCTCCAGGCTACACTGTCAGCCTGGCTGTGCACACTCTTTAGGCAGAGACCTTCCGTCTGGAAGTGCAGCAGCCTCCCGGTGTCCCCAGTCTCCCACCAGAACTCAAGTCATGGTCTGACCTTGAAACAGCCTCCAGCTGTTTTAAGAAGTCCTCAGAACCTGGGAGAGTAGAATTGCCAAGTGACACAAAAAGCCACTGCTATGTCTTGCCACTGCGGTTCACTGTGCCTATGAAATGACAGCTATCAGCTCAGGGCCACCACAATCAGCCTACACAAAACCACCCTGCCCAGGAAGCAGAGGAAGTGCTCCCTTCCTGTCCTCTCCAAAGCGATATTTGTACCGTGTTCGTCAGAACATTGCTGCGAGGGTTGGGATGTGGCTTAGCTGGCAGAGTGCTTGCCTAGCAGAGGAGAAGTGCTCAGTTCAGTACCCAGCAGTAAACGGTGTGGTGACACACTCCTGTAACCATAGATCTCAGGAGGTGGAGGCAAGAGAATTAGAAACTCAAGGTTATCCATATATATATCGAGTTTGAAGCCAGCCTGGGCTACAGAAGACCCTGCTCCAAAACAACTTACAAACAAAGATTGAGAGAGTAGATGTACCCTAATCAGTGTTGTTCTGCTAAATCTACTTCAGTTTGGTGTCAGTTTTGTGTATGAGGCAGGGGGAGGTGCACACATTGTATAGGTGGGCACATGTGTGACTTTGAATGGAGGTCAGAGGTTGACACTGGGTGTCTTTCTCAATCTTTTTGAAACAATCTCTCTCTAAAACCAGGGCTTGCTAATTTACTTAGACTAACTGAACAGCAAGCCCCAACACCTCCACATCCCCAAACCCACACAGAGAACCTCCTGTCTCCACCTCAATAGCACTAGAATTACAGGCATATGTGACCTTGCCTGGGCTCCAAGCTCAGGGGCCTCATGCTGACACAGCAAGCACTTCACTAACCCAGCCATCTTAGCTGGGGTTTCTATTGTTACAGCTAAATGTCATGACCAAAAAACAAGTTGGGAAAGAAAGGGTTTATTTGGCTTACACTTCCAGATCATAGTCTGTCATTGAAAGAAATCAGAACAGGAACTCTAATAGGGTTGGAGCCTGAAGGCAAGAGCTGATGCAGACAGAGGTCATGGAGATGTGCTGTTTACTGACTTGCTTCCCATGGCTTGCTTAGCCTGCTTTCTTATAGAACCCAGGACCACCAGCTCAGGGATGACTCTACTCCAACTAATCACTAGCTTAGAAAATGCCTTACAGCTGTGAATTTCATGGAGGCATTTTCTCAACTGAGGCTCTTTCCTTTCTGATGACTCTAACTTGTGTCAAGTTGACACAAACCCAGCCAATACACCAGCTTTTTCCCAGCCCCTGCCTACTAATTTTAAGTGTGAGCCTCAAAGTAACAAGCACAAAGCCAGGCATGGCAGTGAACACCTCAGGCAGCAGAGGCAAGAAGATCACAAGTTCAATCCAGCCTGAGCTACATTGCAGCATTCTGTCTCCGAAAGAAAATGTAAAAATGACAAGTCCTGAAGTATCTACACTCAACCAGAAGATGCAGGCCCCCATTGATATTAACATTTCCTTTCCTTCATGGCTTATTTATCTGGCTGGCCTACAGACCTCCGTGCCATATGCTATGAGCAGAGCAAAAGCACTCGATTTGTTCTTTACATTGCTTGGTCAAACAAACTGAGTGTTTTCTTTGATTTTTTTTTCTCTTTCTCCTTTCTAGAGAAGGAATTGGGAAAAGATATTCTTTCAGACCTAGACTCAGTGTGTCATTCTCTGTGACCTGATAACATTTGCGTCATTCCTGAGCCATGGTAGTCTTCTACAAGGAAGAATGTTGTATTCTTTTCCCAGTCCTTTCTTAGGTGATACAAATCCCTACTAAATAATCACACCTCTTTGAAAGATAGCCTTGGATTTCTTGTTGGCCTGATCACAAAGGGCCAGACCCTGGCAGCATTGTCAAGATTCCTTCTGTTATTCCCAATTTTTTTCTCATTAAAAACAAAAAACAACAACAACAAAAAAACCTTCATTCTTTTCCTCAGGCCAGATTAAATTGAATGATCCCTATAATAAAACACAGAGCTATTTTTTCTATGGATCTGTGAATATTCACTAGAGGTCCTTTGAGGTCCCCTGAAGTGATATAAGCCTTCTCAAAGTATTCTTGCTCAGCATCTGACTTTTCCTTGCCAATCTGTGCTTAGATTTAGCAGTAAGTGTGTGTGTGTGTGTGTGTGTGTGTGTGTTTGTATGTGTGTGTGTGTGGTTTTACTAAAAATATTATCTGAAAAGCAAAAAATCCAACCAAACAAAACAGTGTGTTTTTATTATCCCTGGAATGACATAATTACAAAGGTAACATGTGTGTGTGTGTGTGTGTGTCTGTCTGTCTGTCTGTCTGTGTGAGTGTATTGAAGATTAAGGTAGAGTCTGACTATTGTAGTCTAGGCTGGCCTAGACTTTGTAGCCCCAGGTGCCTCCAACTCATGGTCTTCCAGTCTCTGTTTCCAGAGAACTGGGCTTACTGATACGAGCCATTCTTCCTGGCTAGGACCTTAGATGTTAAGTTAAATATTCAGAGCTGGATGTATCCTTCAAGAGCTAGCTTTAATATTGTACAGATTCCATCACTGACCTATTGACCCAGGTCCTGATATGCCTGCCCATCATCCAGTTGCAAGGGCCTACCTTCCCATTAGCTCTGCCTTCAGAAGGCAGACAACTACCCAGCCAGCTGCCTGAACTCTGTCCCACAGCAAGCTGCCTCCCTCCCCCACTTTCCCAAACATCTTGGGCATCTCAAACAATCCCAATTACACTCAAGTTGTTTAAACAAACAGCAACACAATTCCCCAGCCCAGAACCCCAGCTGAGGGGCTTTCTGTGGGCAGTTCTTACCATCTCCACCTCAACCCCCACACACTGCCAGCCACTTTCAAGGAAGAGTGGCCCTAGCAGGGACAATGGGGCTGTGACTTAACAGTGGGCACTTTTCCATGTCTAAATGTTTACAGACACTTGGTAAAGTGTCTCAGGCCAACTTTCCAAAGGACAACACCTCCACACCACTGAGCTTGTTTAAGTAGGCAATCCCAGATAAGAAGGGAGCTCCTTCTCTTCAAAAGTCAAGAACACAAAATGGGCTGGAGTCCATGGTGTGTGAGGTTTCACAGACTCTGTTAAAATTCTCTCAGCTCCCACCTGTCCTTAAAAGAATAGAGTCATCCTAAAGAGAAAGTGAGATTATTAGGTTGGTGGGAAGCACAGTATTTTCCAGATGATACCCCTGGGATATTGAAGGGCATGACTTTTAATTCCATGGCTGAGCTAGATCAGTGAGTGACAAGGGTCCCCTACCTCCTCACTTTATGAATCCACCCTGCATTCATTTCTGTTGGCATGAAGAAGCCTACCACTGCCACCTCCCAATCTCTCTAGACATCCTTCTGCAAGGGCAGTTGCCAAGTCTATGAGAAACAACCCCGTTTTGTGATGGAAGGTGTAGAGGGTGTTTATGATTCACCTAGCAGCTATTTACAGATTTACAGTTCAGAGGCTGAGCAAAGATAAAGTCTAGTCTTACACATATGGAAGAAAGTAGCAAGAGACTTTAGAGGGGCCAAAGACATTAGGAGTTCAGGGAAGCGATGGCTTCCAAGTGAGTGGAGTGGAGAGGAGAGAGAGAAAGCTTCAAAGGAGAGGTACTGAGTCAACCTTCATAGCACTGAGATCTGTGGGCAGGAGGAAATCTGTAACTGAGCCACTTTGCATTTCTTCTTTCTTGTCTTTTTGTTTCCTTTCTTTTATTTGTTTGCTTGTAAAACAGTGCTTGTGTAGCCCAGGCTGGCCTCTTAACTTGCAATGTAGCCAACCAAGGTTAACTTTAACCTTCTGAACCTCCCTGCCTCCACTTCCCAAGTGCTGGGATTACAAGTGTATACTACCATGCCTGTTTGTATGCAGTGTTGGGGATCTAACCCAAGGCTTCATGCATTTTAAGCAAGCCAAGCATCCTGCCAACTGAGCTACATCCCCTACCTCTGGATCTTTCAACCCTTAAATGGATATTCTCTCATGTTCTGTGGGTTACAGATCTAAAGAGACTCTTTGGGCACACAGCCCAGGCTAGCCTCAACCTCACTATCCTCCCAGGATTATAGGAATGTACCATCATGTCTGGCCTCATGCATATCATTTTAAAGAATTATTTACTTATTTATTTTATGTATATGAGTACACTGTAGCTGTCTTCAGACACACCAGAAGAGGACATTGGATCCCATTACAGATGGTTCTGAGCCACCATGTGGTTGCTGGGAATTGAACTCAGGACCTTTAAAAAAGCAGTCAGTGCTCTTAATGGCTTAGCCATCTCTCCAGCCCCACATTTTTTAAAAGTATTATTTCTTTTTGATTGTTTGTTTGTTTGTTTGTTCTTATTGTAGGGTATCTGATCACACTGTGAACCCTAAGATTGTGTTATTGAAAAAAATTGTTCCTATTTGTAGTGTGGTTCAGCCCTTAGCACTTTAATCCCTCTGGCTGGAATTCACATACTATATACACTATATATACTTTACACAGTATATACACTTGTACACGCTATATATACTGTACACACTGTACATACTGTACACACTGTACACTGCATGTATTTTATACACTGTACACACTACATACACTATATACACTGTATACTCTACATACTACATATACTATATACATGCTATACATACTGTACACATTATACACACTATACACACTAGTATGATTTCATTTCTTTTAATCATATTTTTAACTGTATCTCTACAGATGCTGTTAGATACTTTTTTTTTTTAAAGACAGAGTCTTACACAGGGACAAAGTCTTAAATTCCGAACTCTCTTCTCGGCCTGCTGAACTTTTACATTACAGGGATTTGTCATAACTCCCATTTTATTACATACAACTTTGCACATATCTTTAAATGCATCACTAATGTAGCATATGTTAGATGTTCACACGCAGCTTAGAACAGACAACAGCAGACCAAAGGGTTCCAAGACAGGGGTTATTCAGGGCAATGGTGGGAGGAAAAGTAGAGGAAGAAGATGGAAGAAGAGAGAACAATGTCGGAATTCTGCCTGTTTTATATGGGCAATGATGTAGCCTCTCCCAGGTAAAGGTGAGGTAGCCAGGTGGGTTCTGGGAGTGTATGGCGGTTGCCTTGGCAACGATGTGGGGGTTGCCTAGATGTGATGTCACTGGGTTCGGAGCCTAATACCAATATACCTCCCTTTTTCTTATTATAAAGAGAAGAAGAAAGGGGATGGTGAAAGGGGAGTTGGAGCGCTGTGTCTCTTAAACTACTTCCTGCTGTGTAGGGGTGTAGTCTGTTGTAGAGAGTAGCTGGCTTTCACCACCAAGATCCACTAGGTAGATGTGTGTATCAGATTCCTCTGTGGACACCAGCTGCTAATCCTGTAATAGGAACTAATCAATAGTTTGGTTAGAAATAATAACACCAAGAGGATGACTAAAAGGGTGTTACAAAAGAGAGTATCTGCTTTTATATGGGTTTTTAAAAATCTCAGAACTGGAGGTCTCACGTTCCCTAAAAATGGCATTCTTCCTGGAGGAACTGGTGAAGACCATCTTCTTTAGCTGTCAGGACATCTGGCCCCCATCAGTTCTGAAGCACCACAGTTGGAATCCAGTAGGTCTTGTATGTAGAAATGAGTGTCTTGTGGTGTTGGTAGAAGAAACAGTTGGTCCATGATCCTAGCATATATATCTGACAAGACCAATATGGGCAGCCCCCACAATCGTCTGACCAGTTTCTATAATAATCTTCTATCTAGTCAAAGAGAGAGCAAATATAGAGAACATAATATTTAGATGGGATAACAGATACAGGGATGATGGTAATTTGTATTGATTCTTGGCATCTGGCTATGGAGCAGTTTCCTGACCCTGTTTGGAAAGACTGTTTGTTATCTGTGGGAGTCTCTTGAACCTCGAACCTCCAGATGTAAGGGCTGACCTGGATAGAAACAAACAGCAGGGGAGGACAAGAAACACGTGTCTAGTCCAGTGAGGTCAAGCTCGGCTGTCGGAGTCTCATTTTCTGGGATTGAGGACAAGGTGGGTGATTTTGACGTCCTCCAGAGCTTAATAGAGCACGGCCCTGCTAGGAGCAATGTGTATGAAGAAGAGTCAGTTTTAGATGGAGGGATGAAAGGCTTGAGGTGAGACAAGTGGACCCAATGAGGGAGTCCCTCAAGTTTAGAAGCTGTAGGGGTCACAAGAATTACCTTAAAAGGGCCCTGCCGTTTGGGAGAGAGGGGTGAGGGCCAATTATCTGGAGGGGAGAGAACTTGGTCTCCAATGTTGACAGGCAGTGGACAGGAGACAGTATGTGGTCGAGGTAGAAGGTGGTCAGCAAAGTTCCACAAGAGAGAACAGAGCTGGCAAAGTAATGGGGTGAGTAGATGGTCTGGGAGGGGAGAGCATTTAGGTGAACGATCAGGAGTTAGAATTCGACATCCATACATGAGTTCAAAGGGTAATATGAGGAGAGGCCACTTGGGGAGAGCTTGTAGCCTGAAAAGAGCCAGAGGTAGGAGTTTTACCCAGTCAGGATGAAGTTCCTGTAATAGCTTGACAAGAGTGGTTTTTTAAAGCGTGGTTAGTTCTTTCTACCTTACCTGAAGATTGAGGGTGGTAGGGAATATGAAAATGCCAGGGTATGTCTAGGGCCTTAGATAGAATTTGAGAAACTTGGGAAGTAAATTCAGGACCATTATTTGACTGAAGGGAGGTTAGGACACCAAATCAGGGGATGATCTCTCGGAGGAGGAGATCAAAGACTGTCTGAGCCCTTTTGTTAGTTGTAGGAAAAGCCTCTACCCAGCCTGAGAAGGTATGGATCAAGACCAGGAGGTATTTGGCACATTTTACAGCAGACATGTGGGTAAAGTCAAGTTGCCAGTCAGTTCCAGGAAGGGAACCTCTCGCCTGATGGGTAGGAAAAGGGGTGCTACGATACGATTGAGTTGGGATCTGATATCTGACAGATTTTGCAAGAAGCAGTGATAGATTTTAAAAAACTTAAGTCCTCAGGAGTAGGCTGTAGCTGGGTCTTAACAAAATAAGACAACGCTTGGCTGTTAGGATGAAAGAGTTGGTGAAGACAGGACAGAGTTTGACGAGTGTCATGGGGTGTAGGTGGGGATGTGGGTTGCAGTGTAAGAATGTCCTGGGCAGGGTAAGATGAGTCTAGGCCCCTAAGAGCCGCAGCTCTAGCTGCCTTATCAGCTCGGTTGTTTCCCCTGGAGACAATAGAGTCATCCATCTGGTGGGATCTGCAGTGGACAATCCCAGTAGCTGTGGGGAGATGGGAGGCCTTTAGCATGGCCAAAATTTGGTTTGCATAGTTACTGATCCTCCTTTTGTGGTAAGTAACCCACGCTCCTTCCAGATAGCAGCAAAGGACAGGAGGATATGGAAAGCATATTTGGAATCTGTGTAGATGTTGAGGGATTGCCCCTGTGCCAGCTGGAAGGCATGGGTAAGGGCTATTAGTTCAGCCTGTTAGTTGGTGGTATGAGCAGGAAGAGCCTGTGCCTCCACCACCTTGGTGTCTGACACTATGGCATAGCCAGCTTTCCTGTCCCCTCCATGTAGAAAGGAGCTTCCATCTGTATACCAGGTAAAGGTGGCTTGAGGCAATGTGTCCTCATGTATGTGTGAAGGATGAGGTAATAGTTCCTCTAAAGTTTCAGTGCAGGAGTGAGATAGGGAGTAGTCAGTATTAGATCAAGGAAGAAGATTGGAAATATTAAGAGGTGGGCATGATTGAAAGGTGAGGGTGGAGTCTTCTATTAGAGCTACCTGAAGAGAAAGAACCCTGGAGGGAGGTAGAGTCTGTAAGCCTTTATAAGTTAGGAGCTGTGACAGAAGAGAAGACAGGACAGTTCTTTCTTGTGAGAAGAGAGGAGAGTTATAGGCGATCCCAACGTTAGTTTCTTTGACTCTCGAATAAGGAGTTCAGCAGCTGCTAAGGTACGAATACAAGGTGCCCATCCCTGGTGGTTCAGTAGTAGAATTCTCGCCTGCCACGAGGGAGGCCGCGGTTCGATTCCCAGCCAATACACCAGTGTTAGACATGTTAGACAATACATAACAATGATGTTAGACATCCTTGTGCAGGTTAGAACAGACAACATGAGACCAAACGGTTCCAAGGGGGGATTATTCAGGGCAAAGGTGGGAGGAGAAGTAGAGGAAGAAGATGGAAGAGGTCAGGGTTCTGCCTGTTTTATATGGGCAGTGATGTAGCCTCTCCCAGGTAAAGGTGAGGTAGCCAGGTGGATTCAGGGAATGTATGGTGGTTACTTTGGCAACGATGTGGGGGTTGCCTAGATGTGATATCACTGGGTTCAGAGCCTGATACCAACAGCATATATTTTGTAAATTGACTTTACTTAAAAGTGATTTTCGGGGGCTGGAGAGATGGCTCAGTGGTTAAGAACACTGACTGCTCTTCCAGGGGTCCTGAGTTCAATTCCCAGCAACCACATGGTGGCTCGCAACCAACTGTAATGGAATCAGATGCCCTCTTCTGGTGTGTCTGAAGACAGCTTCAGTGTACTCATATACATAAAAAATTAAAAAAATTAAAAAAGTGATTTTCACAATGGGGCTGGAGAGACAGCTTAGCAGTTAGGATCATATACTGTTCTTCCAAAGGACCTGAGTTTGGTTTGCAGCACCCCATTAGATGGCTTACCACAAACTCCAGCTTCAGGGAATCCAATGGCACCTTCCTGCTTTGGTGGCCACCCATTTACATGTGACACACATACAAATTAAAAACATTTTTAGAAAGGCAGTCTACAGTATTCCTGAAAGTCCCAGCTCTGATTGATGGGAAGAGGCTAGCCCTTTGGACCTTGTATTAAGTAAGGCTATTTTCAGAGGAAGCAAATGGATGAAAAACCCCTTTTCATTTGCAAACTTGAAAGAACAACAACCAACAAATGCTATTAACTCTTCCTTATTTGGGGGCAGTGTTGCAAGGTCTCATTATGTAGCCCAGGTTGGCCTCTGATTCACAGAGACTTACCTGCCTCTGTCTTCTGAGTACTGGGATTAAATCACTAAGATGTAGCTTTTCCTCTGATGGCAGGCCATCTTCCTGCCCCAGACTTCCTAAAGGAGAAAGCAGCAGGAGATGACTGAAGGAGGCATCCCCTGGGAGAGAGGATAGTCTTTACTGTGCTAATGACCAACAAAGAAGGATTATAAAACATAACCCAACTTTTACCTCTCTGACATCTTCAGCCAAGTGTATGTGGGGTGTGAGGGGCTTAGTGTCAATCTCCAAAAGCCCCGAGTCAGTAAAAAATAAAAAATCCAGAGAAAACTCTGGAAACCAATGGCCGAAGAAGAAAGATAAAGACGTGAAGTTTCCCTTTCTTCTCCTTGTTGTTGCCAGTGCTACCGCAAGTTCCTACTGCGCATCTACTAATTCACTCTAAGCCTCAAAGTCCCTTCCCTTCCTTGCAGCTCACATGAGCTGGTCCGTACATCCCATAATCTGTATTTCCAAATTAATTGGTTCATCAACTCCTACAAAAAGCACACGCTGCACCCATATTCTTGATTGGTGTTCTGAGAGCACAGCTGGTGCTGATCTGACTCCAGAGGCTCTGGTGAGGTGGCCCAGGGTTGTGTTCCCATGGAGGAACCAACCCCCTTTGTGAGGGCCTGCTGCTTTTCTCTCCAGAATAAACACAAAGCAGAGACCGAACTCCCATCAGGATGACCTATAAGTGACCCTTGGGCTGACCTAACACTCTGGTCACTCTCACCGACAGGTTTGTTTATCTTGGAAACTCAGAGGCTCTGTGCCCAAAAGCTGTAGCCCCTGACTCTAAGTCCTCGGCAGTGAGCTGTCAGTCTCTGCTTAAGTGCATGTTGGATGGCTACATGATAGCCTGAGTTTATTTACCAAAACCTGATGTTTATGCTGTCCGGCAGTGCACTGAGTCCATGGGTGCTGAATTTAGTAAGCAGGGAGCCAACCAGCCGTAGTCAGCTGGCATTAGCTGTCACCCCACAGGATTATCAGTAGATCCCATAGAGCTCCTCTCTGCCTGGTCCTCAGAGATTAAAGGTTCCCTGTCAGTTTGAATTTGACATCTCCATACAAAAGAAGGATTTCTGGCCAAGTCACTTCCCACTGTTAGTATAGACAACACAACTTCAGTTGAGGCAAGGGGAACTTTTAGCTTCTAATTAAAGGGGAAGTCACACTGCAAAGTGGTTAGTCCAACAGCACAGTAGGCAGTTTTCAAGTGACACCAGTGCTATGCTAGCTATGGAAGAAAGACATATGTTGGATGCAGTAACAACCAGCAAATCCCCAAAACAAAATGAGATCCAAGAGTTTACTGAAGCCAGAGCACATCCTTAGCATGAATGAAGTCATAGCACCAACAATCTTTAAGTCTCTAATTAGCATATCCACCATTTCAAATATTATTGTTTTCTTGTGATAAGAATATGGAAAGTCCTCTGATCTAGGTGTTGTGCAATACACATGGTTGTTAGAGGGACAAGATGGTACAACTGCAGGAGAGTGTGCCACACAGAAGAAGACAAGCACTTTCCTTTTGAAAGTGTATCCTACTTTTTCTGATGCAATCTCTTAAGGAACAGACTTGTACTTCTAGTTAGTCTCAGAGGCAACCCAAAAGAGATGTGGCCCACTCAGGAACATGACTTCACTCTCATTCAGACCTACCCCTACGCACTTTCTTTAAAGAAGCTTTTTTCAAATGGCTGAGGAAGGCAAACATGAACTTCCAAATAAACCAGGCCAAATCTAGATGACAAGGTTGCATACAAGCTAGGCTCCTTTTCTACCCCCAAACAGATTTGAAGTAGCTGTGAATCTTTGAGGAATGCTTTTATTTGGTAGACAAGAGAAGTGTGCTTCTGCAGAGGATCACACCAAAAGAGGACTCTACTCCTCTATCCTGTTAAGGTTCTGCTTGTCAGTGACTCCCAAGGCCTCTATTATCTGCCTTGGCTTAAATAAACCTTCTGCTGATGTACCCACTGCCTCCCTGCAAGCTGCAGGGCCATTCATCAATGTCACCTTTGCAGAGTGGCTGCCGTGACAGTTCATGATCATTAACCAGCCTGGTGTGCTTTGTATTAAAGTTAAGACACATCAAACATAGCAACTCTCTTCGTTCTTAATGTTCCAAGAGAGAGCGCTACACTAGGGTGAGGTCAGCCCAAATCACACAGCTTTGACAAAAGATGAAAATTGAACTTCTGGGGGAACAGGCTGGAGCATTGAGCACCCCTCCCCCTCAACTCTGCTCCACTTTCAGAGGCAGAGGCTGGGGGAACTGGAACATTACTGGTGTTTGAGCTAAAATGGAGCATCAAAGGACCCAGCAACATGACTCCTTCCCACCCCCCCTCCAGCTCTCCCCTCCAGCTTGCACACCCCACCCCCCCCCTCAGAAGGGCCCCTGTCACAGATTGGCTGGGATCTGGTCAACCGTGTCTCACCACGCTCTGCTGATACGCCCTTATCCAGACCCCTTCATAGACCTTCCTTACTCAAATCTGCAAAAGAAATGGAGGATGGTCAGTTTCTCTTTTCATCTCTGCAAAGTCTGTGTGGAACAACAGTTAAAGAAAAAGAACCCGTGAACTTGAGAGAGGGCAAAGGGTAGAGTTGCATGGGAGGTTAGGAGGAAGGAAAGGGATGGGAATGATGACATTATATTAAATGTAAAAGAAATGAAAAATACTATCAACTTTTAAAAACTTTAAATAACAACAAGAAAGTTTAAGGTATCATGACAAGAAATTTATGTACCTGGATGATCCTGTTCACACATCAAGGCCTAAGGCCCGTTGTTTAATATTGTCCTTATCCTGACTCCTTTGTAGCCTGGCCCAGGTCAGGAAAATGACCTTGACAAGTGCTCAGAGAAGGAAGATGGCTCTTCAGTCACTATCTAACAATTAAATAACACAAGAAACAGAAGGAACATTGTTCCTCACTGACCTTGTCATCAAAAGAGTTAAGCATGCTTGCAATTCTGGCCCTCATTTTCTTCCTTTCTTTCTTTCTTTCTTTCTTTCTTTTTTTTTTTTGATGATAGGTATTAAGTGGTGCCCCAAGGTTATAAGGACCCAAAAATGGATTCTAATCCTTAGGAGCTCAGACTCTAGAAGGATGCATGAAATATGTACATTGACTGCAGATTTTGGAGCTGCAAGAAACAGAGGTGGAAGCCAGAGAAGCTGCCCCAGGAAAGGGGTCACCTGTCCCAAACTTGAGGACTAAGCTGGGAGAAGGGGACAATTCATGCAAACGTACAAAATTCTAAGTTAGTGTTTATAAGGCGTGTGCTACAGCCCAAGCAGTGCAGTGTGTGTGTGTGTGTGTGTGTGTATCTGTAGACATGAGGGAGGCACCAGCTATAAGGTGGTATCAATATTGAAATGAAGCTGGTCTGATATGGGATGTGCCTCCAACGAGTCACAGACAAAGACAGTTTAGAGATTCCCCAGGAGGGGAAGAGTGTGCGCTGCGCTGTGCAGAGGAGGAGTGTGAGCTGCTTACACGGACTGAGCATTGAATGAGAGGTTACATGGCAGAGGTTAAATTAAACACAGCATTTACATTAATTTCACCTACCTCTCATCTCTTGGGCTCTGGCTGTGTTTCCTTTTACAACCAGACTCTTCATCTTCTCAATAGCCATACAAATATTAAACCTTTGTTTTTTTCAGCTGAGACTGTGAAGGTGCTGTGCCATGACCTGCTGCACAGAGCAGGTAAATTACAGGAAGAGGTAATCGTGAAGGTGCATTGATATTGATCAGCAACAGTAGAAAAGGAGTCAAGTTCACCTCAACAGAGCAACTTTGTTCAATGTATTTTGTGTGGTTGTCAGCTAAAAATGCAAACAAACTCATCTGTTTTTTTCTTAGACTTTTGCTTTGTTGAGACAGTCTACCTGGCTCAGGTTGGCCTTAAGCTTCTAGCAAGTCTCCTGCTGAGAATATAAATGCACCTTGATGTCCTTGACCAAGGGCAGGGGAGTAGAGTTTTCTCCTTGACTCACCTTCTGGCTGAAGACATCCAGGCAAACCCTACAAGTACAACTGTCAGCTGGAAACCAAACGTTGGGAAATATGAATCCAAAGGGAGAAATCACTATGTTCTGAACCAGTTGTGACAGGGTCTTGTGGACACTGTGACATCACATTTTGGCATGGCCCCAATGCCATTACTAATAGAGTTATACTTTCAAGTTTGGATTTATGGAAGTTTGCACTTTATCCCAAACAGTTTTTCACAAATCCTAAATAATGGACCTGAGGGGTGAATGAGAAGGTCTCCTCACTTCTCAGCAGTTGCGGCTTGGTGGAAAGAGCCACTGATGAGGAGTGGGGGAAAAGGCAGTAAAGGGCCCTGTTAGTGCCCAAGCAAAAGTACCAGAGCTCTGCCCCTTTGCCACCAGGACTAGAGAAGAAAGATTAGAGGCCAGTATGTGAATGTTGCTCCTTTGCTGGTGGTTGGTCCAAGAACCATCCCTGTTGCTATAACAACCTAGGGAAAGCAAAGGAAGCCACGCAAAGATACTTTCCTGATATTGGCAATGGGTCATGCTTTGAAATGTTGACAATGGGCGTACAAACAGATATTTTTAGGCAATCTGGTAGTAACTGCCAAGTCATCAGTATATTTCTGGTTTATTTTTCTTTCTGTTCTGAGTCAGGATTTTATATATCCCATGCTGATCTCAAACTCATAACCAGCCTTGAACTTCTGTTCTTCTTGCCTCCATCTCCTGAATATTGGGGTTAGAGATATGAATCCCCATGCTTGGTGGCAAATATGTGCTTTTTGTGACTCAGCAATCCTTCAAGGTAATGTTCGCATCAACCTACTTACTCTAGGAGAGGATATTCCTGGCAGCATTTTAATGTACTGTAACAACTTTTTCTTTTATAAAAAGCAAAATCCAAAATCAATCTAAGTCAGAAAAAGAGCTGTCAAGTAACAATGCAGCTATGTCTGTAGCCACCAAAGGAGGAGTGTCAGTCTGTGGGAAGAGACATGGTCCAGCCTGTTCTAAAAACACATTCAAGGGGAATAAATCCTACACTGGTGTTATTCCTGACATAACACTATAAACATGCTAACAGCAGGTAAGGTAAAAGAAACTGTACCTGCAGGAGGGGTGTAGATGTCAGACAAGAGAGGCCCCCACCAGGATGAGCTGCCCCACCCATCCACTTGGATGCAGTGAAGTGAGCTCCCTCTGCAGATCCCTAAGCCAGGCTTGCTGAGTTGTTTTGGAGCAGTGGAAGTAAGACAAAGTAACCCTGTCATCATGAATGTGTCATAACTGTTCACGGCACACCTTCCTCATTGGCTCCTGTACCCATATGTACAGGCCTGGGTTATCTGGAGCTCACTATGTAGACTAGGCTGGCCTCAAATTCACAGAGCTATGCCTGCTTGTGCCACCTGGGTACAGAAATTAAAGGCATGTGTCACCACACCAAAGCCCTTTCGGTTATTTCTTTTAATGTAAGAATTCCCAAACCCATCACCCAAAATAAAAGCAAATACAGGGATGGCAGTCTTTCCAAGAACATATGCCTCCCATCTGCCCGCTTCCCAACTTCCCTGTTTCTTCTTCATCTTGTCCTGACTTTTATTTTGCTTTTGTTGTTTGAATTGGGTTTGTTTCTGACTGATGCTGGCAACGAGACCTTACGCACGCTGAGCACACATTCTACCATCCAGCTACTCCCCTTCAGCCCTTCATCTTATTAATAGAGGTATTGAATCTATATGCGTCCTTTTTGAAAATACTCTATTTTATTTATGTGTATGTGTGAATGTATGCCACTTATAGAAGCCAGAAGAAGGTGTCAGGCCCCTTGAAGCTGGAGTTACATGTTAGACTTACAGGCAGTTGTGAGCTGATGTCAGGGCAATGGGACGTACCACTGGCCCTCTGAAAAACCAGCAAGTGCCCTTTACCTCTGGACCATTTCTTCAACTTCCTACATGTATTCTTATGTGTATACTTTTAGTTTTGTTTTAAAATTTCCTAATATAAGATTTTTAATTTATTATTTAAGAATTTCATTCACAAGTACAACCTATTTTAATCATAATTCTTATCTCCCTCCAATTTTTCCTGCCCCCTCAATGTTTTTATTTATTTTTTATTTTATTTTATTTTATTTTATTATTTTATTTTATTTTATTTTATTTTATTTTATTTTATTTTATTTTATTTTATTTTGGTTTTTCAAGACAGGGTTTCTCTGTATAGCCCTGGCTGCCCTGGAACTCCCTCTGTAGACCAGGCTAGCCTCGAACTCAGAAATCCTCCTGCCTCTGCCTCCCAAGTGCTGGGATTAAAGGCGTGTGCCACCACTGCCCGGCAATGTTTTTAATTTTTAAAACATTATTTTAAGTCTTACTTCTTTACCTTTTATATGCTAAAGTGTATTCACCTTGTTATAAATTCATACTATTTAATTTTGTTGTTGTGTGTATGTATAATGTTTTGTTGTATGTGCATGTGCTTCAGCTCAGTGTGGAGGTCAGAGGCAACTTGGAGAGTCAGTTCTCTCCTTCCATCCTGACGCAGGCTCTGGGGACTGAATTCAGGTCACAGTGGCAAAGACCTTTACCTGCTAAGCCATCTCATCAGCTTAAGTTTGCTTCTTTATGAAGTATTTATCCATCCAACTCTTCTGATGTGCCTAGTTCTTGCTCTTCTGAAAACCCTGGGCCACATAGGAAAAACCCATCTCAAGAAAAACATATATACCCTGAACCCTCACCCAGCCGATACCCTGTTCTGAAAAATATCTGTATTCCCCCTGAACATTCATGCCCCAGTGTCATCCCCTTCCCCACGTCCTGCCTTTTTGTGTTTATAATTCCTGTATGAATGAGTATAAATTACAATTTGAAAAAAAATAAATAAATTACATTAAAAAAAGAAAAACTATATATACATATATATATGTGTGTGTGTGTATATATATATATGTATACATGTATACATACATGTATATATATGGCTTATATGTATATATACATGTAAATATTTTTAAAAAGAAAAGGAACATTTTATTTTTGTAGTTACTACCAAATTACCAAAGTGGCAAAGTGGTTGTTTGTAGATCTGCCACCAATAGATCAAAGTGGGTGCCACTGGCAATGTCAGGAAGCCTTGTGTATGTATTCATGTATAAGTATATGAGTAATCTTCTTATACATATGGATGGAAAGCCTGCACTGAGCTGTGTTGCTCAGCCATAGCCATAAGTTCTATAAATTTCTCTTTCAGTAAGTAATACCAAACAATTTTATTTTGAATTTAATTATTCATATGTCCATTCATTTGTGAGAGTCTTGCTGTAGCTCTGGTTGGTCTGAAACTATCTATGAAACTCAAGCTGATCTACAACTCATAGCAACCTTTACGCCTCTGCCTACCAAGTGCTGAAGCCACATGTC
Source organism: Grammomys surdaster (assembly GCF_004785775.1). Taxonomy (NCBI): domain Eukaryota; kingdom Metazoa; phylum Chordata; class Mammalia; order Rodentia; family Muridae; genus Grammomys; species Grammomys surdaster. The sequence goes on from NW_021621098.1 coordinate 7,481,418, forward strand.
TGAGCCACCACACTGATTGCTCAGGACACATTTTTAAACAACTTCATTTTCAAAGTGCCAGAAATCGGGACTAGCTGGATTTGCCTTTGGACAAGGTTGATTTGGATGGTGGAAGTCCAGTGAGCAGCTCTCCTGCTATGCCATGTCAGACACCAAAAGCCCAGTGAGCTGAGGCAGGCTGGAGGTGGCCCACCTCTGCCTGGGTCTTCCCCACTCTGGTCCCCTAGCCCCAGCAGCAGCCTATCCTGGGGCCTGTGCCAGGTACTTCCCTGAGCTTTCCACAGACATTGCCAGCAGACCTCAGCTCCCAGATCTGTGTAGCATTGCTTCGGGTGAGACAACAGCAGGTCTAGATTTCTACCCAAATGACTTGGCAACCAGAGAGAGAACTTTGGCCCCAGCCATTGGGAAACACTGATTTTCTAGAGATTTCTGAGTCATGAGGGAAGAAAAACAAGTGCAGGTGCAAATTTTCCTATTCATACATAGGAAACTGAAGGCTAGGGCTTAAAGAAAGTACATTTAAATTCAAATTAAGATAAATAGGAAACTCCTGAGAATGTTCACTGCCCACTCAGTTCTAGAACCAACCATTGTAACACTTGGACAACCAACCAGTCTCTTCTGCACTGACACTCAGGACCCACGAAAAGTCTTCCACCCAACGTGAAAGCATGTCAACTTTCCTTTACCCAGAATTTCAGACACACTGGGCATGGTAGCACATCACTACAGTCACTGCACTTGGGAGATGGAGGCAGAGGATGAGAAGTTCAAGGTCATCCTCAGTTATGTGCCAAGTTTGAGGCCAGGGCCACACTGGGTGGGCTACAACGAGGCTCTGTCAATAAAACCAAATCTGTTCAGTCCAGAGGGCTGGAGAGATGGCTCAGCAATTAAGAGAATTAACTGCTCTTCCAGAGGTCCTGAGTTCAATTCCCAGCAACTACATGGTGGCTCACAACCATCTGTAATGGGATCTGATGCCCTCTTCTGGTGTGTCTGAAGACAGTGACAGTGTATTCACAAACATGAAATAAGTAAATAAATCTTTTTAAAAAATTGTTCAATCCTATTAATTTGTTTCTTCTTTTGACCTTACAGGTCTTTCTTGTGCCAATCCCATGGACCGCATTCCTAGTCTGCCCTGTTCACCAGCACGTGACATCAGCCTGTCTTCTCCAGCCACAGGCCAGGGGAATTTAAATCCATCTACTGACTTCAGTTCCTGTGCATTAGACCAAAGCCCAGAAGGCTCAGTAGCCATCGAGAAGTGAAAGAAGACTGAAGCTTATTTCGATGATGAGGTCTTAGTGCTTTTTAAATTTGAATTGGAAAGAAAAAATGCTTTCCCTGGTGCAGTACAGTCACGAACATGTGCATTTGCTTATGGAGGTAAATATGAAGCAAACAAATTGTCTTTTTAATCCAGCTGAGCACTTTCCATGACCCCTTCACGAGGTGCTGCAGGCATCTCCACTTCTCTGCAACATTCCCATCCTATACACTGGAACTCTAAGAACCCAACCCTGTGTCCTGACGAGCACAGTCCTACCTTCTGTCTCTCTGGGGCATGCAAGCAGTCTTACAGAAGAAGACCACACAGCTATCATCTGCACCTGATTGCTTCATTAGCAATAGCTGTTTTCAGAATTGCCCATGCTATATGAGAATGCCATCCCCTTTTAAGGTTAGTTTCCTGAGGACATAAGCTTTCAGATCTGTTTTCTGTCTATGGTCATTTACATTGTTTCTCCTTTCAGCTATTATAAAAAGTCTGTTATGGACATGAGGATACATGAATCTTGATTTTGTTTGTGTAACAGATTGTTATTGTGATGGTGGTGGTGGACTTTTGAGTTTTTTGTTTTGCTTTGTTTTTTGTTTTTCATTTTTTGGTTTTTTGTTTTTTTAAGATGAGCTTTTATACTATCTGGGATCACTTTGAATTTACTATATAACGGAAGCTGACCTGGAACCCATCTTCTGAGTGCTGGGATTGCAGGATTGTGCCACCAACCTATCTCAAATAGTATGCATATGTGTGTGTGAGTACGTGTGTGTGAGTGTGTGTTAGTGAATGTCTGAGAATGTGTGTGATTATGTGTGTGAGTGTGTGTATGAGTGTGTGTGATTGTGTATGCATATGAGTGTGTGTATGTGTGTGAGTGTGTGTGCATGTGTGTGTGAGTGTGCAGGTATATGCATGTAGGGGTTAGGAGGACAGCTTTGGTGAGTCAATCCTCTCCTTTTAGAGGGAGGGGCTTGAGACGGGGTACCACTATGTAGCCTTATGGGCCTTGAACTCCTTGAGATCCAGCTGTCTCTGCCTCCTGAGTAATGGAATTAAAGGTGTGCACACACTCCTCCATCCCAGTGGTTCTCCTCTTTGATGTAGGCCCTTGAGATTGGACTCAGGTATCCATAGACTTATGTTTTTGCCCATGAAGCCACCTCAACAGGTCAGTAATGTTTCTCAACACTTAAAATGCCCACAACCCACATACAAATTGTGTTGTGCTTATCGGAAAAGCTAGTAAAACAAGGGCAACAAGCAGAACAAGCAGAAGGTATAGCTCAGTGGTCAAGTGCTTGCCTAGATGTGTGTGTGGAGGGGGATCTGATCCTCCTCAGCATCAGAAACAACCAAACCGCAAAGCCAGGCCAGGTCACCCCAGTATAAGATCAGCTACAGGATGAGAAGTGGGTCTCAGAAGCCTCTCTGTGATTCTCAACATCTAAGGTACAGAGGATGAATGTGGAGCCCTGGGGACATGCACACAACAGAAACTACAGAGTACAGGCCCTGCTCAGACAAGCTCAAGAGCCAGTTGCAGTCCCACCTTATCAATACCCACCACAGCTTGACCTTCTCAGGAGGTTATTTATGCCTTGTTTTGATAAGACAAGCACTTCATAGACATTTGCTAACAGGTCTTTCCATCCTCAACAATCATCACTTAGTGAAAATGGAGTGTCAGGAATCAATTTTATGTGGCATTTATATGTAAATATGAAAGCAGCCATAGAGACTGAACTTACTTTGTGCTGGGGAAGTATCAACTGAGCATGAGAGTTAAATGGGTTTTTATGTAGGACTGAGGCTGACATGTGGCCCACTGTGCCTGACCACAAAACTAAGAATTCACCATCATAGGGCCAGAGAGGTGGCTCAGAAAATGAAGGTACTTGATGCTCTTACAGAGAATCCAGGTTCAGTTACCAGCACCCACATAGTAGTTTAAAATCATCAGTAACTTCAGTTTCAGGGGATCTGATTCCCTCTTTTGACCTCTGAAGACACTAGGCATGAAAATGGTTACACATACATGCATGCAGGCAAAACAATCATACACACAAAATAGAATAAATCAATCTAAAAGCAAAAACAAACTGAGATAAAGAACTCACCATCCCAAAGGATAGCATTAAGCTGGGTATGTATGCTTTAAGTTTAAATCACCATACCTAAGAGATCTATAAAACAAAAATGCTTCTAACCTATAGGCCCTGGTTGCCCAAATACAGATAACTAACTTCCTGGAATGCTGGGGAGTGTTGTTCATGGCATGGAAGATAACAAGCCACGTATTTTCACTTCTGTAAACAAGCTTGGTTGCCCCAACTGCATCAGATGAGCTTGGTCACACATAAGTGGGAGAGGTATGTAGGCAGGAAGTATGTCAGGATGTATGCTTGCCCCTGATTGGATGAAGACAGGGAAGTATGTGCCCTTGTGGGGTTTACCTTCATAAGCCTCTATTTGTAACTCACTGTCATACTCTAGGAACCTGGGTTTGGGTCTGGCCAGGATTTATCATCCTGGTCAGCATTTAATAAAGCTAGCTTCAAATTTGATTTAAAATTAGTGGTAGTGGCTATATTCTCCCTTGCTGGGATTAACACACAGTGGCCAATGTTTACAATTCTAGCACTGAGGAGGCAGAGGCTAAAGGATTGAGCCTGAGCTATATAATGATACACTGTGTGTATTTGTGTGTGTGTGTGTGTGTGTGTGTGTGTGCGCGCATCCATGCACAGAGAGAGACAGACATACACACACACACACACACACAAGCACGACTTTAAGTACTATGAGCCTGTACTTGCTCCCTGTCTCTTGCCTCCTCTCAGTTTAGGGCTCCTTGTGAATGCTTAGAGGGAAAACAGTGGAGAATACAGCCCATAATAGCTGATCCCAAGACCACAACGAGTTCAGTTGGCTAACCATGGAGCAACTGCCTCAGTGACCCCTTAACATTACCCTGTGTTCAACACCACCAGTGGGTGTTTTCAAAACCACCCTGAGCTTACATTTCCATAGCCTCTTCAGTGATCCTTAGCATGCAGGATTTTACACCTTTCCCTATATCATTTCCTAAAACAAGCATGTTTCACATAGAAAATGAGATGTATTTTGTTGGAGAGTATCTTACAGTATAAGAGCCAGCTGCACTGGGAGTCATCGTCAGAATTTTATACCACATCTGTTATGCTTTGTGAATGTAGAACATCCCAGAACAAACTTAAGAACTAGTTTATAAGCACTAGATATACATACACTGTATGTTTCCATTGTCTGGCCACAGGATTCCCATTGCATATTTTCATATCATCCAATGAGTTTCCTTAGGAATTTTAGCTATACAGCTCTGGCCTAAGGAATAGAGTACCAGACAGCCATAAGCAAGTGCCAGAAAGCACATTTATACAAGAGTTATGACATATTTTTATATTACTATTAGAAGTGAAAACCAGCAATGGAGACCCCTCACATTTCTTGGGTGGATAGTCAAATTTTAATAACTCCATTCCATATATCCTTTATTTTTCAAAATTTATTATATAGCTTTTTCCTTAAACTTTTTTGTGTGCTTATGGATGTTTTGCTGCATGAATGTATGTGTATCATGTACCTGCCTAGTGCCTGGAGGCCCAGCAGAGGATGACAGATGTCCTAGAACTGGCAGTAAGATGGCTGTGAGTGGGAACTGAACTCGGTCCTCTACAGAAGCAGCAAGTGCTCTTAACCACTAATCTGTGGCTCCTGCCCTAAAGATATTTTTAAAGATTTATTTATTTATGTTTTTATGTATATGTGTGTGAGTCTATCATACATGTAAGTAGGTACCACATGTGTGTGGGTGCTTTGTACATATGGGTCCCTCAGAAACTAGAAGAGGACATTGGATCCCTTGGACCTGGAGTTACAGGAGGAAATAACTCATGTCACCCAGCATGAATGCTGGGACCAGAGCTCAGGTTCTCTGGAAGGGCACAAAGTGCTCGTTACTGCTGAATCATCTCTCCAGCCCCAGATCCCTCCCCTCTTTCTCCAAAACAGGCTGACCTTGAGCTCACTGTATGTATAGCCCAGACAGGCCTCACACTCACAATCCCCATGCCTTGGCCTCTTTAGTGCTGGGATTACAAGTGTACACCACCATTCCTAGCTTAAAATGCCTTTGATACAACAAGGTCTAGAAGACAGCAAAGTCAATAAGGACCTCTCCAAAAGACTGTCAAATCACTGAGCAGTGATAGCATGCAGATATCTGTGAGGAGAGCATTCTTCCTGCAGAAACAGCCAGGCCCAAGCCTCCAAAGCATGCTGAGGCTGTGTGTGTCTGAGGAGCCGTTCTGTGTGGACTGGACAGGGCATACAGCTGTGCACTAGTGACTGGCTGTGCAGACTTGTGAATGTGTGTGCAGCTGCAGAAACTAGGTCTTCTATTGTCACCAGATGTCCTTCCTTCCTTAGAACGTGCCTTAGGCACAGACAGGTGTGTGTTCTAGGCCACACCCAGATACCTCATGCGACAGACATATGCCATCCAGCTTGGTCACCACCAGCTCCATGTGATTGTTGGGTATAAGCATGTCAGCAACTCCATAGAGGTGCAGTTAAAACATAAGATATGTGTTGGATTTCAGAAACATTTTTTTGAAGTATGTAGAGAAAAACAAACAAGAGGTATAAATCCAGAGTACAATGCCTCACTAATATCAGCTACATGCCAAAACAATACCCCAGACACACTGGGTAAGATACAATGCTTTACAGTATTTAAAATTGATTTTGTTTGTTCAGTTTTGCTTTTTTCAATATAACTATTGGAAATTTTGTGAAGTTTTGTTTGTTTGTTTAGTTGGTTGGTTTGGTTTAGTTTGGTTTGGTTTTGTTGGTTTGGTTGAGACAAACTCCCACTCTATTGTTTAAGCTAGTCTGAAACTCACTATGTAGCCCTGGCTGTCCTAGAACTCATGGTAAGTCTTCTGCCTCAGCCTCCCAACTGGTGGGATTTCAGACCTGAGCTATCATAGTCAGCTCTATTTCATTCTGGAGACAGAAACCATGCATGGTTTGTCCAAGGCGTCTAGGGAAGACTCCTCTGGTCTCCTCAAGCCAGAGCTCAGGCACAATGCTGTTCAATTTAGAATAAGACTTCTAAACACATCATTGCAGTTCTCAGAGCCCCTGGGGGTGGAAATTCCCCTTCCCCCAAAGCATCGAAGCCAATCCTAAAATGGTCTTGGAAAAAAGACAGAAAAGGGCAGAGGTCCATCGGGTTGTGGCATGTGTCTCTAGCACCGGCTATGTGTTCTTGGCACAGATGATGGGAATCCACATGCCCTGCTGTAAGTTTCTCACTCAGAGTTACCATATGCCACAGGAATGTCTCAGCCATGACACAGGCCAGCTTTGCATTACAGCAGAGCCATTTGCACTTCATCTGTGCCTTCATTAGCTGTCTGGCTATCTTATAATATCCCTGGCACAGAGAGAGATAGCTGTAACTTTTGACTGACACGCTAACTTAAAATATAGCTATGCAACCTCCCTCCATGCACACACATTCAGACATGCATTAAAGTGAGGCTGACAGACGTTACCCAGGGTCTTGATGTGTGGTCTAGGCTGGCTTCAAATCCTCAACCCTCTCTAGGAGTACAGGTGTGCACCATGGTGTACTCTGTGCTCCTGAATTCCTGTGGCTACACTGCTAGCTGGTAGTTAGGAAATTATTAAGATGAAAAGGGAAGAAGAAAAGTGTGTAGGAAAGAGAAGAGTGGAGAAGATGGGAGTAGAGAAAAGATGAAAACAGACAAGCAGAAGAATGTGAGAATTAGGGAGCTGTGTGCTTCTCCAGCAGCCTGTTGCTCCATGGGGGATGCTCTCAAACTGGCTGCTTTAGATTTCAATCAATGTTGCCTCTCCTCAGTGAGTTTCCATTTATTCCCCATGAGCAAGAATAGAGATGTTCTCTTGAAAACGTTTTATCAATGATTGAGAAGATACAGAAAAAATGGCCTCTTTATGGTAAGATCAACCGGTTCTGATTTTCTCTCTTTCTTTTCTCTCCCATTGAAACAGATGGGTTTTTCTTCACTTTGGTTTTGAATATTTTTTATATGTAGTGTGTGCTTAGGGAGTGAGTGTTTGTGGATGTGTGTATGCCAAAGTGGCCAGAGGACCACTCTGGGAAGTTGGTTTTGACCTTCTACTTCATTGAGGAAAGGCCTCTCTTGTTTCTGCCTCCTTGTTCCATGGCCCAGGCTAGCTGGCCTGTCAACTTGCCTATGATTCTTTAGTCTGAATGTAAAATGTACCTTCAGAATCTATGGGTGGTTTTCTTTTCTTTTTTTCTTTTTTTTTTAGGGTGATGGACAGAGTCTCACACTTGATGGCTTCACAGAGATCCACCCACATCTGCCCCCCCAACTGCTTGGATTAAAGGGATGCATCACCTCTTCCCACTTCTTTTTTAATCCCCAAGTTATATTTTTGAGTGTCCTTGGTGACCGTGGTTTGTCTAGGTATAACATGTTAAGATGTTCCTCTCTTCTTTTAAGAATCACCCACATTGAGGTGGTAGGTAAGAAGCTTCCAGCAGAGTGATGGTGCTGGCTTCTTGCCAGCTCTGTGACCAAGAGTGTGGTTCAAAAAAGAGAGGAGGAACACAGGCCTAGCATCCCATTAGTGGGCCTCAGAACCTAGAAACCCAAAGACATTGTCCTCTAAAGAACAGGACCCTAAAAACAGCAGCTGGAGTTTCTGAATTCCTCTTTCCATGTATTCTGCCCACTGACTAATTCCCTAAGGCACCAGAAAATAGCAAGGATACTATTTAATGAGCTCTTCACTAATGTCAGCCCATGAATTCACACACTCTGTTCTCAAAATGATCCTGTAGAGTAGTGGCCCACTACACAGATGAGACCACCAAACAAGGTAAGAGAGTGAAATGACCAGTGGCCAGGTGGGAACTGAACTCACATTGCTAAGTTATCAGTGCTTCCTTGGTTAGAGATATCTCTTCAGCAACCTGAAATGCTGGGTTTACCTGTCACTGTATTTTCTTAGAATCTCCTTTTCCTTCAAATGAGAAAATATTCCATCTGGTTTCCAAGACACTTTAACTTGAACCAGAAATGATTATGTTATTTTTACTGGATTTTTCAAACATGCGTGCCATGGCAACATTATTATACCCTAGGCACATGTACACACATGCACACTTAAAAACAGGGAAATACTTAAACTTTTTTATAAGGTAGACAAATATTAGTAAGTCCTCACCTTTGAAGTGCTCCAAGGCTCATGGGAAAGACTTATGTATCAGACTAGTTTTGAACTCACTGTCTTCCCAGCTTCTGCTTCTGAATGTTACAATTACAGAAAAGCATCTTCAGCTGTAAAAAGAAATTTCAGTGAAGTTAGGGGACCTTGGTTCTACTCTTTGGTCCTGTCTGAAGAACAAGGGGAGCCAGCAGTGGCCTCAGCTAGAGGCACTGGGAACGTGGCTAATATTTCATTGACTGGGCTCTTTGGTAGGAGCCAGAGTGAGGACTGACAGCCTGGAGTGTCTCAGGAACATCTATGTCTTTGGACTATGGAGAGCAGACACTTGGGTGATGAGAGAGGAATTGGTGGGGGGGGGGGGGGAAGTTCAGGCCATAGATAACAGGCTTGCTGGGCTCAGGAGTTTAGACTCCATGCTTTGAACCAGGAGGTGCCAGGAAAGTTTCCCTAGGGGATTGGGACGATGAGATCCTCAAGAACATCCTGGCAATATGAGAGCCACTGGTAGGAAAAGTCAGACCCATGAGAGAGAAGCAATGGCTGCACCACAGACCTGTTGTAAGACGGGTTCCATGGAAGAGGCTAGACACCAGAGGGCCATGTCAGCAGAAAAGGTTGAGTTAGCAGCAGCCAGAAGACTAGCCTAACCGGGAAGAATTTGCGAGCTGAATTCAGGCTAACTCTGAGGTGTCTCACTGAGACCTGATGGATGGTAACTTAGTCAAGGTTTCTAATACTGTGACAAAACCTCAGGATCAAAAAGCAAATTGGGGAGGAAAGGGTTTATTTGATTTGTACTTCCAGATCATAATCTATCATTGGAGGAAGTTAGGACAGGGACCCAGTAGGGGTGGAATCTGGGGTTAGGAGCTAATGCAGAAGCCAAAGAGGGGTGCTGCTTACTGGCTGATAACCATAGCTTGCTCAGTGTTCTTATAGAACCCAGGACCACCAGCTGGGCCCTCACAAATTGATCACCAATTGTGAAAATTCTCTACAGCTGGATCTCTTGGAGGCATTTCCTCAACTGAGGCTTCTTTCTCTCTGATGACTCTAGTTTGTGTCAAGTTGACACAGAAACCCAGCCAGTACAGTAACATTAATGAAATAGGGTGTTCCACCATAAAAATCAGGCTTGGAGCACTAAGTAAAGAAGACTGTTTTGCTTTTCCTTTGGGGACAAGATCTCACATATGCCAGATTGGCCTCGATCTGCTAAATAACTGAAGATGATCTTGAACTTTTGATCCCTCAGACTCCACTCCCTGATGCTAAGATAGTGGGTATGTGGCACTGCCCTTAATTCTGTGTGGTGCTTGAGATGGAACCCAGAGTTTCAACCATGATAGGCAAGCACTCTGCCAACAGAGCTATGTCAAGCTACTTCCCAGGCCTCCTTTTAAAAGTCAATCCCGATGCTGAGTCCTCGCTCCGGAGACCCTGAGGAGCAGTCTAAACCTCAATTTGCCTGAATGTATTCTACATTGAGATTTTGTTAAATCTCTTCTGGTAGATTCTAAAGAGAAGTCAAGTCGATAAGCTGGGGTTATAATTCAGTCAGTGAAGGTTGTCTAGCATGTGTAGGACAGAAGGGGAAAGAAGAGGGAGAGAGAGAAAAAAAATTTAAGAGAAGCATGGAACCAACGAGAATGGTTAATTGGGTAATGGTGATTACCAACAAGTCTAACAACCGGAGTTCAATCCTCAGGACCAACTCCTGCACACTGGCCTCTGACCTCCATGCATGCATCGTGGCATGTCATGTACACGTATGCACACATTTTAAGTATAGAGTGGCTGTAAATCGGGAAGGAGGTATGGAATGAAAACCACCCTGAACCTGTGGTGTGCTTACCACATTGTCAGCTTCCAAGTTGCTTGGTGTAGATATGAGACTATATGAAGAGCCAGGGCTCTGAGAGGTCTAGGACCCAGAGACTCAGGGAGATGGAGCTCTGAGAGGTAAGGAGAAATCTCTTGCTTTCTTTCTGGCTCTTCTGCCTGACGCACTGAAGTGCAGGAGCCAGAAAGCAATTGAGAGACTATAAAGAGGACAGCATTTAGGAAAGTGACTGCTTATGACTGCCTGGGAAGGGATTCTCAGAAGGCAGCATTGTGAATCTGACCCTAACTACTTGCCATACCAAGAGCTTTGAGATGACCTCCCAGGTTGGCCTCTAGGTGGCACACACACAGAACAGCTCTGAACAACCTCCAAAGACTAAGTGGATCTGGCTGGTTTCCGATGCTTGAGTCTCTTCCATTGAAAATTCTTTGTTAAGCTCTATACCCCATTTTTTAATAGGGTAATTTGGTTGTCTGGAGTCTAATTTCTTGAGTTCTTTATATATATTGGATATTAGCCCTCTATCAGAGGAAGGATTGGTAAAGATCTTTTCCAAATTTGTTGGTTGTCGTTTTGTCCTATTGACAGTGTCCTTTGCCTTACAGAAACTTTGCAATTTTAAGAAGTCCCATTTGTCAATTCTTGATCGTAGAGCATATGCCATTGGAGTTCTGTTCAGGAACTTTTCCCCTGTGCCCAAGTATTCGAGGCTCTTCCCCACCTTCTCTTCTATTAGTTTCAGTGTATCTGGTTTTATGTGGAGGTCCTTTATCCACTTAGACTTGAGCTTTGTACAAGGAGATAAGAATGGATCAATTTTCATTCTTCTACATGTTGTCCTCCAGTTGAACCAGCACCATTTGTTGAAAATGCTGTCCTTTTTCCACTGGACAGTTTTAGCTCCTTTGTCAAAGATCAAGTGACCATAGGTGTGTGGGTTCATTTCTGGCCCTTCAATTCTATTCCATTGATCTTCCTGCCTGTCTCTGTACCAATACCAGGTAGTTTTTATCACTATTGCTCTGTAGTACAGCTTGAGGTCAGGGATGGTGATTCCTCCAGAAGTTCTTTTATTGTTGAGAATAGTTTTCGCTATCCTGGGTTTTTTGTTATTCCATATGAATTTGAGAATTTCCTTTTCTAACTCTGTGAAGAATTGAGTTGGGATTTTAATGGGGATTGCATTGAATCTGTAGATTGCTTTTGGCAAGATGGCCATTTGGGAGACTGAGGCAAGAAGGCAGCCACAGTTTGAGGCCAACCTGGGCAACATAATGAATTTCAGGCCATAGAGTGAGAGCCTGAATTTTTTAAGAAATAGTAAAATCTAACCTGCAGAAGATTATGGAATCTGCAGCTGTGCATCTGAGAAGGCTGCACATCAAATCCTGTGTTATATAGGATTTGTGTGTCTGTGGTGCTGAGAATCAATCCAGCAGGAGCATGCTAAGGAACAGTCTACAGCTAAGCTACACCCTAAGCCACCACAGTATTTTGGAGGTCTAACGTGTTATCCATAGTACCAGAGTAACGCCACCACTACAGGATTCACATGAGACTGGGAAACTAACAATATTAATGTTCAAAATACCCAGAATGCAATGCAAAATTAGTTAGCATACCAAGGACTTAGAAAATTGAAACATACATGCAAGATTTTGCAGATGTTGAAATTACTTGACAAGGGCTGTCAAGACAGCTCAGACAAAGATGAAAACTGATTCCTGAGAATTATCCTCCAGCCTCCACAAGCATACTGTCGCACATGCACCCTCTCACCACATACCAAAACAGTAAAGTAAAATAAAGAAAAATTCCAAAAAGTAAGGCTAATGTTGAATGGAAAGCCGGGCCCTCTCAGGAAGCATACAGAAAAGGTAAAAGATAAATGAAAAAAGAAAAAAAAAGCCCAGAAGGGTATGGTTTGGTTTGGGTTTGTGGTCCTGGGAACTAGCAAAATGAAGGGTTTTAGACATATTGCAGAAACATTGAAAACTCACCTCCATCTCAGCCCTAACTGGGAGGTTTTGTTTGTTTTTTAATGACACTGTTATTTATTTGTTTGTTTTTGGTTTGATATGTGTGTATGTGTGTATGTGTATGCACACATGTACATGCACATGTGTGTGTGCATAAGTAAATACATAAATTAAATGGTGGTGGGAAGATGAGTAAGATCCTGGGACCCTGAGATGACACCACAGGTGTTCACATTTATCACCAGTGTGTGAGAGGTCAAGAGGAAAGGGTGAGACCAATAGACAAAATAACAGAAAACCCTCTACAATTCCAGTGAAACACATAAAACCTGACAAATTGAGAAATTCAGCAAACCCCAAACAACATTAAATTTTTTTTACAGAAAAAAATTTAATTAGGGCCAAAGTGTTTAAGATAAAAGAGACATGACAAACAAACAAACAAACAAACCTCTCAGAAAGAACCAGAGAAGGCTGACTCCTTCCTTAAACAATGTGCAGAGGGCAGGACAGAGGATCAAGAGGTCGTAACACCTCATCAGAGGCCACAGGAGATGGAAGGAAGTGGAATCATGCAGTAAAAATACCAAAAGAAAACTCTCAACACAGAATGCATATCTAAGGGCTGTGACTGGAGTAGTGGAATGTTTGACTAGTGTGTCCACGGCCCTGGGTACCATCCCAGTACCACAAAGAAAAAAGACAGGATTCAATATCCAGCAAAGAAAATACCTTAACAATGCATATTGGATAATGATTTCAGAATAAAGAAAATGGAACTTGTTGAATATATGTGCTCTAAAAAATAACTATCTTGAATAAACCAAAAAGAATTTGGAACAAGACAAATGAGGAAGAGATGACATAACCGTACAGGTAAATATTAATGGACTGGTTTGTTTTTTTTTTTTCTCATGTTCTTGAAAACAAGCTGGGTGGCTAAAAACCAGTAGGCTTGTCTGGGACCATGCCTGATGCACTCCTATAAGACAGGCACACAGGGAATAGGACAGTGGGGACCTTGTGCTATGGTGAGGTTTCTCCATCCTCTAGTCTCCATGCACCAGTGTGGGACACAAAGGTGTGTTCTGTAATGCTTAAGCCAACATCTAAAAACAGTCTACAAGTAAATAAGGTTTTTAAAACTACAGCAGAAGGCATGCCTCAGTTGGCAAAGTACCTACATCACAAGCCTGAGAACCTGAGTTCAGATCCCCAGAACCTATATAATGAAGCAGGCATGGGACTGGAGAGAGAGTTCAGCTGTTCCCAGCATCAACATGGTGGCTCACAACTCTAGTTCCAGGGATCTAATACCCTCTGTGAACCACTCAAGCATCAAACACATGTCTGATTCACATACATGCAAGCAGACAAAATACTCATATGCATAAAATAAAACAAATAACTCCAGGATTTTTAACCAGACATGGTGGCCCTCCTGTAACTGCAGCACAAAGTGGGAGGAGACAGCAGTCCAGCTTAGAGCAATGGAGGGGCTTCAGGCTCAGCGAGACAACCTGTCTCAAAAAACAAACAAACAGACAAACACCCTGAGGGGTCAACAAGGGAAGATACTTGACATAGACCTATGACCAAGACATACACAAATGCACACAAACCCACATATGCATGCATACATGCACATGTACATACAATACAACACACATACTAAATCAATCAACAAGTAAGTAATTATGTAAAAATAAAAGCACAATAGATACATTGGCATGATTGTTTACAGCAGTGGTAGTCATGATAGCTCCACCAGAAACAACCTAAGTGTCTTTTAGACAACTACAATACATCCATACTTGGACGACTACTCGGCATATAAAAGGTTGGTAACTAAGTCAGTTCTCTCTAATTATGCAAAATGTCACTATCAAGGGGATCTGGTTGATCCTTTTTGTATAAGGTTGCTGAGGTTACAAACAAAATAACAAAATAACAACACCCACTGAGTGACTTAGACAATGGTGTCTATCTCACACAATCCAACGTTAATGTATCAGGGGAGCTATGCCTGCTGTGCTGAGGGAGATGCTGCTCCAGGCCTCAGCCCTGCCTCTTTCCTGTCTGTCTCCTTTATTCTAGGGACATAAGTACAGACACACACATGCCACCTCACACAGCCAGCATGGGACAAACAACCCTCAGGAATTGGTTCTCTCCTGCCACCTTGTGGGTTCCAGAGACTGACTTGAACCGTCGTCCCAGCTGCACGTACCTTTATCCACTGAGCCATCAACCAGCCCCAAGTTTCCTACTTTTGTAAGGACACTTGTCACTCAGCAAGGAACTATCTACTCTAAAGACCTGGTTTTAACTTGATCCCTTCTCTGGAAACATTTCTTCCCAGTCCTCACATTCAAAGATAATGGATATTAAGATTTAAAGATGAACTTGGGATGGGACATAACTCAGCCTATAAGCAGGTAGGTGGATCTCTATGGGCTAGTTCATACTGCTTCATGAAAACCTAGAAATGTCTCAAAATCAATTTTAAAAATATTTCTCAATATAGAGAAGAAAGAAAAGAGATGAGAAGAATTGAATCAATACAAAGTGTTTTCCCTGATCGCCATACATCAGACTAGAAACAGAAACATATCCAAGTTCTTAAAAGTTATGAAACATCTTCTGTATAAACAGATCACAATGAATTGTATAACAAAAATAAATCATATTGTAATTAAAACAACTGGGGTGCAAATATAACTACGTTGTATGCCGTAAATGCTTATACTGGCTTTTAGTTTTAGAACAGGATCTTGCTATACAGCACAGGCTGGTCTCTAACCATGTCACCTAAGAAGGTCCTGAACCAGCTATCCTTTCTGCTTCAGTCTCCCAGGTCCTGAGATTACAGGCATGCACCACCACTGTGGGCCTTAAATGACTATGTTCCATCTTCTCAGTGGAACAGTATCAGGATTAAATGATATTGAAGATGGCAGGCCATGGTAGTCAAGGCAGAAGGAGCTGAGAAAAGTCCCAGGCCAGGCTGGGGTGCCATGTGGGCTCTGTCTTCAGGTATCTATACCTGGAGGAAATGAGCAAGGACACAATTTTTCAATATTTATCTTACCTTTTTTGTTTAATTAAAATAAAGTTCACATAATATAATCCTTAACTGTTTTAAAGACCTGAGTGGCCTATTCACAACATTACACAGCCATCTCTACAAACCCTCTAAACATTTCATCACAGAACAAACTCCTGCAGCTGTCAAACTCACTCTGCCTGCTTGCCTCTGTCCCCAGGAATCATGAATCTGCTGTCTGTCTCCATGGTTCACCTACTCTGGATAGTTCAGATGGATGGAATCTCTCAGTCTGTGTTCTTTTGTATGACCAGACGATGATTCTGAAACAGGGACACGGCCCATTCTGCTGATGATCCATAGTCTCTGTTAATTTATTGTTTGTTTTTTTGTTTGTTTTGGGCAGTACTGGGTACTAGACCTAGGGTGTCAGTACCCAGTCTTCTGCTGAACTACAGCCCCAGCCCTATACCCACACATCTGTTGATGGACAGCTGGATTGTCATAATTCAGTTGTAAACACTGGTATATGATTATCTACTTGAGCTCCTGTGTTCATCTCCCTCAGTCTTATACCCAGGAGTGGAAGTGCTAGGTTGTAGGGTCAGTCTAGGTTTGGCTTTTCAAGGAACCACCAATCTGTTTTTAGTGTGATTGTGCCATTTGCTATTCCAAGCAATAGTGAGCTGGGATTCTAGTTCCCCCAAGTCCTCACCAGTACTTATTACTATCTATATTTCTGTTTACTCCTCTATGTGAGTTATCTTAGACTGTATGCTACTATAACTGAACACCTGAGACTGTGTAATGTATAATAAGTAAAAGTTTATGTTCACAACTCAAGAGACTGCAAAAACCCAAGACCAAGGCCCTTTCACTTATCACCTTGATATAGCAACTGCTGAAGGTGGGAGTCAGGGAAAGGGGCAGAGACAGATGGACAGACAGACACACAGGCAGGCAGGGGTGGGAGGAGACAGAGGGAGGAACTGAACACATGCTTTTTATAAGGAACCCTCTGAGGAGATGATGAACACATTCTTAGGGTAACAGCATGGACCCTTTTGTGAGCTGAGAGCCAAAGGAGGCTAATCTCATTGTAAGGGTCCACCCTGTAACATCAGTGCTCATGGATTAAGATTTCCACGAGCGCTGTGTGAGAGACCTTTCACATAGTGCACTTATTGCAGCCCGGACTGGCATTCCCCTGATGTTGAAGGTCGTTCTATGGCCTTTGACCTTTGTGCAATTTAGATTTTTTTGGTGTTTGCAAACCCTCTGACTATATTCTTTTAGAAATAAAACAAGAAATCAAGTGCTTATTTATTGTGTTTATTTATTGTTTTTCTTTTTCTTTTTGTTTTTGTTTTTTGAGACAAGGTCTGTATCCTGTACTTATAGCAAGCTTCCTGCCTCCTCTCTCCTCTCAAATGCTGGGATTATAGGAATGAGACCTTAAGTCTGGCTAAACAAACTAATTAAAAAAAAATTTACTTGTTTTTTTGTTGTATGTGTGTTTTGCCTGTGTGTGTATATGTGTACTACCTATGTACCTGATGCCCGAGGGGGCCAGAAGAACATGTTGACCTCCTGAAGTTGAAGTTGCAGACAATTGTGAGTTCCCATGCTGGTGCTGGGAACCAGATGCACATTCTCTGGAAGAGCAGCCAGTGTCCTTAGTTGATGATCCATCTCTCTAGTCCCTAAATAAATCAATTTTAAAGGACAAAAATGATGATTAGGTATACGAGGAAATGGCTATAGTAGAATAGTAATCCCTGATGACCTTGACATTCTAGATCCTGAAATCTGTGAATACATTGCTTAACTGAGCAAGGGGACCTGGCAGATGACCAAGGATCCTTAACAGGAAATGATCCTAGATTACGCAGGACTGATAGACTCACAAAGACAGAGGGCAAACTCAGCAAAGGAGACATGATAGTAGAGAATAGAGATCCAAAACAAAGCCACAGAGACTGAGACAGAAAGGCCTAAAGACACTAACCTTAGTGGACAGCCATGAGCCCAGGAATGTATGTGCTTCTACCCAAGGGAGAGCCGAGAGAGCAAGCCCTGCCCTGGAGCCTCTGGAGGCTTGACCACACTTTGGTCTTAGAACTTATAATTTCCATATGATTAACTTTCAGTGCTCTCAATCACTGAGTTTGTGACTTTCAGTTTGTTACAGCAGCAACAAGAAACTAATACAAACACAAACATACTTCTCCTTCAAGAACAGTGATTCTCAACCTTCCTAATGCTGTGGCTTTTTAAAACAGTTCCTCATGTTGTAGTAACCCCCAACCACAAAATTATTTTTGTTGCTATTTCATAACTGTAATTTTGCTACTGTTGTAAATCATAGTGCAAATACCTGATATCCAGGATCTCTGATGTGTGACCCCTGTGAAAGGGTCATTCGACCACCAAAGGGGTCCCTACCCAAGGCTGAGAACCGCCACTCTAGAACAGACTGCAGTCCATTAGCCTCCTCATGGGTGGTTTTTCTCAAGAGACACAGCTGAGTCTTGTATGACTTTCTGACAGGGAACAGGAACTACATTATTGCGTCCTGAGTGTGAATGCTGTCAGTGGCAAAGGAACCCATTTCTGGAGGAATACTAGGCTTGGTGGCTCACGTGTGTCATCCCAGAGCATGAAAGGCTGAGGTAGGAGAACCACCCTAACTTTGCAGACTAATCTACAAAGAAGTTCCAGGCTGAACTGGTCTACAGAATAAAACAATGTCCCTGCAAAGATAAATAAGCAAATAACAGTATGATAGTCATCTTCACAGCAAAGCTGAGCCTGGGTTCTTGTCAGGTACTTCTATGTGTCAGGCTTTGGATACTGTGTAAAAGTGCAGGAAACCATTACCTTCACAAATGATGAGTTTCAGAATCCAAGTGCTTCCGTTGTTAGTTCCTGCCAGTGGGAATAACTTTCATCAAGCAAACATTCATACAATAAAAATGAATAAAGAAAAATTTAAAAAATACCTTACACCTCATATTTTTGGATTTTAATTTTAATTATCTATCATTTATTATTTATTTATTTATTTATTTATTTATTTATTTATTTAATTTTAGGGGCAGGTCTTGCCCTGTAGGCCTAGCTGTAACCTAGGATGGCTTCAAAAGCTGAGCAATCCTCCTGCCTTGGGATCCCAATTGCTGAGATTACAGGTGTGAGTGCAGGGTCCCTGCCTTCACACAGAACATAAACACAACAAATCTATATAGGGTTCAAGACCTGGACACCCAGGAGGGCCTGCTTCTGATCTACTTCACATTCTCACAAGGCAGAAATGGTGAGAGGCAGGTCACCCTGGCCTCTCATGATCTAATTCCTTCCTAAAGACCTTATTGGCCAGCATCTACCCCAATACTGTCACAGTGGGAACCAGGGTCTAACATACAAAGTTTGGGAGGATGTCAACATTTAGATCATAGCTGATGAGAACACAAGCCGTAGGAGACCTGTTCCCTAGGATGTGAGATTCTGTTATTAATGAGAACAGTAGGGGGAATAACTCAGTGGTCAAAAGCACTGGCTGCTCTTCCAGGTGATCTGGGTTCAACTCCTTCAACCCACGTGGTGGTTCACAACCATCTATAACTCCAGTTCCGGAGTATCTATAGGCACCCAGCACTCACACAGTGCACAGACACACATTCAGGCAAAATACTCATACATAAAGTACAATTAATAAATATATATAAAAACCAAGCATACTATTGCGAGCATAGCAAACTTTTCTGTTGCTGTGATGAAAAATCATGCCAGGACAGCCGGGCAGCAGGTTGCAGGGACAGGACACTGAGAGAGTGAACTGGAAGTAGCTGGAGGGTATTCTCTCTTAAAGCCTACCCGTAAGGACACACTTCCCTCAGCAAGTGTGCACCACCTAACCCTCTCCAAATACCTTCACCAACTGAGACAAATGTTCAAATACCCCAGAGAAGAAGGACACCTCCCATCCAAGCTACCACAGCTGAGGAGCAGCCATTGGTAGAACGCTTGCCTAGTTTATATGAATGAAGACCTGAGTTTGACCCCCAGCACCACATAAACTTTATGTGGTGTGATATACCTCTGCTACATCGAAAGTTCAACTTCAGCCTGGGCTGCACAATACCCTGCCTCAAAAAGGAAATGGTTTTCCACCCATTCCCTGCTGCTGCACACTGGGACTTTGATAATGCAGACATAACTACTTGCAGGCTTGAAGTTGCCATTGGATTTTTCCACTCTTAGCTCAACTTATGAGCCTTGATGTGATCCAAGACATTCAATTGTTTTATCCCCCAGGGTGCAGTGATTGGCTCAGGGTCAGGCACCCAATGCAGACTGAGCCAACCACACATGGCATTTTCTAAGCCAGAGGTTTGGAAGACTACAGCCCATGACCAAACAGAGCTTAATCAGAAGGTAGGCCAGCATATTTGTATCCATGAAGTGAAAATAGATACTCTCTTCTTTGCAACTTTTTACAAGACAGGGAAAGAAAATGCTCTTGAGAGGGAAAGAAAATGGGGGGGGGGGACTTGAGGGGAGCAGTGTCTCCTATGTAGTATTGACTGGAACTTGCTATGTGGACCAGGCTGGCCTTGATCTCTAGTTCAAGGCTTCCTGACTCTGCCTTCCTGAGATTACAGGAGTGTGTCATCAGCCCAGCAAGAAAGGTCTTTTCAAAAGGTCATTAGTAAGCCCTCATGGTAACACATCGCTGTAATTCCAGCACTCTGGATGCTGAGGCAGGAAAATAGCTGCAAGTTAGAGCCAGCTACATCAAATCCAGTGTGGGCTGTGTATTGAGACTGTCTTAAAAAACAAAACCAAACATGAAAAAATTTTGTATATTGTCCCATATAGATGAAATCAGGGAAACATGAAAACATAAAATAATATAAATCATGAAGCAACATGTTGACAGTTAATATTACAAAGATCACTCTACCAGAGATGAGGAAATTCTAAGTGAAATCTTAGAGATTTTACTTAAAGCAGCACAGGATGTTACTGACAATTATATCCCAACTTATCCTCGGATTGCTCAGATGACTTTATTAGAGATGCAAATAATATATAGCATTGCGCTTGGGACGAAGAATGCCACTCATTGTCAGAGTGTCTGTCCAGCAAACAGTTTCCATCCCCAGCAACACATAAAACTAAGGTGCTATGGTACAGGCTTGAATCATCAAATCTGGCAGTCAGGAGAATAGAAATTTAAGGTCATCTTCAGCTTTATAGTGAGTTTGAGGCTTGTCTCCACTATATGAGATTCTATCTCGTGTATGTGTGTGTGTATGTGTGATGTCTTCCTTTTTTTTTTATTGTAGTAAACCATAGTGAACATAGGACTTCTCAGTGGTTAGGAGAAGAGGACCCAAGTTCAGTTCCCAGCACTCACGTGGTGCAGTTCACAACCACCTATAATCCAAGTGCCTACATTCATTTGGTGCCCAAACATATACTTTTTTTTCATTTTAAATGTATATATTTAACATAAAAGTCATTATTTTTGATCATTAGTGGCATCAGTAACAGTCACATTGCATGCGACCTTCATCATCAACTGTCTCAGAATTCTTCATTACATCAAACTGAAACTATGTAGCTGTTAGGTAACAATCTCTCCCACCCACCCCCACCTGAGAATCTTGGTTTCACATTCTCTCTCTCTGAATCTGCCTGTTCTAGGCGTTCATGTAAGAGGACTCACTGAATAACATTCATTTTTGTGACTCTTTTACTTAGCCTAACATTAGGGGGGAGTTAACCAATGTATCCAAATTTCATTCCTTTGTAGCACTTAGTAATATTCTATAACAAATATACAGTTACACCTCATAGATTCATTTATCTGTGGATGAATTTGGGTTGTTTCACCTTTTGGTTATTGGAAACAATGTTTCTTTTAAAATGTGCCCGTTCCCTTTTGTTTTAACTACTCTGTTTATATACACAGATTAGTAAAACAAACGCTATTTGTGTCTTTAAGTTGTTTGCAGAATGCTCATACTGTTTTTTGTAATGGCTGTCACATTTTACACTCCCACTAGCAACTTCAAGAGTTCTGACTCCTGTGCAAGCTTCCCAGTTTATTATTTTCCATCTCTGTTTTTAGTGACCATCCTAATAGATATACAACAACGTTTACTTTGGTTTTAATTTTCACTTCCCCAGTGATCCATCAATTCCCAACTACAACCATACAACAATTAAAAAGAATGAGATTGGCCACTGCAACAACTGAGTTAAGACAAGTGAGTTCAGAAAATACCTGTTATTTCCTGGCCTAGTGAGGCATTTGTACCACATTCCTAAGTCATGCACATTTTGCATGCAATTGTTAATAAGGTTAAAGTTTGGGAGAGTCCATCCTGGTTAAATGAAGACAAAAGAGGGAGGATACCAGGGCCTGGTGAGAGCTGAATTCGAATTCTGGATGAGGCTCTAAGGCAGGCATGCCTAGCTGCTGAGCAAACTCAGAGACAATAGACAATAGAAACGTGCTTCAGTTAATCTGACCAGAATTCCCTATCTAAAATTTAAATTCTGAGGTAAAGACTAACAGGCATCTGAGGCACATCAGTTTCTAGCCCTGAAAATCAGACAAGATTCCAGAGCAGAACAGACACAATGAATAATGGGAACCTCCCGAAGACTTGAGTAGGAAATTGATATTGGGAACAATGTTGGAAGAATGTAATCTCTGCTGTAAGTGAGGGTCCCTGTCTTGAGGTCAGAGAGATTTGAGTTCTAACGTCCACAGGGACACCAACTGAGACTTTCAGTAATTGTCTTGGCCTTGCTAAACCCATCTCCTCTTCTATAAACTGGCCATTACATTCTACTCTTTCAACAAATATCAACTGGTTACTTACAGTGTGCCAGGCCCCAATATAGTTTCTAAACAGTATAGACACAATTTCTGTCATGGAGCTAAAACTGGAAAGAGAATCAGTAAGTCTATACAGGTATAAGTTAATTAAAACTTCCAGGCTGGGGCTGGGGCTCAATTAGTATGCATTAGCATTCATACTGTCTACCTGTAATCCCAGCACCCAGGAGATAAAAACAGGAGACCCAGACGCTCTGGATCATCCTCGGCTGTTTAGCAAGTCCAAGCTCAGCCTGGGCTACATGAAATCCTGTCTTTTTTGTTGTTGTTGTTTTTGAGACAGGGTTTCTCTGTGTAGCCCTGGCTGTCCTGGAACTCACTCTGTAGACCAGGCTGTCCTCCAACTCAGAAATCCGCCTGCCTCTGCCTCCCAAGTGCTGGGATTAAAGGCGTGTGCCACCACTGCCCGGCTGAAATCCTGTCTTAAAATAAACAAATACATAAGTAAGAAGGTAGGGAGATGACTCTGTGCTTACTACGAAAGTCAAAAGATCCAAGTTCAAATCCCCAGCTCCCAAATAAAAACTGGGGGTGGTCATGTGTGACTGTGACACCTAAAATAAGGTAGAGCGTGATAGAGGAAATACGAAATGTACATACACAGCAAGTGATCAAACAAACAGAACAAGACTTTATATAAGTGTAGACAGATAAAGAAGAGGATGAGAGGAGGGATGTGGGCCAGATGCTGATGCAAGGTAGTCCCTTTCTGAGGAAGTGCCATGAAACTTCTAAGGATGCTTCCCACCAGAACCCAGCAGAGGTGGATAAGAAGAACTTGCAAAGCAAAGGGAGACAGGGAGAGCAGATCCAAGACAAGAGGTCAGCACTGCCTAACACTGTCACTAAGATGTAGACTAGAGTGTGATGCACCTGCAGTGAAGCACAGGACCAGAGCCGGTTCCAGAGTACATGGAATAGAGAAGCAGGGCTTACTGTCACGGAAGATACCCAGGGGGACTCTAGATGCTTCCTCAAAAGCCACTAGGTGCAAGGAGAGTGCCCTGAAGGGGACAGGGCTAAAACAAGTAAGGTAAAAACACCAGTTCAGCACCTTACCACTAATGACTTTGCTCTCTCTCTCTCTCTCTCTCTCTCTCTCTCTCTCTCTCTCTCTCTCTCTCTTTCTCTCTTGCTCTCTCTCTCACACACTCTCTCTCTTGTTCTCTCTCTCTTTCTGTTTCTCCCCCCACCCCCTTTTGTGTGTGTGTGTTCTGAGATCAGAGGACAACCAACAACTTTCAGGAGTCTCTTCTTCCACCCATGTGGGTCCCAGAGAATTAAATTCAGATCAGTAGCAAACACCTTCACCAGCTAAGCCATCTCTCTGGCCCCAGCTTTGGAGTTCCTCTCCTTTCAGAGACAAGAGCTGTGACTACATTTGAAATCCCAGTAAGGTGTGACTGAATGCCTTGGACAAGCCTTGTGGAGTTACCTTGTCCTTCACCCCACCAGAATACCTAGGTTTTCTAGGTGAAGGAAGTGGGGTGATGGCTGGCCAGTCAGCGAGGAAAGGAGGCCAAAGGTCATTGGAGTCTGGCCTTATCTGTGGTGGCTGGGGTGACTGCCATCTGTGTGTCACCTCCTTGCCAGACTGTCCTTTCCTCACACTTTGAATGAAGTGACAGGCCTGGGGATGGGGGTGGGGGACAGGGGACAAGCAAGCACCTACAGGGGAGCCCGTAGTTTCCTCAGCAAGGAGCCAGGATGACAGACAGCTCATCCTTGAGGCTTTATTAAAGGAGCACAGACAACCCCTATTCCCAAGAGAAGGCCTCAAATCCTGGAACATAGAACCTGAGGCCTGTCATTAGTCTAAACCAGGAACCTGCCACTCCCAGCCCCTTCCCCTCACACACTGGCCCTATTGTTGATGAACAAGATGGCTGTTTCTCTAAAGTGGCTAAAATTTGGCCCAGCTTCCAAGGCTTTTCCTGGTCAGATCAGGTGACCGATTCTAGGAGACGTTTGGAGAGAGGATCACCTGCTTCCCGCTTGGAGGCAGGTGAGACTAAATCCATTTAACAGACCGGCTGCTGCCGGTTTACAAATAAAACACAGGCAATGAAAGCTGCCTTTGTTCCACAGAGGCGGCCTTCCTGGCGCTGAGGCTGGATTAGCAATTCGTCCTTACAATGAAGTTTACCTCATTGTTTTAATGTTTATTTATCAATTTGCATCTTCTAGCAGTTTCGACCCACTTCCCCCACATCTGGCTGCTCATTTTACCTCCGTTGGCCCAGGCCTAAACAAAGCACTCAGACTTGAACCTCCAGCAAATTGGCCCTCAGCTTCTTCCTGCACAGGTTTAAGCTCTTTGGCTCTCATCTGGCTGAGGTACAGAATAGGAAGCCTCGTACAGGAAGGAAAAATGGCTCCCTCTGCCAGATACAAGGAATCTTTTTCATCTGTGATTTCTAACACAAAACTGCACTCAGACAACTGTGAAATGGTCTCAGTTAGATGCTAGTCAGCACTGGGGCCGCTGGCCAGATCTCAAGAAGCCCTTCCCTTTATACTCTCACTGGTTGTGTGACTCTGAGCTACAAGGATGCAAGTCTTCACTGTGACCATATGATGAGCAGGGCTCTCCTCAGGGGCCCATCAGGGCTCATCACTTCCTTCCCAGAATCTGATGCCCTCTTCTGGCTGGGCATCAGGCATACAGACATATAAGCAGGCAAATCACATAACTGTATTAAGCAAATGGTTCTATCGTATTGGAATCTGTGGATGAAATAAAGAGATCCTCACAGTTTTCTTCAGCTTGGACTCCAACGTAAGCTATCCCTTTGCCTATACATCCTCTCTGCATCCCAGGCATCCTGCCAGGTACCAAGTCTCATCTTCCTAACTTCTGTCTTACATATGCTAACCCTCACCAGATGTTCTGGAAGAGCTGCTCTCAAAACACCCAGGGAGACAACCCTTGATGATGAGATAAAGGCCTTCACCTGGTGACCTCAGTGGACTGTTTCAGTCTTAGCCTTCACTAAAGCCTGAAGGGAACTTTCACCTCCTGCTAGTCTTAACCACTCACTACCCTGAAGCAAGCTTTCTATTTGTACCAATGAAACCAGCTGGTCACACTGCAGCCAGACCTCAACACCTCAGTCTCAGCACATGAAATCGTCCAGCTTCTGCTGCTCTGTAACGTCTTCCATAGTCATTGTGTAGGCAGATACTGGTACCAGTGTGTGTGTGTGTGTGTGTGTGTGTGTGTGTGTGTCCTGATGTCAGCTCATATTCCACATGCGACCCCTGTGTAGTCCACACCAAAGTCTTCATCCCTAACCCTGTCTCTCCAGATGTTTAGCATTTGCTCCTCAGTTCCCTTAGCACACTATTACCAAGGCAGTATGTTTGCTTTAACGAGCTGGCATGACATCCCCCTGGACTATTGGATAGCATCAGTTATGATGCAAAGCCCACAACAGGGTCTATTACTGTAGCATTTCACCAGCTACAATCCCAGCCATTCTCAGCTCACCTTCCCTTGTCTTACGTAGTCAAAGAGAAGTTCATTTCTCCTCTTCCTTCTCCCCCTGACTTCCTCTCACTTCTCCTCCCTCTCTCCCCTCCCTGTCCCCCTCTTCCTCTTCTTCCTCCTCTTCCTCCTTCTCCCTCTCCTCCTCACTTTCATCTATTGAAGAATTTTGGGTATCTTAGATTTATCTAGGTAATAGTGACCTCATTCCTTAGGCATCAAAAGCCTTGCTTTCGTTGGAGAGACCACCTGTTCCTCTGTGTGCCAAACAGCTCAACTTTGGTGCACACACATGCTGCCTGCTTCTGTTGTGGTGATAGTGGTGGTGGTTAGTTTTCTTTTGTTATTAGGGGGCTGTGTGTACACATACCTTTAATCCTAGCACTCAGGAGACAGAGACAGTCAGATCTCTAAATTCGAGGCCAGCCCGTTCCATAGAGTGAGTTCCAGGACAGCCAGGGCTACATAGAGAAACACTGTCTCAAAAAAAAAACCAAACAAAATCCAAGAACATTTGTTGTTTAGGTTTTGTTTTTTGAGACTGGATCTCACTATGTGGCCCTAGCTGGCCTGGAACTTGATACGTACACCAGGCTAACTTCAAACTCACAAAGATCTTCCTGCCTCTATCTCTCCAGTGCTGAGATTAAAAGTATGCACCACCATGCTGGGCCTCCTTTACATTTTTTATGAGCTAGGCTATGCAGTTAAGTTATGGGCTAAGAATGTAGCTTAGTTGGCGAAATGCTTGCCTGGTGAGCAGAGTCAGGCTCAACACTTAAGCACCACAAAACCCAGTATAGAGGCACACACCTATAATCCCAGCACTCAAGAAGTAGAGAATGAAGCAATAATTTTTAAAAATAACAAGTCTGTCTAGAAAAACAGTAATGTTTTTCAAAGAGGAGAAAGGGGTTTATGAGCCACGCTACTACCCCAGCACTCAAGAGCTGGGAGCAAGAAGATGAAAAGACCAATGTCAACCTTGGCTCAATGGTCCAGGAGATATCATGCCAACCTTGAGGCTAGTCTGGGACACACAAGTAAATCAATCAGTAAACAAACTCCTTCAGTTACCAGCTGTAAAGCTGTGATCCCACTAGCTGCCCCACTAGCTGCTTTAGGCTGGAGCCAGCCACTGGGTTCCTTACTGAAAGCTCGCACATTTTACACATTTTAAAAAATTTCTTCCACATGTGGCACATCTTGTGTTTCTATTTTTAGAGATGTTAAAAATGATTTTCTCGGCTTGCTTGATACCTACAGATAAAATATCTGGTATCAAATTTATTTATTTATTTATTTATTTATTTATTTTGAAAGTAGGACTTCTTTTTTAAAAAAAAAAAAACTTGGATTATTCAAAGGAAATCAGAAGTTTGGTTTAATGTATAAAACGGACCTGGGACACATACAAAATCCTTGGGCCTAGTGACACATAAAGAAGAGGTAGGAGAGACTGCGGTAGAGTTCTCTACAAAGCTATTGAAGGTTTTCTGGGGGAGACAAGGCTGTTTCACTGGCATAAGTGACTTCAGGAGGAGTGTTACAAGCTAGGAAAAGGGTTTGGGCACAGAGATCGCTGCCAAGAGCCTCAGAGCCTTGGAGCCTCAGAGCAGATCTTGCTGTCCCACAATACAGGTAAAAGAGAGTGAGGGGGACAACAAAAAGCAATTGTTGGAGACCCAAGGGTCACCCACAAACCACACAAACACTGATCTCAGTCAGACAGAAAGTATTTATTGAATACATACCCTAAAACTGATTGGTCAGGGCCAAAACTCAGAATTCAGGAGCTGAGGCTGCAACCCCAAACATTTCTCATTGCTGGTTTATAAAAGAAAAAAAAACACACACAATGAGCTTATACACAGGTGCTGAAAGTGCTGCTCAGTGGTCAGCTCATACTCAAAACTATTTTAAACATTTATGTTCATACTGACCTTTAATTTTTTGGTTGCTATGTAAACTTCCGTGGAATTTCTTAAGATTAACAAACCTCTTACAGAACATAACAGAATATATGATCAGCACGACCTTGCTCTGAGTCAAGTTATTTTTGTGTCAATGACTGGCAGGCATGTTACAGCAACAATATGAAGTAGCTGGCAGGCATGGGACAAAATGGCTACAGCTATGCTAGGGGGTGGGACCTCAACATTAGGTGCAAACCAACATTCTTTTTTTTTTTTAAGGTTTATTTATTATGTATACAGTGTTCTGCCTCATATATGCCTACACACAAGAAGAGGACACCAAACCTCATCACAGATGGTTGTGAGCTAACACGTGGTTGCTGGGAATTGAACTCAGGACTTCTAGAAGAGCAACCAGTGCTCTCAACTTCTGAGCCATCTCTTCAGCCCCCAGCCAACCAACATTCTTAGACCGAGCATTCATCATGTAAGCCCAAAAGTATAAGCATAGGCAGTATTGGGGTAGAGAGGAAGCTGCCAGCCAGTGGTACATCCTGTAGCAATTCCCCTAGGCCTTATTCTTGTTTCCTTTGGGGTTCTGAAGGTCAGTTTCTTCAGGAGTCACATTGAGATCCCCTCAAAGCATGAATGTCTTGTGGAAAGCCAAGTCCCTCAGAAATTTTTGAAAAAGTTCCTCCCAACGCAGGCTGCACTCCAGTCTTCTTAGATGCCTGCTACACTGGGAACCCTGGCAGCTAGTGGGGCAAAGAAGATAAATTTATCCACAATTACCCTTCTTCTCTTCATGCCCTTCCTCACCAGTGCTGTAAGAGGCTTCGATGGGGCACTGGTGGGAAAGTGGGTCCGTGCTAATATGAGCTGCTTTGGTGGAGCGGAGCTGGTCCAGGCACCTCTTGAGACTAGGCTGGGAGTTTGTTCTTTGAACGTCTAGTCCCATGGATGTACAAGATATGTGCTTCTTCCTTTAGCCAGTTTAAATCTTTCTTCTTAATCCAGGCTGGAAGTCCATCCGCCTTCCAGAAGTGGCAGCTTTGCTGCTGGACGAGGTTTTCTGACCTGGAGCAGACAGGACAGGGCCCTCTCCTGCAGCCTTCCCAGTTCTCTCGGCTCACGCTCACTCTTCATTGTCTCTGGCTCCAACTTGGGTTCTTCCCTGTCTTCTCCAGCCGTTTCCTTTTTCCCAGGCTTCGGCATCCCTGTGATGTAAGACCTCAGGTTCCCAGAGCACAGAAGCGGTGTTTCACTGTCGTGCCTTTAGATCATAGAAGTCACATACAGAGAGAGGAAGCCAGCCCCCTCCTTCAGCTGTTTGTACACTATACCGGGCTGCTGTTTATCCATTCCTACCGTGGGCATCACATGGAGATCTGCAGATCCTTGCTGGGTCAGGCCCTTCAGCCAACAAGGTTGTTGAACTCCCTAGAACAACCTTGTCATTGAGTCTCAACACACTTTATCAGGTGAGCCTGTAGCCTCCACTCTATGTATTTATATATTTTTTGAAACAGGGTATCGTGTAGCCCAGAGTAACCTCAGACTCACTATGCAGCAGACTCTGACCTTGAACGTTTAGTCTCTATGCTTCTACCTCCTGAGTGCTGGGTTTACACTGGGTTTTATTTTATTTTTTTCAGCTTCTAGGCTACTTGATGGGACTGTTGCAGAAGTAACTTAAAAGTAAAAACATAGTACCCACCAAGACTTTGCTCTCCAAAACTACCCCAACATCTGACCATCTTGCCTTCCAGAGACTTCTAGAGGCAACCAGCCTTTCCCAAGACCTGGAAAGTTCTGCCACAGATGGCCACTTAACAAAGGTTTCCATGAATTGTTGTCAAGGTATTTTACAAGGCATTTTGGGAGGCAAGGGCTCAAGGATACATAGGAAAAAGAATAGAGAAAAGTTAACTAAAAAAACTTCCTTTCTTTTTCAAATACTTTTGTAAAAGTTAATTTTGTGGAAGTATATCCTTCAGGCATCCCCAAGCCACATCCCATTTCGTCTACCTCTCCCTGCCCATGCCTTCTTTTCATGGAAGGACTTACTATGAGATAACCCATCTGTGAGCTAATGACAGCAGCCAGGGGTGGGGATTCTAGCCACTCCTTAGTTGAGTGACCTGAGTTACTGAGCTTTGGGGCTCTTTCTGGGTTTGGCTTGCTTTGTTTTATTTAGAGACAATGTCTTCTTGATATATAATTAAGTCTGGCCTAGACTGAAACTTGAATTGTAGCCCAGGCTGACCTCAAGCTCATGATTCTCCTGCCTCAGCCATGAGCAGCTTCTTACCAAGCCAGGGTCTGCTGCTGTAACAGAATACCCTCAAGAATATTTTTTTGCTAGTTTGCTTATTGAAATAAGGCCTTGCTATGTAGCCCAGGCTGACCTAGAACTTGTGGCAACTCTCCTTCTAAGGCTTTCTCCCAACCCATCCTCCCTGCCTTCCGTAGGAGTATGCAGCACCATTGGCTAAATTGGTCTACTGGCTAAACTGGATCTGAAAATTAATGGGCATCACTTTTTCTTTAGTTTCTGGAGGTTAACATGAAGATCACACTTCATGTCTTATGTGAGATCTTTTCTCCAAGGTTAGTGAGAAAGACATTAGGCTCCCTTCCTTTCTCATCAGGTTTCCTTTCTCTTCCTTGTGGTCAGTACTGAACACTACGGAATACAGAACTCACTGCTGAGAGAATTGCTCCTTGCTTTGCTATTCAATGCTCAGTTACAAAATGATCAGTCCACAGCTACTTGAGCCTGGTGAGGCTTAGTGAATTCCCTGGATGAGTAGATTTGAAATCGAGCAGCTTTTCCTGTTGACAGTTTGAATCCATGAAGTGTTAGAAATCTAGACTAAATGGCCAAATATAAAACAACAAAGTGGTCTTGCACACTCATTTCAAGATTTCTGCAACTTTCCTCCACTAAGATGAAAAGAGACAAGGCCCAATACTCAAACTCCACTAGTTTGGCCTCCAATCTTCTTTCTTTAATCAAATGCAATCTTTACGATTTGTGTCTGAGTTGAGTTTTAGAATTTTTTAGAACGAGTCTGAATTTGTTTCTACAGATAAACACTGCCAGTATCAATTCTTTCTATAAACCATGGTTTCTCTGTGGGAATAAACAACAGTCTCCCTGTCCTCCAGCACTGCAAATAGCAGAAGGGCTTCCTTCAATCCCCACCCCGCCCCTCCCCACCCCCAGTTTAATAACATGGCAGAGGGGTGGGACAGAGGCCAAGATTCAGGCTTTCCTGAGACCCAAGGCCTTGCTGAGGCTGCCTGAAAGCACTCTCCCTTCCTGCCACCAAGGCTGACATTCTTTCACAGTTTCACAGCTGACCCTGATGTACACATTAATTTATTTTTCCTGAATCCAAATTGTCAAATATTGCAGGGTCAGGACCCTTGCTACTTCCAAGCCGACCTTTCCCCTTTGCACTCCCCAGGGGTCATCTGGAGAGTATAACTCCTTTGGCTGTTTTCAAACCAGCTAACTCAATGGAACCACAACTCTGTGTGTGTTCGTATACATGCATGTATGAGTGCTTGTGTGTTTGAGTACTTGTGAGTATGCTTGTTCAAGAGTGTGCACGAGAGGGGGGGACTGTAAAAGTGGAAGTCAGAGGAGACAATTCTCTTTCTACCAGGTGGGTCTCCTGAATTCACTCAGGCCCCCTTGTTTGGTGGTGAGTGCCCTCATCTCCTGAGCTGAACTTTCTGACCCCTCACAGCTTCTAGAGTCTGGCTTGTTCAACTATTATAAAGCTTTGGAGATTCGTTCATCCTCATGCTTCTATTCCTGGGTGAGTTCCTAGGGACGGATAGAGCACAGGTTGGAGACCCACTGGCCAGCTTTAGGAACAGCTGAGTCATTTCCAGCTTGGGATTATGAACCATGATATCATAAAAACTCTTATACAAGTTTATTGTTTGAGTAGAATTTTTATTTCATATGGGTGACCATTTGCCTGCCTCTGCCTCCCAAGTGCTGGGATTAAAGGTGCGTGCCACCACACTCAACCTTATTTATTTAATCATTCATTTGTTTATTCATTTAGAGACAGAATCTCTCACTGCACCTGGAGTTCTGATTAAATTCTATGGACAATGACCCCTAGAAATCCTCTTATTTCTGCCTCAGCATTTGGAATACAGGTGCAAACTTCTGTGCTTTATATGTGATCTATATGTGGATTCTAGGAGATCAAATTCAGTGGATATTTGTGAAGCAAGCACTTTACTGACAGCGCCATCTCCCTAACCCTTGCTGCTGCTTGTGTGGTTGTTTGGTTAGTTGTTTGGTTGGTTTTTTGAGACAGAATGTCATATAGCCCTGGTTGGCATCACACTTACTATAAGCCACTGCTAGCCTTGAACTACTGAATGTATGGCCTCTGCCTCGCCAGTGAGGGGGTGACGGAGGTGCTTCCATGAGCAACTTAGACAGGCTTTCTTATACACAACTGTATAGGCTTCGAACTACTGAAGTTTTGCCAATCCTCACCAAAATCTAGAATTTATTTGCTCTTAAACTTTCTAAAATTTCATTTATTATTGTGTAGGTGGGCATGACAGGGAGGCAGGACACAGTGCACATGTATGGTCACAGCCCAACTTTATGGAGTTGGTCTGCTCCTCCCACCTATCACCTGGTTTCCAGGAATCAGGCTGGGCAGTCAGACTTATGAAACAAGCACCTTTACCCATGGAGCCTTCACACAGACTCTTATTTTAAGATGCCTCATAGAAAAACATTCTTTTGTTTTAGCTTTGTTTGTTGGGTCTTTTATGGGAAGGGTGGGGGGAGTTGAGACAGGGTCTTTCACTATATAGCCCAGGAGACCATTCTCCTGCCCAAGTCTCCTGACCATAGAGATTACAGTCTGAGCTGCCATGTCTTGCTAGAAAGATCATTAGAACTTTCTGTGTCATATGAGATACAAGACATGGCTTACTTTGTAAATTTCTATCTCACTTTTCCCTTTTTCTCCCCAGTGCTGGGGAGAAATAGAAGCTTGGAACTTGCTAGCAAGTTCTCTACCACTGAGCACCCTCCTCAGCCAAGTTTTCCTTCTGTAATTACAAATTTTATTTTTAAAATATCCAACTTGGGGCTGGAGAGATGGTTCAGCAATTAAGAGCACCAACTGTACTTGCAGAAGACCTAGGTTCAATTCCCAGCACCCACATGGTGGCTCATGTCATATATGTGGTGCTCAGACATACATGCAGGCAAAACGCCCACATGAATAAAATAAAATAAAAATAGTTTCTTAACACACTAAATCTATGTGACTGGTCTAAATTCTGTTCTCTTAGTTTTAGTCATTTAGTCTTTTTGTGTCTAGAGTATAAAACCACTATATATATTTATTAAACTATTTTCTGAATTCTAAACATTTCAGAGGGCACAAAGATATGTATTACAGTGTTGTTTGTGTTAATAGAAATGGGGAAAACTAACACATATCAGGAGAGTAATTAATACATAACGGGACATCCTGCTACAACAGGTTATTTACTTAGAACAAGGGGGAATTCGTCTGATGCTAGAGAGAAGGATCAGCGGTTAAAAGCTGCTGCTCTTATGGAGGTAGCTTTGGTAGATAAAGCTGCTCAATGCCTAGGCCCAGGACAAGAGTTTGATTCCTAGGACCCAAATGGTGGAAGGAGAGAACCAGCTCCCACAGCTATGTACACACACACACACACACACACACACGCACACACACGCACACACACGCACACACACGCACACAC
>NW_021621098.1:7514988-7516439 GCF_004785775.1 Grammomys surdaster
CACGCACACACACGCACACACACGCACACACACGCACACACACGCACGCACGCACGCACGCACCATATTAGACAACACAGTTTGGCTTCTACATGTGCAGGTGGGATCAGGTGTCCTTTAGCTGTTTTTGAAGCAGGGTCTCTTCCTGGATCTGGGGCTAGGCTGGAGGCCAAATCTGCAGTCATCCTCCTGCCTCCATCCTTCTCAGGACAGAGGGACATCTAGCTCCTTATGTGTTATATGGGTGCTGGGACCCCAACTCTAGTCCTTATGACAAATAAGCAAATAATGATAAATTGGAGAAAAGTTATAAATTTATAATCCACAAGTGCTGTATAAATAGTAGCAAATTGTGTGTGTGTGTGTGTGTGTGTGTGTATGTGTGTGTGATCTTCATTTGTTGTCAAAAATTCAAATAAATATAAAAATTTGTATCTGGATCCCTGACCTTCCGAGCAACTGAGAGCAACAACCGAGTGTATTGAACGTCAGAGCAGCACAAGCCTGGTGCGGGGTTCAGGCACGCCAAAGGCAGAGCAAGATGATCCAAAAGTCAGTCCTGCTGGTAAAATCACGGTGCTCTCTCTCTCTCTCTCTCTCCCTCTCCCTCTCCCTCTCCCTCTCCCTCTCCCTCTCCCTCTCCCTCTTCCTCTCTCCCCCATTCTTTCTCTCTCTCCAGCTTCTGTCTGGGTGTCTAAGGAAAATGATTTTGCTCAGTGTTGCTTATTTCCAAGTGTTCAAAGAATTCCTCTCCAATGGAAAAAGGACAGCATTTTCAACAAATGGTGCTGGTTCAATTGTAGGACAACATGTAGAAGAATGCAAATCAATCCATTCTTATCCCCTTGTACAAAGCTCAAGTCTAAATGGATAAAGGACCTCCACATAAAACCAGATACACTAAAACTAATAGAAGAGAAGGTGGGGAAGAGCCTCGAATACTTGGGCACAGGGGGAAAGTTCCTGAACAGAACTCCAATGGCATATGCTCTAAGATCGAGAATTGACAAATGGGACTTCATAAAATTGCAAAGTTTCTGTAAGGCAGAGGACACTGTCAATAGGACAAAACGACAACCAACAAACTGGGAAAAGGTCCTTACCAATCCTTCATCTGATAGAGGGCTAATATCCAATATATACAAAGAACTCAAGAAATTAGACTCCAGACAACCAAACTACCCTATTAAAAAATGGGGTATAGAGCTTAACAAAGAATTTTCAACGGAAGAAACTCGAATGGCCGAGAAGCACCTAAAGAAATGTTCAGTATCCTTAGTCGTCAGGGAAATGCAAATCAAAACAACCCTGAGATTCCATCTCACACCAGTCAGAATGGCTAAGATTAAAAACTCAGGTGATAGTAGATGCTGGCGAGGGTGTGGAGAAAGAGGAACACTCCTCCATTGTTGGTGGGACTGCAAGATGGTGCAACCACTTTGGAAATCAGT
>NW_021621098.1:7516449-7536175 GCF_004785775.1 Grammomys surdaster
GTAAGCCAATCACAAAAGAACACACATGGTATTCACTCACTGATTATTGGATATTAGCCCAGAACCTTGAAATGCCCAAGATGCAACTCACAGGCCACATGAAGCTCATGAAGAAGGAAGACCAAGTGGGGGTGATTCGGTCCTTCTTAGAAGGAGCAACAAAATACTCATGGGAGCAAATATGGAGACAAAGTGAGGGACAGAAACTGAAGGAGGGGCCATCTGAAGACCATTCCACCTGAGTATCTATCCCATGTGCAATCACCAAAGGTAGATGCTGATGTGGAAGACAGGAAGTGCATGCTGATAAGAGCCTGATATGGATATCTCCTCAGAGGCCTTCAAGAGTCTGACATATTCAGACGCAGATGCTCACAACTAGCCATTGAACTGATAATGGGGTTCTCAATGAAGGAGTTAGAGTGAAAACTGAAGGAGCTGAAAGCATTTTCGGCCCCATGAGGAGAGCAACAATACCAACCAACCACAGCTCCCAGGGTCCTAACCACCAGCCTGGGAGCACTTAGGGAGGGATCCAGGGCTTCAGCTGAATATGTAAGAGTGGAGGGCCCTGCTGGGCATAGGTGGAAGAAGAGAACCTTGACCTCATGAAGGCTGGACGCCCCAGGGGGGTGGGAATTTTGAGGGTGGGGAGGTGGGAGTGGGGGGGGTAGATAGAGGTTACATCCACAGAGAAGAAGGAGGAGGGGTGAGGGGATAGGGGGTTCCTGGGTGGGTGGGGGATGGGGTAAGGGGACAACATATGAAATGTAAATAAAACATCCAATAAAAAAAAAAAAGAATTCCTGAAGCAGAATTGCCTGGTGAAGATCAGTCCTATAAAAGGGCTCAGTAGCAGAAGCTCTGTGCTGCCTTCGGCACTCTGCAATGCTGCTCGTCCTCTGGATGCTCACACAGAGGGACTTGGGCTGTTTGTTCATCCTGCCCTGAGATGTCGTACCAGAAAGAGCAGCTATTGCCCTATGAGGGCTGAGTTCATAGGCACAAATAACCAAACAAACAAAACTTTGACAGATGGTCCAGGAACTCTGAGTAAACATGTGTGCAAGGAGACACACACAGGAGAACTATACAAGGAAACACACACACAAGGAGACACACACAAGGAGACAGACACACACAGGAGAAATACACAAGGAAACACACAAGGAGATGCATGCAAGGAGACACACATACAAGAAGACACATGCACAAGGACACACACACAGGAGAAACACATAAGGAGGCACACATGCAAGGAGACACACACACAGGAGACACACACACACAAGGAGACACACACAGGGAGACACACACAGGGAGACACAAAAACAAGGAAACACACAAGGAGATGCATGCAAGAAGACACACACAGGAGATACACACAGGAGAAATACACAAGGAAACACAAACACAAGGAGACACACACACATAAGGAGACACACAAATAAGGACACACACACAGGGAGACACACACAAAGAGACACACAAAAAGAGACACACACGGGGAGACATACACAAGGAGACACAAACAAGGAGAGATATACACAAGGAGACACACACACAAAAAGACACACACAGGGAGATGACACACACAGGAGAAATACACAAGGAACACACACACAGGGAGACCCACACAGGAGACACACACAGGGAGACACACATAGGGAGACACACACAAGGAGACACACACAGGAGATACACACATAGGGAGACACACACAGGAGAGACACACAAGGAGACACACACAGGAGACACACACAAGGAGACACACACAGGGAGATGGTGAGTTCTGTCTAAAACAAAACAAAAGCAAAAAACAAAACATACATTAAAAATGACAGGAAAATGGAAAAGCTAAGTATGAAACATAAAAATTGAAGTAAAGAATACAGTAGATAGAACATAATAGAAGAAAAGTGGCAGAGCTCATGAAGAAACCCTCAGTGGGCTCAGGGAATGAAGCTACATTACAGGTATCTAAAAGAAGAACTGAAGAGCAGAAAACACAACAATGGCTAGTAAGAGTACCAGTTCAAGAGAAAAACTATCACAAGAGGGAAAACAGTATACTGGTGGTAGGGAGCAAAAGGAAGACAATATCCAAAAAACATACATCTGTAATGTCAGGATAAATACAGCAATAACTGACCAGGTGCTGAAGAAATATAGACAAAGTAACTATTATAGCTGGAAATTTTGACAGATTGTTTTCTAAAAGCAATACATGAAGCTGAAAAGAAATAAATTCAGAACAATACAGATAACCATCTAAAGTATTGAAAATATACCAGACTCTCTGTTTATCAGATGTAAGAACACATTCTTTTTTCTTTTAATGTTTTTTTTAATTTATTTATTTATTTATTTATTTATTTATTTATTTATTTTCAAATCGTAATTTTTACTTAATCACACAGGGGTTATAAACACAAAAAGGCAGGATGTGGGGAAGGGGATGACACTGGAGCATGGGTGTTCAGGGGGAATACAGATATCTTTCAGAACAGGGTATTGGCTGGGTAAAGGTTCGGGGACAGGTTGCTATGACTCTGCCTATGACTCACTTGTCCTTATCTAAGTTGGCATTATCCGCCAAGGCTACCTATTTACAAGGTCTATGACTACTCGGGCTGGTAAATTTCCACAAAAGCTGCCTATTTACAATAGCTTATAGCCATCTGTCTCAATGTTTTTCCACAGAGACCCAAGACTTGGTGTTAGTATACACGTATGACAAGCCTATTGCTGATTTTAGGCCTATGGCTGATTTTAGGCCTTCAGTGTATAAGCAGGGCTGCCCCTGACATCTCCTCCCTTCTCTAAGTATAGAAGGGTTGTGGCGATTCTGATCTTGCGAAGGCAGGGATAGAGGCCTGACCTCCAGTAATTGAGGGGGACTTTGTAATGGCTCCAGCCCCCATGTCATGTCCAGTGAGGCATGAAGGCCATACCCATCCCGATGTCTTTTTCCTGGAGAGGGGATACTTTTGACATCAACCCCTATGCAGTCAGGCTTGTCCCTCAGGGAAACCAGAGAGATATTTTTAACAGAAGCCTAAGGAAGAATTCAGATAGCCAGTCAGAGGGGGTTCTGGGTGGCCCCTCTCTGCTTGGTCTAGGGGCAGAAATCCCCTCTTTTAGGTTGGGTAGAGATGGATTTTGGGAACACTCTGGATAGAGTAACAATCTCATCTTGAGTCTCATGGTCCATAGCTAACTTATGATGATAATGTATCTGAATAGGTTTTGCTACCAAAATATTTATCTGTTGTTTCACAAAGTTAGTCAGTCTATTTAAGGCCTAGGGATCAAAAGAAATAAGCAAAAATAATCCAATTAATGGTCCCAAGGTAGGAGGAAGTAGGGTTGACAACCATGGAGAGGTTGAAGGCCAATTCTTGTACCAGCTCTCATCTTTCTCTTTCTCTTTCTGTCTTTTCTCAGGGCCTTCTCTGACCTTTTTCATGCTCTCTTTAACCATCCCTGTCTTGTCTATGTAAAGGCAACATTCTTCTTTAAGGGCTGTACACAGTCAAGAGCTATACAGTCTTTTCTATTGTAAAAGAGTAAATCAAGTCCAATAAATCCTTTGAAATTTTTGGAGGTCTCTTCAGACAGCAAAACAAGGGATTTCTTCATATTAGTGATGTCAATCTCTAGTTGTCTGATGTTCTTGTCAATGGCCCATCAAAGGTCTGAGTAGTATAAGTTCGGAGGCCAGTATCTGGATTAGAACTTCTAACAGCAGACATCATGGGCGATTCATTTTTACCTGGAAAGGAAAAAGAAGGGAATTCTCAGGGAGGTTTCTCTTCCCTGGATGTCAATTGTCATTCATCTTATTTATGGTTGGGCCTGGCTTTGTGGGGGTATCTATTTATTTCATTAATCTTTTTGGTGGCCATTTAGCT
Source organism: Grammomys surdaster (assembly GCF_004785775.1). NCBI lineage: Eukaryota > Metazoa > Chordata > Mammalia > Rodentia > Muridae > Grammomys > Grammomys surdaster. The sequence goes on from NW_021621098.1 coordinate 7,520,364, forward strand.
ATGCCTTCTGTGGTATCAAACAGGCATATCAATCCTCAGCCCCATAAGAGACCTGGGTCTGGGCCATTCCTTTTATGGGTAAGAGGGTCCTTCCACATAGCTGTGGCATAATTTTTATTGGTCTCAGTGATGCCCGAGGCAGTCAGCAGCAGATTTGCCATGAGTTTTCCGTTTTAGAGAGTTAAAAGTGAACAAGGCATGATAGAGAGTATTTCAGGGGGACTCCTTCTGGGGGGTACTGTTCCCCCTCTTTTGTTTTTAAAGCCAATTTTTCAGAGTGTAAGAACACATTCTTATGTTTGAGAATGTGTGAGACATTCCCAAAGACCATTTACTCAGACAATAAACTTCAATAAAGTCTGTCTCCATTAAAAAGTAATGTTTTCAGAAACTAAAAATAATTTTAAAATATCTCAAAGTATATAATACAATCTCAGAAAGCTAAATAACATTTTTAAATAATTCTATTTAGGGACAGTAAGATGGCTCAGCAGGTAAAGGCACTTGACATAGCCTGAATCCCCAGAACCCATATGTTGGAAGGAAAGAACATGCCCTTAAGAGCTGTCCTCTGGCCGGGCAGTGGTGGTGCACGCCCTTAATCCCAGCACTTGGGAGGCAGAGGCAGGTGGATTTCTAAGTTTGAGGCCAGCCTGGTCTACAGAGTGAGTTCCAGGACAGCCAGGGAAATCCTGGCTCAAAAAACCAAAAAAAAAAAAAAAAAAAGAGTTGTCCTCTGATTCCACACATGCACCATGGAAGAGGAGGACGAGCCCTCAAACCATTCTCTAGCTGCACCTGTGCCTCTTAACACCCACACACACCCACACACACCCACACTCTCTCTCACACACACACACACACACACTCTCACACACACCCACACACACACACAGTAACAACACTAATAACAGTATGTTCTACTTGGGCTGGAGAGATGGCTCACTGGTTAAGAGCACTGACTGCTCTTTCAGAGGTCTTGAGTTCAATTCCCAGTACCCACATGGTGGTTCACAACCATCTGTAATGGGATCCGATGTTCTCTTCTGGTGTGTCTGAAGATAGCTACAGTATACTCACATATATAAAATAAATAAAATCTTTTTTTAAGAACCAATATGTTTTACAAAGAAAACTATCAGATATTTAAGATTAACTGTTCTGTGTCCAAATTAGTGTATCATTTAAGAATGTTAGAAGGAAATTCACAGCTTCAAGCAAAGGGAAGAGGAGAAAATAATGAAGCAGAAGTCAAAAGTGAGAGGACCTTATAGAAACTAAAGAGTAATTTCTTCTTTTTCAAAGCCTGTTCAATCTGTTGTTCCTTTTAAAGACTTATTTTTGCCTGGACTCAGGCTTGGAAGTCTAAGCTCAGCGAGGACAGCTGGTGACTCTGGCAATCTCTTCCCAGGGTTCTTTGTCCTCCTTCATTCTCTTGACCAACAGTTTGTCATGTTCTACCTGCTCCCCCATGTTTGTGTCAGTGAACTGTTCCTTCAGAGCTTGTGTTGTGGGACACATGGAATGACAAGTCGCTGAAACTTAACTGCTTTGGTCCTGGGCTTCTGGCCTTCTTTGCTTAATGGCGTTCATATTGTCGGACATGACCTTCCTCAGAGAGATTGGACAGCTTTCGGATTCTATGAAATCAGATTCTATCTGTCAGTCCAAGAATATCCATCTCTCCTGTTTACAGTACCCAAGTTGAGAACACTAAGGTTGGCACCCACAATGCATCTGTGAACAGACTCCATCTCTCCAGTTCTCCTTGGTCTATAATAAGAATGTCCCTGACTCAACAACAGGCACACTTTGCCGTGGGTCAGGACTTCCACTTTGCTTCATGGGAAGACCTTGTTTGTGGTTTCTGCCACTGATTCAGCGCACACAACCCTTTCACTCTTCACAGAGCATCAGCAGCTCCTGTGACCATGTGCTTCTCAGAGAAAGTACAGAGTCTGCATTCGTCATCCATTTCAGTATGTTTCTGCAGCTGGCAGCTGGGATGGGATGGATACTCAGCTTCATCTTAAAACAACCCCATCTGAGGTACACAGTCTCATCTGGGTGAACTTCCTCTTAAGAGTTGCATGTTTCTTGCATGATTGATGAGTGAAAAAAAAGGGGAAATACTCAAGTGAAAAAATATAAATAACAGAATAATAAAAATATAGACATAATAGGCTAGAAATAATAGGCTTGTTAATGACTAAACTGTAACACATTTCATGGACAAAATGAAATGGATAACTTTCTAAAAAAATTTTAAAGTCAGTACAAGTGAAAATGTGAAAATTTGACTAAGACAGTAAACATTAAAGAGATTTTAAAAAATAATTATCAAAAGTTTGACTAAAGAGACTTTCTTTACTCTGGTTGATTTACAGATTGAGTCTACCAAATTTCAAAACAATAGTTCTTTTTATAATTAAATCTTACAGTTTTCCCAGGTAATAGAAAAGCGGAGGACCACACTGCAATCTCAGCCCAAAAAGGGCTGGGCAGGATGACTGATTTCAAGGCTGGCTTGTTATATAGAGAGAGCCTGAAAGGCAGAATCACAGAGAAAGAAAGAGCTTCCAGCTCCAGTGTGAGATCTGTGCTATCTTGATTCTGACATCAGATAAGAGCATAATAAGAAAGAACCTACAGTCCACTTTCATTCATGATCATAGAATAAAATTCTCAATAACTGAATCCTAATCAAATAGGATTTATCTCAGATCAATATGTGATTATTAGACCAACTAATTCAGCTCACTACTAGGCAACAAGATTACATCACCTCAAATGATGAAGAAAACATTTTAGGTAGACAACACTCTCCTCAAAATTTCTAGAAGATAATAGAAGGAAAAGTCTTAACTTTACAAAAGTAATACAGCTGAAACTTTAAAACTATGATGCTTAAAAAAAAAAAAAAGTTCAAGCTGGGCATGGAGGCCTGTACCTATATTCCCTGGGGAATTGAAGACAAGAGGATCATGAATTTGAGGTCAGCCTGAATTACATAGCTAGTTTAGGCCAGCACCAGACTCACAAAGGTAGGACAGAATTAACTCCACAAAGGTGGCTTCTGACTTTCTCATGCATACTGTAATCCATGTGCCTCCACATACACAACATACATACATATATACATATACATACATACATACATACATACATACATACATACATACTTGATAATAAAAACGGAAGAAAGATAAAGATTGAAGGGGAAGATATAACACTTGTATTATTTGCAGACAATGTAATCATCTTTGTAGAAAAAGCAGCAAAATCAAGCACACCACACACACACACACACATACACACCACACACATACACACACACACATACACATACACAAACAACACACACACATACACACCACACACACACATACACACACATACACACACACATACACACACAGACACACACACGCACACACACGCACACACACACACCTGCTCCATGACGTGAATGAAGACAGGAACAACTTGTAAAGTTAATCCAGTTTTCCATAGGAAGAATACAGAAATAGAGCCTTGAGCCAAGTCTTAGGCATGTTTTCATAAACCCCACCAACATGAATGGTTTTGACCTTCATTAAGGGGTTGAGAAGGAGGACTGACAAGGAGGAAGCTGAGGGAGAAAGAGAGAGGAAGGACAAGAAAAGAGAACAGAGGGAAGAGGGACCTTCCAGGGTTGCACACTTTAAAGTATTCAGTCTGGACCCTCATAGGAAAAAAGTGTGACTATCTCTGCTCCAAACCAGCAATAATCATCTAGAAAACATAACTTTAAAACAAGAGTATGCTTCACAATAGAAACAAAAACACAAAATGTCTAAGAAGTAGCTAAATGAACAATTTATCAATTCAAAGGATGTCCTAAGCAAAATTCAAGTTCAGTAAGACGTTTTCCAATTAATTCAATGAGCTTATTCTAAAATTTATGTGCAAAACAGAAGAAGCTAATTGACTTTATAAAGGACTGGGAAGGGAGACTCACCTTAGCAATATATACTGAGGTATATGTAAAAACAAGAACAATAAAAATGCCGTGTAGTGTACTACAAACAGACAAACTGACATTGGGACAGAAAGGGCCTTCTGAGTTAGAAGGCGTTGACAGAACAGAACCAAGACATAGAGAACTTTCTTTCATTCTTTCTTGCTTTTGTTCTTAAGATTTATTTATTCCATTTGAGTACTCTATCTGCATGTATACCTGCATGCCAGAAGAGGGCATTGAATCACATTATTAGGTGGTTGTGGGACACGTGGTTGCCGGGACTTGAACTTAGGATCTCTAGAAGGGCAGCCAGTGCCCTTAACTGTTGAGCCATCTCTCCAGCCCCTGACACAAAGTTTCTTAAAACAGACTTCTAAAAAAAGACCAAACACAATTTAAATACATTGAAATTAGCAATTTCTGTTCATGGAAGTATTCATTTAGATAAAGTTAAAAGAAAGAGAAGATGGAAAATGCTATTTGTTCTGTCTAGAACCAAGGGATGCTTACCTGTATATGTGGGTAAAATACAAGAGGTAACCACAGAGTCATGAAGCAAGCACACCAAAAGGAGGAAGACCAAATGCTCATGTTCAGCAAGGCTGTGGCAGGACGAAGCATCAAACTCCACAGCTAAGGTTTTTGTGGGAATCGTCTCAGAAAAGCTGAAGTTGTTCTTCCTTGCCACCAATTAATGGTGCAATGCTTTCTACCCGTGTAACTTACAAAACTACTATAATTTTATGCGTACCAGTACCTGCACATACCCATGTGCATGTCTGGTACCTGCAAATGCCAGAAGAGGGCACCAGATTCCCTGGAACTGGAGTCACAGGCAGTTGTGTGCCACTTTGAGGGCCTCTGGAAAAGCTCTAAACCAATGAGTCATCACTCCAGCTCCCAACATTTTACTGTTGTTGTTGTTGCTGCTGCTGCTGGTGGTGCTAGCTGCTGTTTTGACTCAGAGTCTCATGAACTTCTGATCCTCCTACCTCTGCTGGGCTTACACATAGGGGTCAGCATACCAGGCTCATGTGGCTCCAATACAGGGCTTTGCCCATGCCTAGCAAGCATACTGCTACCTGTGCTACAGTCCCAATACCTCACCTAACTTTTGGTTTATAGTTTTGCAAGTACATTCAGACTTATGTGGAAAGGTTTATTTTTGCTAGTTTGTTTTGATTTTAACGTTCTTTTCATATATAAAAAGGAGTGAGATATGTTAACTAAGGCATCCCTAAACTTTGAGTTTCAGAATCTAACTCTTATGGATTACTTTTTAATGTGAAGTATCAGTGCGCATAGGTCAGCAGGTGATCTTCATCAAAAATGATAGTTATGTGGAGTTTGAGAGATGGCTCAGTGGTCAAGAACATGCTGGTCTCCCACAAAAGCTAAGCTTGGTTCCCAGCACCCACATGCAGCAGTTCACAACTATCTGTAACTCCAGCTCCAGGCATCTGACGCCCTCTTCTGGGCTCTCCAGGCATATATAATCACATGCACACACCACAGAAACAGGCATAAATACTAAAACTTTAAAAAGATAAAAATAAATCTTTCTCTCATGCCAATTAATTGTGCTGCTCATGCTGGTCTTAAATGCCTGAGTTGTAGTCCTCAGCCTCCCAAGTAGCTGGAACTACAGACGTGCACCCCTGACTGCCCAGCCAGATAGCTGTGGTATGACCTACAAACAAAAAAATTACACTCTGCATAATTTTCTTCATAAAGTTGTTGATATCTATTCTAATAGTTTTGATACTAGCAGTTCCCTTACTCCTCAGAATCTCTGCCCTGGTAAACTATTTGTACTTCCATCCTAGTGTCGGAATCTGGGAGATCCACCTGGAGAGTGAGTGCATCTTATCCAGGGGCATGGTAGGGCTGCCATGTCTGCTCTCCCTTCTCTGAAGCTCTCTTCCATGGGGTCTGTTAACCTTCTCACCAGAAGCTCTCAGGCCTGTCTTCCTTCTTATCTCACCACCTCCCCCTTCCCTTCTGGGTTGGATAGAATGAAGATCAACTTTCTACATTGAGCCTGACCCCATGTGATGGAGAAAAGACATGTTTACACAGTAAAAGAAAGCCATCATTGCAACTAAATAGTATTAAATGAACAGGTAATTTGATTTCCTAAAACTTAAATTTGATGATCAAGGACACCTGAGATGGCTAGGATGTCTCACCACACTGTAAGAGAATGTGGGGCCCCTAGCAATACAAACTCAACAGGACAGTAGCATCATCAAAAGACAGGAGAACAGCTGTCAAGTCATGCAGTCTTTTGAACTTACAGTTGGGAGAAAACCCCATAACACTATATAAAGCTGAGGTCCAGTTCTTCCTCTCAAGCCTTATTTCCCAGAAATAAGACTCAGACTCATAATATATTTATAAATACCTTGGACATTGTGGTGGTTTGAATATGATTGGCTCAGGGAGTGGCACTATTTGGAGGTGTCGTCTTGTTGAAGGAAGTATGTCACCGTACACTGGAAATCAGTCTTCTCCTAGCAGCCTTCAGATGAAGATGTAGAACTCTCAGCTCCTCCTGCACCATGCATGCCTGACTGGACGCTGCCATGCTCCCACCTTGATGATAATGGACTGAATCTCTGAACCTGTAAGCCAGCCCTAATTAAATACTGTCCTTATAAGAGTTGCCTTGGTCATGGTGTCTGCTCACAGCAGTAAAACCCAAAGACAGCCATGCAGCTAAGCTCATCTCTGACTAGAGTCATAATTTAAGATAACCCATTTATTTTAATCTACATTATGCCACATGGCTGGTACCATGTACCTGTGCTCAGGTAGCATGTGTTCCTCTCATCACCCTTTCCTGATGAGTCTTCTTTGCCTCCCAGAAATCTCAAAATTCTTTATCCTCCCATATGTCCCACTTTCTGTTTCCTGTCTTAGCCATTGGCCACAGGCTTTTTAATCAACAGGTAATGCATCCATACAACACACAAGATATTCTTTCTACAACACTACAAGGTTTCTTGCCCTGTGTTCTGCAACTGTGCCTTAGTTTAATAAACAGAAAACATGTTAAATAGCCACTGAGACACTTTACTGTGTGAGAGATGTTGCCCAGCACAGGCCTCATGATAAAGCAGACACACGATTGCTTACAGGACATAAAGGCCCCCAGCTCAGGGCCTTTATTGATTTATCTGATTTATCCGGTGATCTTTGCTGCAGTTCTAGCAGCGTATTCACAAATACAGTTTCATAAAGGAAAGAAACACTGGATTTTTGTCCTAATTGAAGAAATGCACAGAAAGAGTGAATATACCAAACACATTTAGTTAGCACATCTAGTTAAAAGACTTTTATTAAAATCAAAGATGAAAACAAACATGTTTTTGTTATAATGATTTAATAACATAAAAGGATAGAAATTAAAAGCACACAGTAGCTTATTGCTTCACCTAAGCTGCGGACAGCAAAGGCGTTGAATTATTAAACAAGCAATTGTGATAAGTCTTGATGCTGAAGATAGAGCCGTGTTGCTAGTGAGGGCAAAGGCCTGATGCCTTGTCCTCGGAATTGCCCAGAAGGACAGTCCTATTATGTTGTACCGTAAATGAACTTAATCACACAGGTGGTTTGTCTTGTGTGTGCCATGGTTGACAAAAAATAAATACAAAATGTTTATTCCAAAATGTTCTGTTTATAACAAACTGAAAACAAACAGCATTGCATTTTATCCCACCAGAGAATAGAGCTTCAGTGAACACATGAAGCTCTAGGTGACATCTTTATCAGCCCTCATAAACCTTGATTGAATACACATCGATAAGACCTGTTTAAACTGTCCTCCTTCTGATAAGCCTTGGAGGCTGCGCCAGCCCTAGCAATGACTGGAAAAGAGGCCTCTTCAAACCTCAAAGTGCTACAGTTAGACTCCCTGAAAGTGCTGTACTAGGAGGTGAAGGTGGGAACCTAGGTAGTGGAGTGCAGGATCTTCCCCTGGCTTCCTAGGGGCTTCTAGGAACACTTCAGGACCTCTGGGGGAACCTGGGTTGTATGAATGGCTAGAGAGAAAAGGTGCTTTAAACCCAGCCAGGGTCCCTTTTTAGCTTGTACTTCTCCAAGCACAGAGAACTCCAGAGAGGTCCTTTGGGGGTGGTGGGCTCCACTTTTCTTTCAGCCCACATCATAAAGAGAGGTACAGACTCTCCAGAGAAGACGGATACATCGGATTTCAGCAGTCAGCTCCAGACAGATTCCTCTGGCTGCTCTGCTTTTCGCTCTTAGAGGTAGAATGCTGTTTCCTTTGGTTACCTCAGATCCTTTGTGCAAGCTGCGCCTGGGTAATCCAGAGCCCACAATGCTCTGCTCCTCCAGGCCTGCAGAAGCCGGGACAGTGGCAGAGGAGTCCTCTTGTCTCTCTCTCTCTCAAGCCAGGCAGGTCCCAGCAACGCAGCACCTGGCAATCAAGGCTTCTGGTTCTAGTCCTGTCCTTTCCCTACATTTACAACTCTTCAAATAAAAAAGGAGATAAATGGACTCGATGGGTCTTTCAAGTCTTAAAAGTGGTTTAGGAACTCAAGAAGGATTGGAGCCTAGAGGTAGGAGCTGATGCAAAGGCTATGGAGAAGTGCTGTTTACTAGCTTGTTCATCACAGCTTTCCCAGCCTGCTTTCTTAGAGAACCCAAAACCACCAGCCTAGACATGGCCCCGCACACAATGGGCTGGCCCCTCCTTCATTAATCATTATTAAGAAACTGTCTTACAAGCTTGCCTTTAGTCCACTCTTAGGGAGGCATCTTTAAAATTGAAGTTCTCTCCTTTCATATGACTTTAGCTTGTGTCAATTTGACACACAAACTATTCAGCACAGGTAATATACTCTCCTTGTGCATTACTGTATCTACAAAGGCAGATGTCTCAAGTTAGTAGAGGTTAAGCCTGAATTCTTTTGTTAAGGAGTAATATGAGAACATATAATTGGATAAATCTCAAGGTACATCATAAATTTTAATCTCTGTGAGATCTATCCTATGAGGCATTTTCTCTGATGATTAGCAGAGATATGAAACTGTAATCCAAATAAACTCTCTGCTCCCCAACTTGTATTGGCCATGGTGTTTTATCACACCACTACAAACCCTAAGATAGCACTGTATTTCATAAACAGACCAAGTATGAACCAGTTCACCGTGACAGTCTTGTAGGTTTCCCCATTGAAATGACTGTTAAATTTTTATTCATGGAGCCTTGTACTTCTTCAAGAATACTTACAATTAGATTAAAGGACTAAATGTCTATAAATCAATGAATGCATTATTCAGCTCTTAATAAAAACGATATTCACAGATAAATGGAAAGAATGACTCTAAGTGAGACAGCCCAGATACAGAAGGACATTTATCTTGTTTGTCTCATTTGTGGATGTTAACCTTGAATCTTTTGATAAGTACATTCAATTTGGAATTCATGTGGAGATCATGAAATCCATAAGGGTCTATGTAGATAGAACTTTCAAGGGAGGAGAGATAGAAAGCAAGGGTATAAAAGTTTAAAGGGAAAGAATGGAACAGCAAGAATTAAATGGATTTAGGAATGGGAGAAGAGAAGAGGAAATACAATGACTGATGAGAATACTAAAGACATTTCAAGAAATTCATATGGAAGCCTATGCTATAGAAACCTCTGAAAATATCTACACACATGGAGGAAGACCCACGTTCTATGTGATTACAGAGAGCAGTACATAAACCAGAAGTGATTAAACACAAGGGCTGTTTTCTTCAGGGGAAGAAATTGACATCTGTCCACTCAGAAGCCTGGAGAGGATGATGTTTAATAATCTGGTGATCTTTGGCAGTTATGTGGAGCCAGCCTTCTCCTGAATCCCCCATATCTTTAGTATTGTTTCTCAGTCAATAAAACCTATCCTTATGAAAGAAAAAAAAAGTGGTTTAGGGCTCTTGTTTTGGAGGTGGCTTTTTTGTTGTTGTTTTATTCAATATTCATGTGTATATATGATGATGATTGAATTTGTATCATGTGCGTGTAAGTGTGTGTGTGTCTGTGTGTGCACGAGTGTGTGCACGTGGGTGCGTGGGTGCCACAGAGTGTTCAGAGGGATAAGTTGTGGACTCCATTCTCTCATCCATCTTGGGTTCCAGGGATGGGAATGCAGGTCTCCAGGTTTGCCACCACTCTTTTTCAGGACTGTGTCATCTTTGCCAGCCCTAATTTTTTGTTTTCGTGGTTATTTTTGTTTGTTTGTTTGTTTGTTTGTTTTTTAGTTTTTTGGGATTTTTTTGAGAATTATTTTTATAGTTTGGATTTTGGTTGTTTTTCTCTGGATTTTTTGAGTTGAGATTTTACTGTGTATTCCTGACAAGGCTAGTATTGTATAGCTCAAGCTGGACTTGAACTTGAAGCAATACTGTCTGAGCCTCCTGAGGACTGGAGTCACACTTGGCTATTAAATGGTGCTTTAAAAACAAATTTTTTAAGATGATGTATTAGCTGACTTGGCCATAGCAACCATGAAAACTGTATATATGTACATCAAAACACCCTGCTGTAAACTTACAATATATACAACATTTTAACATTTCCATTAACTCAAATGACTCCATGGAAAAGCCCTAAAGGATCTTGTGTCTCCGATATTTTTAAATAAAACTTAATTTTCACAATGGGCTGTCATAACTAGAAACACAGTGCGTCATTTCCTACCTGAATAAAATATAGGTTTTCACAATCACCTCTAACAAGCAGATGACAACAAACTTTCCCCACTGGACAAGCAGGGAGGACAGAGTCTGAGCCTGGAGATGCTCAACATCCTCCCGCTATGGCAGAGAATCATGGCGGGAATTTCATCCCGCAGAAAACACCTGGCCTCTAAGATGACTCTAAGTGGCTGCATTCTCAGACACGTTTGCAAATGAACTCAGCTCTTTTGACCCAGGAGGTTAATAGCAAAGCAAGGTTACCTCTAGGAAAATGAGTCTGTTTTCCTTTCTTTTCTTTTTTCTTTAACAATTTTTTTTTAATAATATGTATTGCATTTCCTCTAGGCTCTGCCCACCTGGCAATGGCCAGGTACAAGTCAAGCATATAAGGACTGTTTGGATCTCTCTTCCCAGCCCGTGTGTGTGTGTGTGTGTGTGTGTGTGTGTGTGTGTATCTGTGTGTCTATGTGTATGTCCTTATCTGTCCGTTTTCTATCTCTGCCTCCACTCCCTTCTCCAGACCCCCTTCTCAGGTCCTAAATAAACACCCTTTTGTATCAGGGAGATGCCTCAACATGGGCTGATTACCTCGTTTTATAAAACATATTAGTTACAGTGGTTGTAATCCCCTAGTGTGGGTGCTGGGAACTGAACTTGAGTCTTCTGGAGGAGCAGTAAGAAGTCTTAACCCTGAGCCATCACTCCAGCCTCAAAGAATACTAACATACAGGATGAGGACTCCATTTCTAACCTGTAAGTTGTTCTCTAACTTACACATGCATGCCCCTTTTGACATACATGCATACAAGATAAATAATTGTAAACATAGTTTCTCCGTGTATTTATATATAACTGAGGTTGTAGCTCAGTTGGTAGAGTGCTTGTCTAGCATGCATGAGGTTCTGGGCTTGACTGCTAACACCTTATTACATGCTCCATACCACACTGCATATGAATAACACGTGGAATGGCCCCATCACTTTACTGTACACCTATATCTATGCACCACCATTGGGTTTAATATTATTTGCTTTTTATTTTGGTTTATTTTTGTCCTTTAAGATATGGCTCAGTGGTGTCTTGAATTTGTTATATAGCTGAGGATCTTTAACTGCTGATTCTCTTGCTTCTGTCTCCAAACACCCAGATCACACCATCCATTATGCCAGAGTTGCTTCTCCTCACCCTCCATAAAGAGGAAATTTTGTAAACCCAGCCTTTGGGAGACAAAGACAAGAGGATCATTATCATGTAGAGGGTAACTTGGTTTACAAAGTAGCTCTAGCCCAGCCAAGGCTATGTAGTAAGAGCCTATGTCCAGGTGGGGAAAGGGAAGAATTTATATGCACAAAACAGGCCAATTGACAAAACGAAACCACTGAGGTAAGGTAAGGGTTCTGGGTTTGAGATGTGACAATCTTACACACAGCTATACACTGTGCAATTTCAAAAGCCAAACTAGCTCTCCAGATTTCATGACTGTCATGGGCTCTTTGAAAAATGTGACGAAGCATCTCTGAACCCTCGAGTGTCCATGGCAAGCTCACCTGTGATGGTTTGAATGAGAAATGTCCCTTATAGGCTCATGTCTTTAAATACTTGGTCTGCAGCTGGTGTGCTGTTGGGGAAGGTTGGAACTGTTAGATGCTGAAGAAGTACTCCATTGAGGGTGGGCTTTGCAGGCTTATAACTTCACCATACTTCCTGTTTTCCCTTTCAGCTTCCTGTTCCTGCCCCCATGCTGTGCCTTCCTGTCCTGAAGGATTCCATTAACATAAACCTTTCCTTAGCTTGCTTTTGTCTGGTTACTTTATCATAGCAAACAAAAACTAGCTACTAGACCAACACATCTGTAAGAATTCTTGGAATTCTCCATCAAGAGAGAAGAATCCTGGAACTCTTTCTACAGGGCAGGTTAGAGACCAACTCCTCATACAGCCTCACCCATCAAAATAGCTATGCATCATCAAGAGAAACACTGTCCCGTGTGGTCCCCTGTGGAGTGCCAGCTTATCAATTTCAATTTTCTGTTTCCTGCTGCACTCAGAGAGCCTGCCTCCCTCCACTTCAGCTCACATCAGGTGATACACAGACTACATTATCAAAACATAGCAAATGACAAGAGGACTCTTTCTAACCAACAGCCCATGTTCCATACAACTCAACCTGGGTCCTTTCTTGAGATTTGTATCCTTTCTAGGGAAGCTCAGGATGTATAAGTCTAGGCTGTTCCAGTTTGATGTGTTCTTTCCTTCTTCAGCAGCTACTTATTGAGCACCTACTACAAGCACCGTTATCTAAAGGCTTCCTCAAAAACCTGCTAGTGAGTACCAAGATCCACAAGGTGAGATCGACTCTTACTTCACCCAGACACGGTGGTGCACATCTACAAGCCCAACAATGGGAAAGTAGAGGCAGGACATTTGTGATTTTGAAGCCAGTCTGGGATACAAATCAAGTTCCAGATCAGCATGGGTTATACAGTGAGAACTTATTGAGGAGGGGTGGATTAAGAAAGAATTCTAGTTTCAGCTTGAAAATATTACTCATATGTAGCAGGATATTTTCCCACTACATTTGTATAAAGCTTGGTGATTGGGCTGTATGAGAGGTAGGCAGAGTGAGGAGTCAGGAGGAGAGGAAGAAGAGAAGGAAGAGGAGGAGCTAGAAGGAGAGGAGAGATGTAGGAGCCATGGAGGACCATGAATGAATCGAGAACAGTCCTGGGTAACAACTTATATTCAGGTTAGTTAATTAGGTAACACCTCCAATTTTGTGGACATCTTGTTAATTGAGTATTACCAAACATATAAAGCCTTTGGATAATCTTTAAACATTAGAGTCTCATTTCTACTGGGCACGCATAGATGGTGGGATGGTCTGGGCTCAGCGAAGCATTGTGGAGACAGCATGGCAGATTGACAGAGCCATCTCCCACTCTGGCATCTCGTGGGTGGAGGGGCTGGTGCTTCTGGCCGGCCTGAGCTGAGAGTCAGAGCTGAGCAGCTGCAAGAGCACTCAGCTACCCCTGGCCTCAGTCTTGCCTAGTTGGAAACATGCCCAACAAGAAGACAGATTGGGTGCCAATGATTTAAATATTATCATTAACACTTATATTCTCTGATCTTCAATTTTCCTAATCAGCCAAATGGGTATAATAAAGTAGCACATAGCAATGATGTATGAAACAATTTAATATGCAAAAGTGCTTGGCACACAGGAAATACTGGGCCAGGCATGCTAACACCTAAATCTCAGCACTAGGGAAGCAAAGGCAGGTTCAAGGTCAGCCTGGTCTACAGAGTGAGTTTTAGGACAGGAAGGGCTCCACATAGAAACCATGACTTGAAAAAAAACAGAAAGACAGGGTAGAGGAGGGACAGAGGGAGGGAGATAAGGGGGGGGAGAGGAAATTCACATTTCGGGCTCAACTATTGCATAAACCATGATTTGTCTTCCTATAGCTACAGAACAGTTCACAATATCTAATCCATTCGGCTCAAAGTAGCCACAGACTCAGATAACAGGGAAGACAAAGGAAAATCTAAGCTCTTTGTAACTATAACAAAGAAATAAAGAGGTTACAAAGGGATTCTTTTTGCCTCACAGGTTTGAAAGTCTATGACCATTGTTTTGGGGCAAGACAGCACTTCCTAGCCAAAACACATGACAGAGCAAAGCTATTCACTCCACAGCCAAGGAGAAAAAGAGAGAATAAAGAAGCCAGGGTCCAAATAGTTCTGTACAAGGGCACATCATCGACCTAAGGACCTTCCACTAAGTTCTACCTCTTTAAAATCTAGAGAACAACTAGAGAAGCCAAGCCTTTAACATGTTAGCCTTTGCAGAAAGATAACATTGTAGAGCTCTGCTTCTTGGAGATTTTTTTTTACCAGGAACGGAAGAGGGAAGATGTTCACAATTGGAAATGGAAGAATCATATCAGTATTTTGAAAAAAATGAATGTTGGTAATTATAACAACATATTACACACTAGGATTATAGATAGATTTTTAAAAAAAAACTTATTTTGGGTCTAGCATTTGAGTTTTGTGGTGATGGTGGTGGTGATTTTGGTGGTGGTGGTGGTGATTTTGGTGGTGGTGGTGGTGATTTTGGTGGTGGTGGTGGTGATTTTGGTGGTAGTAGTGGCAATGATTATTTAAGGATTTTGCCTTTAGAGATAGCATTTCACTCTGTAGCTAAGGCTAACCTGGAACTGAGAGAAATCCTCCCATTTTAGCCTCCCAAATTCAGGGAATCACTATTCCTAGCTGAGACAGACTGTTTTGTTTTGTTTTTGTTTCAGAGCAGGGACATTTCCATGCTACCTAAATGAGGCTTTCTAGGGGCCAACTGGCAGCCACGGATTGAAGATGTGGTCTTAGTGGGAGTGAGCGGCACATCTGTGAGTGCTGGATCCTTGGCAGCCCTTGGAAACAGAGCAGTAGCCATGCTCCTGCACTCGCCCCTGTGCATCAAGCAGTACACCCAGAGTCCTGTGGGCTGATTAGGCCCCAGCTGGATTCAAGTAGGTAGAACTGGAAACACGGCTGTGAAGAACATTAGGCTTTAGGCAGGAGAGAGCAGCTGGCCTTTCATTAGTGCCTAGTGAAACTGTGAGTGCCAGAGTCACATAGAATGAACAAAGTTAAATCTCTGTATTTTTCTGTTTATCTACTGTGGGGTTGGGGATTGAACCCAAGGCTGTGTACTTGCTAAGATGGCTCTCTCCAGTGGCACTGTATAGCCTAGCCCACAAATTTACTTTAAAAAGTGAAGCAAGATTTTTATCATTGTGTGGCATTCCTGTCCTCTGGAACTGGGCAGAATTCTGAGAGGTTGTCTTAGTTTAAGCTGCAAAATGTACAGTTTTCCCAGGCAGAAACAATCGAGCCAGGCTGCACACTCACTTCAGAGGCTTTAGGCAATGGCTAAGGTCTCAGCTTCCCTGTGTCACTTACGAAACCAGCGTCAGTTTTCAGAAGAGGTCTAGAAGGTCACCAGGGAATCTTGACTTTGTCTTTGAGATAAACAAGCCTAAAAAGAGCACAGTGTGTGTGTGTGTGTGTGTGTGTGTGTGTGTGTGTGTGTGTGTGTGTGT
>NW_021621098.1:7536185-7539264 GCF_004785775.1 Grammomys surdaster
TGTGTGTGTGTGTGTGTGTGTGTGTGTGTGTGTGTGTGTGTGTGTGTATCCCGTGCCCCTCCCTATATGGCAATGAATTGTCTCAAAAGTGCCATAGATCCTTTTCAGGAGCTAAAGAACAAAGACCCAGTGAATTTAGTAATTCTAAAATAACAGAAAACAAACTCTAAGAAAGTTAGGCCAAGTATCATGGAGTCACTCAAGACTCCCCCCCCACCCTCTCTCTCTCTCTCTCTCTCTCTCTCTCTCTCTCTCTCTCTCTCTCTGTGTGTGTGTGTGTGTGTGTGTGTGTGTGTGTCTCACAGAGACTTCCTACCATCCTCCTTCTAATTCCCAGTGTGTAATGTCTTACAGATGTCAGAGCTGGCCTCTGACAGATCTTACATATCTGAGCTTAGGCTAACCTCAGCATGCTACTTGAAAACTTGGTAAGATACTCTACCTGTCAAGGCCTACCTCCACTGAGATTTTCTTCCTGTCTTCAGTGGGGCAACAACAGAACTGTCTTCTTCAGTTGGCCAGCACAATTTCTTCGGCAGACTGCTCTATTACTCCAACTATAAGACAACAACACAAAGCATGGCTCTGCCAGTGAGGGGCTGTGCAAGTGTGAGAGCCTAAGCTAAATCTCCAGACATGTGAAAAGGCCAGGCGTGATGGAGCACGCTTGTGTCCCAGCACTGTGAAGACAGAGACAGGAGGGTCCCTGGAACTCCCTGGTCTGCTTGGTGAGTCCTAGGTCATCGAGAGACCCTGTATTCAAAACAGAACAAAACAAAACAACAAAAAAAGTGGACAAAGCCTGTGAATGGAACCCAAGGCTTTCTAGTTTCTGATGGTTTAGAAGCTAGAACTGTACTTGGGCCTCTGGGTTTTTTTAAATTTAACTGTGTGTGTGTGTGTGTGTGTGTGTGTGTGTGTGTATGTGTGTGTGTGTGTGTGACTGTATGCACACGGTGGTGAGAAGACAACTTCAGGAAGAGGTTCTCTTTTTCCACTGTGGATTCTAGGCATCAAACTCTTGAGCCTCAGGCTTGCCTGAGCAGTACTTTGACCCACTGAGTCACCTGGCCTGACCTTGGCCAATCAGATCCTCTCTCTAGACCCCAGGCAGCAGATGCTGGGTCACTGTCAGCCTGTGCTACAGGGAGACAGCTGTAACCTTGTAGTGTCTGCAGCTGAGGGATGGTGTTGAGTCAGTCTAGGGTGGTCAAGGTGTTTTCTCTCCCCAGTATTTATAAATTTCAGCTGTGGTATTTATAGTTATCTGAGTTTTCTTTCTTTCTCTCTTTCTTTCTTTCTTCCTTCCTTCCTTTTCTTTATTTCTTTCTTTTTCTTTTCTTTTTTTTTTTGCTTGTTTTTTTAGACAGGGCTCATGGAAGCCCGAGTGACTTGTAGGACAGCTGACGATAACCTTGAACTAACATATTCACTGCCCAAGCACTAGGATTACTGGCCTATGCATTACAGTCAGTTTTATGTGGTGCTGGGAATTGAAAAGGGCCTCATTGCAAGTCCAACACTGTACCTGCTGAAGATGCATCCTGGCTCAGACACTGGCTCTACAATGAGTACACAACTTCATTAAAAAACAGAAAACAAGAAACAAGAACTGTCTATGCTCTCAACTGAAAATTAAAACAGGATGTTCAAAGCGCCCTCTAGTTCCCGCCTCTGCTCCTGTTCCCCTCTTGACCATCAGCCTCGCCTGCTTTCTCAGCTGTTTGATCTGTGTCCTGTCAGACCATAATGTGGCCTCTCACTCACATGGCTGTCTAACATTTGACTTTTATATATACAAGTTTTTACTTAAGGCATTTAACCTAAGCCCCTTAAATATTAATTTCAAAATCTCAGGATAAGAATTGCAACTCAGCAGGTGGCTTAAACCCTTTATATAGTAGAAGCTAGCCCTGCAGCAATTACTAAAGAAAGCAGAGCCACACTTAACTCTGAATGGTGTGGGTTTCATTTTCTAGTGTTGGCCCTTCTTGTGTTTCTATTTGTTTGTTTTTCTTTCTCTTAGTATTTTTTTTTCCCAAGATGGAGTCTTATGTAGCCTAGGCTGGCTTCGAACTATGTAGCCAAGGTGACTGTGGGGCCTCTACCTCTCGAGTACTGGGACTGTGGGACATGCTGGGTGCTGGGCCCCAGCCCCAGCCCTAGCCCCAGCTCCAGCTCCAGCTCCAGCCCCCTCTCCTGCTTTTTGTTTGATTTGTTTTGTTTTAGCTCTGTGTGCACCTAGACTTCCTTCACTTAGCACCTCACCTAGAAAGCACACTGTTAAGGCCCAAATAGAATAGCTATCAGCAGTCCCTGAGTTTGTGCATCAGAAAGTGGAGAATACGAAAGTGCTGTTTCCTCTGGTATCTAAAAGAAAATTTGAGCGTCTGCAAATTCCACTTACACCCACTCCTCTGCACCCTTCCTCCACTGCCCACAAACACAGGACCATCAGGATTTGGCTCCACTGGAGATTTATAGGGGAACATATCTGGATTTCTCTCCTCATTGTGGTCTGTTAATGTCCAGTTGGCTGAGGCTCAGGGCAAGATGCCAGGCCTAGATGTGGGGGTGGGAGGAGGGTCATCCAGAGAGGTGGGGTGGATGCGATCTGGCGGTTGTATGCGATCTGGCGTGGGGTTTTACGTGCTGCAGTGTTCTGTCTCTTAAGCTCCGTACAGGCACTTAGAAGACTGTTCATCATCTCAAAGCATTAAGGCAGCACCTACTTGGCACCAGCAGCACCCGACAGTCTTTGAAAAGTAGCATGTGAGCGAGAGGCCCCGGAACCATTGCAGAATGGCACCGCATGGTACTAAGAGGTCATGCTGATACTGGCATTTCACAGGAAATTACACTATTTTCCAGTTTCTGACAATCAGAAAGATCACTGGAGAGACAGCATATTTTCTGTCTGTTTTCACTGGAGAAGCAAAATCAAGCACATATTTGAAGTGAAGCTGTATCTCACAGACTTGAAGAAAGAAAGTGCTCATGGAAACTTCTCACTCTGACTTTTTGCCTTTCTTGATTTCTTTTTTTTTTTTTTATTGGATGATTTATTTACATTTCCTAT
>NW_021621098.1:7539364-7622549 GCF_004785775.1 Grammomys surdaster
TTTCTTTTTTTTTTTTTATTGGATGATTTATTTACATTTCCTATGTTGTCCCCTTACCCCATCCCCCACCACCCCCTCGGAACCCCCAATCCCCTCGCCCCTCCTCCTTCTTCTCTGTGGATGTAACCTCTATCTACACCCCCCCACTCCCACCTCCCCACCCTCAAAATTCCCACCCCCTGGGGCATCCAGCCTTCATGAGGTCAAGGTTCTCTTCTTCCACCTATGCCCAGCAGGGCCCTCCACTTTTACATATTCAGCTGAAGCCCTGGATCCCCCCCTAAGTGCTCCCAGGCTGGTGGTTTAGACCCTGGGAGCTGTGGTTGGTTGGTATTGTTGCTCCCCTCATGGTGCCATAAATCCTTTCAGCTCCTTCACTCTTCACTCTAACTCCTCTATTGAGAACCCCATGATCAGTTCAATGGCTAGTTGTGAGCATCTGCCTCTGAATATGTCTGACTCTTGAAGGCCTCTGAGGAGATATCCATATCAGGCTCTTATCAGCATGCACTTCCTGTCTTCCACATCAGCATCTACCTTTGGTGATTGCACATGGGATAGATACTCAGGTGGAGTGGTCTTGAGACGGCCCCTCCTTCAGTTTCTGTCCCTCACTTTGTCTCCATATTTGCTCCCTTGAGTATTTTGTTGCTCCTTCTAAGAAGGACCGAATCACCCTCACTTGGTCTTCCTTCTTTATGGGCTTCATGTGGCCTGTGAGTTGCATCTTGGGCATTTCAAGGTTCTAGGCTAATATCCAATAATCAGTGAGTGAATACCATGTGTGTTCTTTTGTGATTGGCTTACCTCACTCAGGATGATAATTTCTAGTTCCATCCGTTTACCTAGGAACCTCTCGAATTCATTGTGTAAATATACCACATTTTTTTAATCCATTCCTCAGTTGAAGGACATCTGGGTTCTTTCCAGCTCCTGGGTATTATAAATAAGGCCGCTATGAACATAGTTGAGCATATGTCCTTATTATATGTTCGAGCATCTTCTGGGTATATGCCTAGGAGTGGTATAGCTGGGTCCTCGGGTAATGCTATGTCCAATTTTCTGAGGAACCGCCACACTGATTTCCAAAGTGGTTGCACCATCTTGCAGTCCCACCAACAATGGAGGAGTGTTCCTCTTTCTCCACACCCTCGCCAGCATCTACTATCGCCTGAGTTTTTAATCTTAGCCATTCTGACTGGTGTGAGATGGAATCTCAGGGTTGTTTTGATTTGCATTTCCCTGACGACTAAGGATGCTGAACATTTCTTTAGGTGCTTCTTGGCCATTCGAGTTTCTTCCATTGAAAATTCTTTGTTAAGCTCTATACCCCATTTTTTAATAGGGTAATTTGGTTGTCTGGAGTCTAATTTCTTGAGTTCTTTGTATATATTGGATATTAGCCCTCTATCAGATGAAGGATTGGTAAAGATCTTTTCCAAATTTGTTGGTTGTCGTTTTGTCCTATTGACAGTGTCCTTTGCCTTACAGAAACTTTGCAATTTTATGAAGTCCCATTTGTCAATTCTCGATCTTAGAGCATATGCCATTGGAGTTCTGTTCAGGAACTTTTCCCCTGTGCCCAAGTATTCGAGGTTTTTCCCCACCTTCTCTTCTATTAGTTTCAGTGTATCTGGTTTTATGTGGAGGTCCTTTATCCACTTAGACTTGAGCTTTGTACAAGGGGATAAGAATGGATCAATTTTCATTCTTCTACATGTTGTCTTCCAGTTGAACCAGCACCATTTGTTGAAAATGCTGTCCTTTTTCCACTGGACAGTTTTAGCTCCTTTGTCAAAGATCAAGTGACCATAAGTGTGTGGGTTCATTTCTGTGTCTTCAATTCTATTCCATTGATCTTCCTGCCTGTCTCTGTACCAATACCAGGTAGTTTTTATCACTATTGCTCTGTAGTACAGCTTGAGGTCAGGGATGGTGATTCCTCCAGAAGTTCTTTTATTGTTGAGAATAGTTTTCGCTATCCTGGGTTTTTTGTTATTCCATATGAATTTGAGAATTTCCTTTTCTAACTCTGTGAAGAATTGAGTTGGGATTTTAATGGGGATTGCATTGAATCTGTAGATTGCTTTTGGCAAGATGGCCATTTTTATTATATTAATCCTGCCAATCCATGAGCATGGGAGATCTTTCCATCTTCTGAGATCTTCTTCAATTTCTTTCTTCAGAGACTTGAAGTTCTTGTCATACAGGTCTTTCACTTGCTTGGTTAGATTCACACCAAGGTATTTTATATTATTTGCAACTATTGTGAAGGGTGTCATTTCCCTAATTTCTTTTTCAGTCTGTTTATCTTTCATGTAGAGGAAGGCTACTGATTTGTTTGAGTTGATTTTATAGCCAGCCACTTTGCTGAAGTTGTTTATCAGGTTTAGGAGTTCTCTGGTGGAAGTTTGGGGGTCACTTAAGTATACTATCATATCATCTGCAAATAGCGATATTTTGACTTCTTCCTTTCCTATTTGTATCCCTTTGACTTCTTTTTGCTGTCTAATTGCTCTGGCTAAGACTTCCAGTACTATATTGAATAGGTAGGGGGAGAGTGGGCAACCTTGTCTAGTCCCTGATCTTAGTGGGATTGCTTCAAGTTTCTCTCCATTTAGCTTGATGTTGGCTACTGGTTTGCTGTAAATTGCTTTTACTATGTTTAGGTAGGGGCCTTGAATTCCTGATCTTTCCAAGACTTTTATCATGAAGGGATGTTGAATTTTGTCAAATGCTTTCTCAGCATCTAGTGAGATGATCATGTGGTTTTTTTCTTTAAGTTTGTTTATATAGTGGATTACATTGATGGATTTCCGAATATTGAACCATCCCTGCATTCCTGGGATAAAACCTACTTGATCATGATGGATGATTGTTTTGATGTGGTCTTGGATTCGGTTTGCTAGAATTTTATTGAGTATTTTTGCATCGATGTTCATAAGGGAGATTGGTCTGAAGTTCTCTTTCTTTGTCGGGTCCTTGTGGGGTTTGGGTATGAGTGTAATTGTAGCTTCATAGAACGAATTGGGTAGTGTTCCTTCTGTCTTGATTTCTTATAATTTAAAAATAAAGAGGAAAAAAATCCTGTCCTGCCCCTCGAAACAAAGCTGCCTCTGCTCTCCTCCTGCCAGTCTTTTCAAAAATATTTTCTACTGCAGACCAGGGATTTCTGATTTGTAATAATGGGACCCTCAGCAGGCTTTTGGAAGAGGTGTCCCAGTATTGGGTGGTGGAAGTCAGCGCTTGGTGCTGTATCTCACTGCTGTCAGGACGCTAGTGTGCTTGCTTTGAAGACTCTAGTAGGATAACTAGAGTAAGCACTGCGGGAAGAGTGAGCAAAAAAGTGTGCAAGCATAAGTTACCAGGCACAGTGAAGCCAGCCTGGGCTACATAGTTCCCTGCTAGCCTCCGCTACAGTGTGAGACCCTGTTTCACAAACAAATAAGCAAATATAATCAAATGTTCCTTACATAATCAAATTGTGTACAAAAGTCAATGAACATGGACAAGCAAGCTCCGCAGTGCCTGCCTAGAGTCCGGGCCTGCTACTCGGGGGACTGAGATCATTTCAAAAGCAAATGATGCAGGAGTTTGAGACCAATCTGGGCAACCGAGCAGAACTCCATTTTTAAATCAGGGAAGGGGAGTGAGGAGGAAGTAAAGGAAGCTGGGAAGGGGGAAGAGGGAGGAGGAAGAGAGGGAACATCTTACCTATGAAGGCCTTGTTGAGAGCTCTTGCAGAATCAGGAGGTCTTATAACCCCCAAGGGCCTTTCAGAATTTCAGGAATTCTCAGACCGACAGAGTGACTTTCCCTATGCAGGGGCATTACTAGAAGAGTAGGAAGGAGCCACACAGGGATGAGAGGCAGGCACATTTTGAGTGGCTCATTCACTTTTCATCCAAGCATGTAGGAACTTGGGGAGAGACAGCAAGACAGTGCCTTGGGTTTGTTGTTCCATTGTTGTTTGTTTGCTTTTTAAAGTACAACTCAGGTGCAACTTTGCTGGGCTGTTCTAACCAGGAGATAGCTATTCTTTCTTTTTCATCAGTACCTCCCTCAGCTCCCCTTTAACATTAAATTTAAAATGTCAATAATATGAGATGAAGCCAGTTTCCATCATGCTTCACGTTACTGCCAAGAGGATTCAATGGGGATAACCAGGAAAAGCAAAGCACAGCTTTTAGCTGCAAAAACCAAGAAATACCAGCTCCCCAGTGGGCATGAGTAAATAGCTCACCTGTGTGCTTCCATTAATAGTTGAAGAGGTTTGTTAGTTTGGTATTTGGTTTTTCGAGACACAGACAGTTTCTCTGTGTAGTCCTGGATGTCCTGAAACTCGATCTGTAGATCAAGTTGTCCTTAAACTCAGAGATCCACTTGCCTGGGCTTCCTGAATGCTGCGTGCACCATTAAAGGCGTGCACACCGCCTGGCTTCTGAAGGACATTTCTATACCTCTCCTGTGTTTGTGTGTGTTCCAGTCCTCCAACACACATTTGATTAATACAATGACAGGAGACGGTTGTGAGTACTGCAGATACAACTGTGAGCAGGCAACACAACACTTACCTCAAAAGGAAACTGAACAAGAAATTTTGATGGGGGTTGGGGCTGGGGTCTGAAGGAAGGGAAGCCTTATGCAGAGTGGTTTGGTAGCTGTGAAGTTGGTTCTTTATGTTTGAATGCTTGGACCATGGGGAGTAGCGCTATTAGGAGGTGGGTATGGCCTTGTTGGAGGAAATGTGTCTCTTCAGGGGTGGGCTTTGAGGTCTCCTATGCTCTAGCTATGCCCAGTGTAGCACACAGTCTCCTACTGCCCATGGATCAAGATGTGGAACTCTTGGCTCTTTCTCCAGCACTGTGTCTGCCTGCATGCTGCCATGCTTCCCATCATGATGACAATGAAAACCCTTGAAACTGTAAGCTAGCCCCAATTAAATGCTTTCCTTTATAAAAGTTACTGTGGTTACAGTTTCTTCACAACAATAAAATCCAAATTAAGACAAAGGCATTTGAGCAAATACTTGCAAGAAACAAAGGAACGGGCCCTGTGAATATGTAGGAAGGTCATTCTGGGTAGAAGAGGCAAGAGATAGGAAGGCCTGAAGTAAGAAGGTACTAAACATGCTCAAGAAATGGCAGGGAGGGCCAGATGCCTCAGCAAGTAAAGCACTTGCTGAGAAAGTCTGACCACTTGAGTTAACCCTCTGGAAGCCACAAAACATGGAAAGAAAGAACCAATTTCACAAATTTGTCCTCTGATCTTCACACACTCCCTTGGTACACGCACAACCCTGTCCCCTGCCAATATATAAGAAGAATATTAAGGGGAGGGCAGGGGAAATGGCTGAGCAGGGGGAGCCCAGCAGGGACCAGTGAAAGGCCCAGAGGATGCTGTGAGGCTGTCCAGCTATAACATCTCATGCAAGGAAAGGAGCAATGCCGTCTGACTGACAAACAGGCTGCATGCAGGGAGAGGAGAGATGCCTTCTGACTGACAAACAGGCTGCCTTGCAGGGCATTGGCAAGATTCAGACAAAGGTGGTTTCATCCCAGATCTTAGTGGGAGTTGTGTTTCTAGATCCATCTTGGGGGCAGAGTTGACAGTTAGGTGAGGAGGAGGAGGAAGAGGAAGAAGAGGAGGAGGAGGAGGAGGAGGAGGAGGAGGAGGAGGAAGAGGAAGAGAAGCAGCAGCAAACTGGATGGGGGGGTACAGTGGGAAAGGAGGGGTTGCCACTTAATGATATGAGGCGCTATTTCTTAGACTGCCCTCTGGGTAAGTGCCACTAATGTCTCCATTTGATAGATGCAGAACAGGCTGCCCTATTAGCCCCAGAGAAAAGGACTCTCACTGCCTTAAGACACCAGTAAGGATCCAATGGATCTTCCCCAAAATCAGACAAAGAGCCAGGCCTCAGAAACACAGTCCTGACACTAAAAAGGCATAAAAATTAGTGGAAAAAAAAAACCCCAAAGTTTCAAAAAAAAATCAGATAATGCAACTTTTTGAACAAACATGATTTGCTGTTTGATTCCAGGGATGAAGGGCCATGCCCCTCCAGTTCCCCCAGGAGTACTCCTTTCAAAATGTACTATATCTGTCACTGCATCCCAGCTCTGGCTCCTGAAAGCCCATGGTTAGGAGGACAGAGATTACAGAACCCTGTCTGGGGCAGAGGACACAAACCATGCCTGCATTTGCTGCCCAGGTTTACTGGGAAGAGGAAAACTCTAGCAAGAGAAAGGATGGACCCAGAGAGCCAAGTTCCCACTGTCTTACAGTGTTCGAATACTAAACCACCAAAGTAATGGGCCCTGATAGAGTTCCAGTTTCCAAAGGATGCAGTGATATGGAGGACAAGGCCAGCCTGGAGTCCAGTGAAAGGACAAACCAAGTACTCTCCTCTCCCTATTCCTCACATGGCTTCAGGACAACAGCAAGGCCAGAAAAGGATAAAAGAAGTAGGCACACAGAACATGCCCAATTGCATCATGGGATACTGGCTTTGATCCAGCTTAAACACCATCTCAATTTAATAAGTAATTCCCTAAGTAAGGAATTTGGGGTGGGAATGAGGCCAATCTATGCTCAGATTATTAGCCTGTTAATAATCCCAGTAGGCAGGCTGGAGCTTAATGGTAGCTCACTTGCCTGGTGTGCATAAAACTATGGTTTGGTTCTCTTCCTAATGCTCCAAGAAAGAGTTCTGAGGTTGTGGTGATAGCTCAGTGGGTAAAGTGCTAGCCACAGACATGAGGATCAGACTTGCTGGCATTGCTTGTCATTCCAGTGCCAGGGAGGCCAGACAAGAGCATCCTTGGGGCTCACTGCCAAGCTAGACTACCCCAATCAGTGAACTTTAAATAAGTAAATTAGAGAGAAACTCATGAATCACCTAACAATGACCTCTGGCCACACATACATGAACTGAAACATACATGAGTGCACACACATGAATACACACAATGTTTAAAGAACAAAAGAAAATGTAAGATGTCTAATCAATTTACTGAAGAAAGAAAAATCACTTTAAATATGAGAGGCTGGCCAAGAACCCATGACCAAGGTTTGGAGAACTCCATGACAGTATGTACAGGAGATAAGCCTATCATCTGTACCCAGCCAGGGCCTCTTCATCCTACTTAAGGGGAAGCTGCTAAGAGGTTTGCTCCTCGGAGAGGATCAGAGCTGTATCCATCAATGTGCATTTTTCTTGTGCTGTGATAGGACAGTGAAAAGTTATCATACCCAGAACTGTGATAGGCCAGTGAAAAATTCTGGTCCAGGTCATCAATTTGATTAAACAAAGATGTACTCGCAGAAAATGTTTTGTAAGCAACTTGCTATGCCTCAATCTAAGTGCAGGCTACCCTGGGGGTGGGTCTTAATCATATATTTGTTGCAGAAATGATTTTTTTGCAATTGTGTCATTCAGATAGAAGATCTGTGGGCCTTAGAGCTACAGGAAAGACCCCTGGCTGTGAGCTGACTCTGAGCTGGACAGGGACAGGGGAATCAGCCCAACTTTGATCATCCCCTGGGAGGAAAGTCTTCGTACAGCACTCATCCACAGGGGTTAACAGCTACAGTACACAGGGAACCCAAACAAGTCAACAGAAAAATGAGTAAGAAGAATTCAGTAAGAAAATGATCTGAACAGACATTTTTCAGAAGATACACAAATGGTCAAGTGCATGGAAATTCCTTCTGTGTCACAGATCATCAGTGAAAATATGACACCTCACCCCAGTAAGAATGGTTGTTTTTGGGTCCCTTCTGGTCTGCACCTGAGCACTGAGCAGATGTTGAGCTTCAGCTCTGCACCCAATCTCACAAAACCCAGAGGAGACGGGGCTCCCAGGAGCTCTAACACACTCATAGGATCACAGGATCTCAGGAGATTGGTCACACCAGGATTTCTGGATCCCAGAGGCAGCCTGACTCCCAGGAGCTCTTACACTCAGGATCTCAGGATCACAGGATCACAGAGACAGCTTAACTCTGAGGAGTTCTGACACAACCAAGATAGTAGGAAAGACAGGCTCCAGTCAGAGACAGCCAGATGTTGAAAGGCAAGCACAAGAATATAAGCATCAGCAACCCATCATCAGAACCTAGTTCTCCCAACATAGAAAGTCTCGAATACCCCATATCACCAGGAAAGCAAGATTCAGATTTAAAATCACTTCTCATGATGATGATAGAGGACTTTAAGAAGGACATAAATAACCTGCTCAAAGAAATTGAGGAGAACACAGGTAAACAGGTGTAAGCCCTTAAAGAGGAAACACAAAAATCCCTTAAAGAATTACAAGAAAACACAACCAAACAGGTGAAGGAATTGAACAAAACCATCCAGGACATAAAAATGGAAGTAGAAACAATAAAGAAACCACAAAGGCAGACTACCCTGGAGATAGAAAACCTAGGAAAAAAGATCAGGAGTCATAGATGCAAGCATCACCAACAGAATACAAGAGATACAAGAGAGAATCTCATGTGCAGAAGATACCATGGAAAATTGTAATGAGATATCTTCCTACTACATTTGTATGAAGCTCAGTGATTGGGCTGTATGAGAGGTAGGCAGAGTGAGGAGTTGGGAGGACTCAGGAGAGGAAAAGGAGGAGCTAGGAAGGAGGAGAGATGTAGGCACTATGGAGAACCACAGGCCCAGGACAGTCCTGGGTAATGATTTATATCTTAAGGTTAGACATTGGGAAACAACTCTAATTGGGTGGGCAAATTGTTAATTGAGCATTAGCAAATATATAAAGCTATTGGATAATCTTTAAGCTTTATAGTCTCATTTCTACCAGGTACTGCATGGATGGCGGGATGGTTTGGGCTCAGCCAAGCACTGTAGAGACAGCGTGGTAAATTGGCAGAGCCATCTCCCATGCTGGCGTCTCGTGGGTGCCAGGGCCAGAGCTTCTGACCCACCTAAGCCAGCAGCCTGAGCCTCAGGCCTTGCTTAGTTGAGAAAATGGTGGCCCCATAACTACGAGACAGATTGGGTACAACTGTTTTAAATTTTAACCATAACAGAAAATATTGACAGAACTATCAAAGAAAATGCAAAAAGCTCCTAACCTCAAACATCCAGGAAATCCAGAACACAATCAGAAGACCAAACCTAAGGATAATATGAATAGAAGAGATCAAAGATTCCCAACTTAAAGGGCCAGTAAATATCTTCAACAAAATTATAGAAGAAAACTTCCCTAACCTAAAGAAAGAGATGCCCATGAACATACAAGGAGCCTACTGAACTCCAAATAGACTAGACCAGAAAAGAAATTCCTCCTGTCACAAAATAATCAAAACATCAAATGCACAAAACAAAGAAAGAATATTAAACACAGTAAGGGAAAAAGGTCAAGTACCATATGAAGGCAGACCTATCAGAATTACACCAGACTTCTCACCAGAGATTATAAAACCCAGAAGATCCTGGGCATATCTCATACAGACCCAAAGAGAACACAAATGCCAGCCCAGGTTACTATACCCAGCAAAATTCTCAATTACCATGAATGGAGAAACCAAGATATTCCGTGACAAAAACAAATTTACACAATACCTTTCCACAAGTCCAGCCTTACAAAGGATAATAGTTGGAAAACTCCAACACAAGGAGGGAAACTGCACCCTAGAAAAAGCAAGAAAGTAATCTTCCAACAAACCCAAAAGAAGATAACCTCACAAAAATAATTTCACCTCTAATAACAAAAATAACAGGAAGCAACAATTTTTTTCCTTAATATCTCTTAACATCTATGAACTCAATTCCCCGATAAAAAGACATAGACTAACAGACTAGAT
Source organism: Grammomys surdaster (assembly GCF_004785775.1). Classification (NCBI taxonomy): domain Eukaryota; kingdom Metazoa; phylum Chordata; class Mammalia; order Rodentia; family Muridae; genus Grammomys; species Grammomys surdaster. The sequence continues at coordinate 7,549,196 of NW_021621098.1, forward strand.
AAGTAAACAGGGCCAGCATTTTGCTGCATACGGGAAACACACTTCATTGACAAAGACAGACACTACCTCAAAGTAAAAGGCTGGAAACCAATTTTCCAAGCAAATGGTCCCAAGAAAAAAGCTGGAATAGCCATTCTAATATTGAATAAAATCAACTTTCAACCAAAAGTTATCAAAAAAAGATAAGGAAGGATACTTCATACTCATCAAAGAAAAAAATCTACAATGATGAACTCTCAATTCAAACATCTATGTTCCAAATGCAAGGGTACCCACATTCATAAAAGAAACCTTACTAATGCTCAAAGTACACATTGCACTTCACACAATAATAGTGGGAGACTTCAACACCCCACTCTCAACAATGGACAGATCATGGAAACAGAAACTAAACAGAGACACAGTGAAACTAAGAGAAGTTATGAACGAATTGGATTTAACAGATATCTATAGAAAATTTCATCCCAAAACAAAAGAATATACCTTCTTCTAAGCACCTTATGGTACCTTTTCTAAAATTGATCATATAATTGGTCACAAAACATGCCTCAACTGATACAAAAAAAATTGAAATAATCCCATGCATCCTATCAGATAACCATGGACTAAGGCTGGTCTTCAATAAGGACAAAAACAATGGAAAGCCCACATTCATGTGGAAACTGAACAAAGCTCTACTCAATGATAACTTGGTCACAGAAGAAATAAAGAAAGAAATTAAAGACTTTTTAGAAGTTAATGAAAATGAAGACAGATCATACCAAAACTTATGTGACACAGTAAAAGCAGTGCTAAGAGGAAAACTCATAGCTCTAAGTGCCTCCAAAAAGAAACTGGAGAGCGCATACACTAGCAGCTTGACAACACACTTGAAAGCTCTAGAACAAAAAGAAGCAAACACATCAAAGAGAAGTAGACAGCAGGAAATAATCAAACTCAGGGCTGAAATCAACCAAGTAGAAACAAAAAGAACTATACAAAGAATCAACATAACCAGGAGCTGGTTCTTTGAGAAAATCAACAAGATAGATAAACCCTTAGCCAGACTAATCAGAGGGCACAGAGACAGTATCCAAATTAATAAAATCAAAACTGAAAAGGGTGACATAACAACAGAAATAGAGGAAATCAAAACAATCATCAGATCCTACTACAAAAGCCTATACTCAACAAAACTGGAAAATCTGGATGAAATGGACAATTTTCTAGACAGATACCAGGTACCAAAGTTAAATCAGGATCAGATAAACCATCTAAACAGTCCCATAACCCCTAAAGAAATAGAAGTAGTCATTAAAAGTCTCCCCACCAAAAAAAAGCCGAGAACCAGAAGGGTTTAGTGCAAAATTCTATCAGACCTTCAAAGAAGACCTAATACCAATACTCTTCAAACCATTCCACAAAATGGAAACAGAAGGAACACTACCCAATTCATTCTATGAAGCTACAATTATGCTCATACCTAAACCACACAAAGACCCAATAAAGAAAGAGAACTTCAGACCAATCTCCCTTATGAACATCAATGCAAAAATACTCAATAAAATTCTCCCAAACCGAATCCAAGAACACATCAAAATAATCATCCATCATGATCAAGTAGGCTTTATCCCAGGAATGCAGGGATGGTTCAATATACGGAAACTCATCAATGTAATCCACTATATAAACAAAGTCAAAGAAAAAAAACACATGATCATCTCACTAGATGCCGAGAAGGCATTTGACAAAATTCAACACCCCTTCATGGTAAAAGTCTTGGAAAGGTCAGGAATTCAAGGCCCATACCTAAACATAGTAAAAGCAATATACAGCAAACCAGTAGCCAACATCAAACTAAATGGAGAGAAACTTGAAAGCAATCCCACTAAAATCAGGGACTAGACAAGACTGCCCACTCTCTCACTACCTATTCAAAATAGTACTGGAAGTCCTAGCCAAAGTAATTAGGCAACAAAAGGAGGTCAAAGGGAAACAAATTGGAAAGGAAGAAGTCAAAATATCACTATTTATAGATGATTTGATAGTATACTTAAGTGACCCCAAAACTTCCACCAGAGAACTCCAAAACTTGATAAACAACTTTAGCAAAATGGCTGGATATAAAATCAACTCAAACAAATCAGTAGCCTTCGTCTACTCAAAGGATAAACAGGCTGAGAAAGAAATTAGGGAAATGACATCCTTCACAATAGTCGCAAATAATATAAAATACCTTGGTGTGAATCTAACCAAGCAAGTGAAAGATCCATATGACAAGAACTTCAAGTCCCTGAAGAAAGAAATTGAAGCAGATCTCAGAAGATGGAAAGATCTCCCATGCTCATGGATTGGCAGGATTAATATAGCAAAATGGCTATCTTGCTGAGAGCAATCTACAGATTTAATGCAATCCCCATCAAAATTCCAATTCAATTCTTCCTAGAGATAGAAAGAGCAATTCTCTAATTCACCTGGAATAACAAAAAACCCAAGACAGTGAAAACTATTCGCAACAATAAAAGAACTTCAGGGGGAATCATTATCCCCATCCCTAACCTCAAGCTGTACTACAGAGCAGTAGTGATAAAAACTGCATGGTATTGGTACAGAGACAGGCAGGAAGATCAATGGAAGAGAATTGAAGACCCTGAAATGAACCCACATACCTATGGTCACTTGATCTTTGACAAAGGAGTTAAAACCATCCAGTGGAGAAAGGACAGCATTTTCAACAAATGGTGCTGGTTCACCTGAAGGTCAGCATATAGAAAAATGCAAATCGATCCATTCTTATCTCCTTGTACAAAGCTCAAGTCCAAGTGGATCAAGGACCTCCACATGACACCAGATATACTGAAACTAATAGAAGAGAAAATGGGGAAAAGCCTTGAGCACATGAGCACAGGGGAAAAGTTCCTGAAGAGAACAAGAATTGCTCTAAGATCAAGAATTGACAAATGGGACCGCATAAAGCTGCAAAGTTTCTGTAAAGCAAAGGACACCATCAATAGGACAAAGTGGCAAGCAACAGATTGGGAAAAGATCTTTACCAATCCTACATCTGATAGAGGGCTAATATCTAATGTATACAAAAAACTGAAGAAATTTGACTGTAGGCAATCAAATAACCTGATTTTAAAAATGAGGTACAGAGCTAAACAAATAATTCTCAACTGAGGAAACTTGAATGGTCACAAAGCACCTAAAGAAATGTTTAACATCCTTAGTCATTAGAGAAATGCAAATCAAAACAACCCTGAGATTCCACCTCATACCAGTCAGAATGGCTAAGATCAAAAATGCAGTTGACAGCAGATGCTGGTGGGGATGTGGAGAAAGAGGGACACCCCTCATTGTTGGTGGGATTGCAAGCTGGTACAACCACTATGGAAAGCAAATGGATGGAACTAGAAACTATCATCCTGAGTTAGGTAACCCAATCACAAAAGAACACACATGGTATGTACTCACTGATAAGTGGATATTAGCCCAAAAGCTCACAATACCTAAGATACAATGCATAGACCACATGAAGCTCAAGAAATAGAAGGAAGACCAAAGTGTGGGTGCTTTGGTCCTTCTTAGAAGGAGTAACAAAATACTCATGGGAGCAAGTACACAGACAAAGTGTGGAGCAGAGACTGGAGGAGGGACTGTCTGGAAATGGCCCCAACTGGGGATCCATCCCGTGTGCAGTCACCAAATGTAGACACTGTTATGGATGCCAGGAATGGCATGCTGACAGGAGCCTGACATACCTGTCTTCTGAGAGGCTCTCCCAGTGCCTGACATTAAACAGAGGCAGATGCTCGCAGCTAACTATTGAACTGATCACAGGGTCCCCAATGGAGAAGTTAGAAAGAAGACTGAAGGAGCTGAAGGGGGTGGCAGCCACATGGGGAGAGTGACAATACCAAGAGCTCCCAGGGTCTAAACCTTCAGCCTGGGAACACAGAGGGAGTGACTCATGGCTCCATTTGTGTAGATAGTTGAGGATGCCCTGGTCAGGCATCAGTGGAAGAGGAGGGCCTTGGTCCCTGAAAGTCTGGATGCCCTAGTGTTGGGGAATTTAAGAGCAGGGAAGTGAAAATGGGTGGATGAATGGGGGCACACCCTCATAGAAGTAGGAGGAGGGAGGAATGGGATAAGGGGTTTTGTGGGGAAAAGGGAGAGGGGATAACATTTGAAAGGTAAATAAATAAATAAAATATCCAATTTAAAAAAAAAACAGATAATGGAACTGGCAATTGTAGTCAAGCAGTTGAGACTTTTCATCAACAATTTATTACAGGGATTCCTTATAATCCTCAAGGACAGGGTATTGTGGAAGGGACCTATAGAACTTTAAAATAATATCTTCATAAAATAAAAAAGGGGGAGGTATATACCCTAACACCACAAATTTATTTAAATCATTCTCTATGATGTTATGATAGCAAGAGATAAAGTTGGGACAGGATCTGGATTTCAAACAAAGGTTAGTGCATCTTTTAAGGCTCTTTTAATTGTCAAGCTAAAATTAGTTTTGTCTCTTTTACAGTATTTATCGTAAGGAGGATTGACTGCATACTTTCTAATTGTGTTAGTATGTTGAAACCTGGCATATCTGCTAAGGGAGGTCTATCAAACAGCTTTTGTCTTACTGTCTTGAGTATTAGAGAACCTTGATTCTCTGAAAAAAGCGTGAAAGTGCCAGAAGAAGTGAGTTAGGCTTTAAGCTGAAGTAAGAGGGTAGTGTGCTTGATTATTGCTGGTATAACAGCTTTAATTACATTAATTGCTAGCACCACTGCTTCTACAATTGCTTTGACACAAGAAGTTAAGACAGCTATTTTTGTTAATCATCCAGCAAAAAAATTACTAATGTGTTGAGTATACAAGAGGATCTATATAGGTGATTAGAACAACAGATTGATACTCTATATCCTATTCAAATTATCTGAAGGAGGTTTAGGGTTTAAGAGTTAGGAGCCATCTCGAATGTCATGACAAATACCACTGGAGTAGTGTTACTTCTAAAATTTACAATGATTGCCATTAAAATTAGAAAAAAAGTTTAAAGGCACGTGTAGGGTATTTCTAACACTTCTCTGGATGTTTTAACTTTACATAGTGAGATTATGAATTTAAAGAATGCTGCTCTGTTGAGCTTTGATGCTGCAGATAAAATTATCCATGACTTGAGGTCAGTATTTCCATTTTGGTCAAACCTCAGGAATGGCACATATAGCTTGATCATGCTATAGCCCCGTTTGTCCTGGGAATACTTTTATTCCTGCCCATCATGTTAAAGCTTGTCTCTAACTACATCAATAGGTTGGCAGCCAAAATACATGACTTGAAACTGAAAATGGACCCCCAGACAGAGTTATTAATTTAACAAGCTAGCAAGCCAAGGACAGGTAAGATTTTGCACAGAGCCTTACCAACCTAAGACAGAAGTGCATTGTTTTTGATAATGCATATTTCACCACAGGTAAGGAAAGCTTTCTTGTCAGAATGACTTAAGACCGGTTCAGTTTGGTTTATGCAATAAAAAAGGGGGAGATGTGGAGAGCTTTTGGTGCTGCCTGGCAGGAATCTGACATTGGCTAAGGACAAGGAAATGGACTGCAGGCAGGAATCTGAAATTAGGCTAGAACAAAGAAGTAATTTCAGGCAGAAATCTAAATCCTATGTTAGGACAAAGAAGAAATTTCAGGCAGGAATCTAAATCTTAAGCTAGAACAGAGAAGTAGGCTTCAGGCATGAAAATGACTTTGGGCTAGGACAGGGAAGTATGCTCAGATATTTTGGTCATCCTGATAAGCCCTTAGAAATAGTGATCACAGGAGTGATCACAGGACTCTGTTTATTGTCGTGCATGTTCTTTGACTATCTGGGTTTATTGTCTTGCTTGTTCCTTGACTATTTGCATCTATTGTATTGCTAGTTCCTTAACCTAGAACTGACCTTAATACTTGCATGTAATTCAAATGGTATAAAAGCATAAAGGAGGAGGAGGGATGGGATAGGGGATCATTTGGGGGGGGGGGGAATGGGGAAAGGGAATAACATCTGAAATGTAAATAAATAAAATATCGAATAGAACCCAAGAGCACCAGCCTGGGGTGGCCCCACCCATAATGGGCTGGGCTGGGTCCTCCCCTATCAATCACTAGTTAAGAAATGCCCTACAGATGGATCCAATGGAGGCAGTTTTATTTTTCCTAATAAAACTTTTATTCACTTAAAAAAAAAAGGAATGGCTGTTTTCAAAAGATAAACAAGTGCTGTGGTGTAGAGGGGTGTAGAGAATGAAAAGCTTTTCACTCAGGGGTGTCACCCTGGGAAACAGTGTAGAGGTGACTCAAAAACTGCTCAGAACAGCAAGATACGGTAGCTCGTTTCTATACCCAGACCTTAGGAGTCTGAGGCAGGAGGATCACCATAAGTCAAAAGCCACCCTGTATATCAGATTAAGGTCCTGCCTCAAAAAAAAAAAATCTAAGTCAGGAGCTGGAGAGAAGCCTTGGCAGTTGAGAGAACTTGCTCTTGCAGGGGACCTGGATTTGGACCCCAGCAGCCATCCAGGTAGCTCACAACCATCTAGAACTCCAGTGAGGGGATCTGACTCCTCTCCTTTCTGGCATCCAAGGAATCCTGCACACAAGTGGCACACATAAACTCACACACATTCACACATGTGCATATAAATGAAGAGTAAAGCCAGTGTGGTGGTGTACACCTTTAACCCCAGCACTCAGGAGGCAGAGACAGGTAGATGTCTGTGAGTTCTAGGTCAACCTGGTCTATAGAGTGACACGCTCCAGACCAGCCACAGCTACACAGTGAAACCCTGTCTCAAAAATGATCACAAAAATAATGATAATGAAAAATAAATCATTAAAAATAGATTTAAAAAAAAGCAAATTTGAAATAGTTTGATCCATCTGATCTTGTTAGATCTGGAAACAAACTCCATGAGCTAAAGGTTTTCTGTGTTCCTGTGTTCCACTGTTATTCTAAGAAAGATAACCAAGATACAGACTTTACCGAGGTTTCCATCAACAGATGAGTACATATGAAGTGTGGGGTACATATATACCACAGGATGTTATGCATTCATAGAAAGGAAATCTTGCCATTTTTGAGAACAGGGGTGAACCTAGACATTATGTGAAAGAAACCAGGCGCAGAGAGCCAAATAGTGCTCACTCCCACTCATATGCTGGTCCTATAGAAGAGTCGAGACAAAGGTTGGCAGGGCATGAAGGAGATGGGGGTGGAGAGAGGCTGGATAGTGGTCACAATAATGCAATGAGATAAGAATATGTTCTAATGTTGGGTCTCTATAACCCAAGAGGGTGATTACAGTTAATAATTTATTGAATATGTCTTCTTTTCTCTCTCTCTCTTTTAAAACAAAACAAAACAAAACAAAAACACAGGATCTTCCAACCTGGCTTCAAACTCAAGTCAATCCTCCTGCCTCAGCTTCTTTAGTGCTGGATTGTAAGTGCTAGCCACCACAGTTGTCTTTGATTTTGAGACAGGGTTATGTTATTTAGCTCATGCTGGCCTGGAACTCATTATGTGGTCCAAACTGACTTTGAACTTAAGAACTTTCTCCCTCAGTCTCCCAAATATTGGGGAAATAGCCAAGCTTTGTACAGTTCCTATGAGATCTATGTCCCCTGACCTTTGTTGTAACACAGTAACTGGTGAACAAAATGTTGCATATTACCCAAAGCTGAGGCTGAAATGTTAGGGTATATGGGAGCACTGTGACATTTGCCTGAAGGTGGAGAGGCCCCATTGGTAGACAGATATCTGTCCTTTTGGTTTGAGTGAGCTTGTCTTTGCTGGCTACTGGCAGCCTGAACTGTGTCAAGGCTAATGGGCACACTGTGTAAGTGTGTATAGAGGGATTTACTCTGGAGCTGACACAGCTCAAGCCAGAGGCACAGGCCCCTATCCAGGGCTTGAGTTCTCTCAGTAGCTTATTCATGTGAGCATACTGTTTATAAAATAAGTACAAATAACATATTTTTCAGTGATGGTATCTTCTAGTTTAATTCCTATTCCTGTGATAAAATATTCTGATAAAAATCAGTTTAGGATTACCACTCTAGGGTGTGCTCCATCAGTTCGGGAAGTCACAGCAGGATTGGGAAGCAGATAGGCATCCATAGTCAAGAGCAGAGACAAGTGAATACATGTGAGCTTAGTGCTTAACTCAAAGCCCAGGACCTAAATCCAGAGAGTGGCCCACACATAGTGGGCTGCTTTCAACTCCCTGAACCCACATGGTATTACACGACTGTCTGACTCCAGTTCCAGGGGATCCAACATCCTCGCCTCCTCAGGCTCCAGACACGCACACAGTGCATAGACATACATGTAGACAAAACACCCATACACATAAAATAAATAAAAATCTAAAGATCGTCATCCACAGCCTTGTTCACAGGCCAACCTGCTTTTTGAGGCTCTTTTCAATTCTAGATTATTGCAAGTTGAGGATTAAAACCAACCACCTGTGGCAATAAAACCTTTCCACTCTTGTGCTACCACAGCTAGTTACGAGTGTCTGGGAACAGAGCCCAGGGCTTCATGTGTGTGTGTGAGGCAAGCATTCTACAAACTGAGTGGCACCTCACACTCTGCTTTGCCCTCTTTTCAACACTCATTCTGTTAGCTGGAGAGAGACCACCCAGGGAAATTTCTAAGCTGAGCCAGATAAGGATGTGTCAAGGACACATTGATTTGGGAATTAATTAGATGCATTAATGAAGCCCACAGATATTTCTGTGTGAACCTAAGTTATTTTTAAAATACTCTGGCTTAGAAAGCTTTTAGGACCACGCTGTCTAGTTTTGGGATGGAAGGGAGGGAGGTGGTCACCACCATGTTGTGTCCTGAGATGTCTGACAGAACTGTCCAGGCTGAGGAGGACAAAAAAGGTTCAAAACAAATATGATCAGTGCAGTGTTGGGGTTGAAAAGTGGTCATCAGAGACTGCACGAACACCAGGCCAAAATGGAGACATCCTACTGAAAACACAACATGTAGAGCTGGCAATGTGTTTTCTTCCTCCTCCTCTTCTCCTCTACCCTCTTTCTCTGTTCCCCCTCCTCTTTTCTTTTGAAACAGGGTCTTACTCTAACCTGTAGCCCAGGCTGGCCCCAAACTTGCAGCAGTCCTCCCTCCTTAGCCTCCTAGGTGCTGAAATTACAGGCATCCACCATATTTTCCTCTTCTTCTCCTTCTTTTCTCCTTCTACCTGTCATTTCTTCTCCTATACATTATGTCCCGACTACAGTTCCCCTCCCTCCACTCCTCCAAGTGCCACCCCTCATCTCCACTCTTCCCCTGATCCACTCTACTGTTTCTTCAGAAAAAAAAAACAAAAAACAAAGCAGCCCTCTTAGGGACATCAACCAAACATAGCACAAAAGTTACAATAAGACCAGGCACAGAACCTCATATCAAGGCTGGACAAGGCAACCTAGTAGGAGGAAAAGGGCCCCAAGAACAAGGAAAAGAAGAACTCTCACAACACCACCAAGCTACACAACCATAACATGTACATAGAGGACCTAGCTCAGATCTACACAGGGTCCATGACTGCTGCTTCAGTCTCTGTGGGCCCCTATGAGCCTGGCTAAGTTGATTCTGTTCTCATGATGTCCTCTCCCACTTCCATGGGGCTCCCTGAGCTCTGTCTACTGTGGCTGTGGGTCTCTGCATCTGCTCTCATCAGTTGCTAGATGAAGACTCTCTGATTAGGCTAGGTTCCAACCTATGAATAGAAGAATATCATTGGGGCTGGAGAGATGGCTCAGTGGTTAAGAGCACTGACTGTTCTTCCAGAGGTCCTGAGTTCAATTCCCAGCAACCACATGGTGGCTCACAACCGCCTGTAATGGGATCTCATGCCCTCTTCTGGTGTGTCTGAAGACAGCTACAGTGTACTCATATAAATAAAAATAAATATTTTTAAAAAAAGAAGAAGAAGAATATCATCAAGAATAATTTCACTGACTTTTTTTTTCCAGTCATGTTTGGTTCTATCCTAGATCCCTGGGCTATCTAGCCTCTGGTTCATCACCATTCAGGCAGTGTCAAGCATGGGCTTCCTCTCATGGAATGGGCATCAAGTTGAGCCAGTCACTGGTTCTGCACCACCACTACCCTAGCACATCTTACAGGCATCTATCTCCCCCTCCCAGAGAGATCCACTTGCTCCCACTCCTCCTAAGATCTCCTTGCTTTTTAGCCTCTGAGTCTGTGAATTACAGCATGATTATTTACTTTACAACTATTATCTACTTATAAATCAGTACATACCCTATTTGTCTTTCTGGGTTTGGGTTACCCCACTCAGTAATATTGTCTTCTAGTTCTACTCATTTGCCTACAAATTTCATGATGTCATTTTTTTAAACATCTGAGTAGTACTCCATTGTATAAATTACCACATTTTCTTTATCTACTCTTTAATTGAGGTACATATAGGTGGTTTCCAGTTTCTGGCTATTATAAATAAAGCTGATATGAACATAGTGGAACACATGTCCTTGTGGTAGGATGGAGCATCCTTTGGGTGTATGCCTATGAGTGGTATACCTGGGTCTTGATGTGGATCCATTTCCTATTTTCTGAGGAACCATCCTAATGATTTCCAAAGTGGCTATAGAAGTTTGTGTTCCCACCAGCAATGGAGGAGTGTTCCCTTGCTCCACATTCTTGCCAGCATGAGCTGTTACTTATATTTTTGATCTTAGACATTCTGACTGGTGTAAGATGGAATCTCAAAGTAGTTTTGATTTGTATTTCCCTGATGGCTAAGGATGTTGAACATTTAAGTGTTTCTTAGCCATTTGAGATTCCTCTGTTGAGAATTCTCCATTTAGATCTGTATCCCATTTTAAATTTTTAATTTTTTTAAAAGTAGGGGCATTTGGGGGGCAACGTGGAAATTTAGTGCAGTGACAATTTCCCTGGAACCTACATTTGATATGTTGATGTTTAGTCTCTTAAGTTCTTTATATATTTTAGATATTAGCCTTCTGTTGGATGTGAAGTTGGTAAAAGTATTTTCCCATTCTGTAGGCTGCCATTTTGTTCTACTGACATTGTCCTTTGCTTTACAGAAGCTTTTCAGTTTCATGAGGTCACATTTATTAATTGTTGATCTTAGTGCCTAAGCTATTAGTGTTCTGTTTGAGAAGTTGCCTTCTGTTCCAATGTGTTCAAGGCAGTTCCCTACTAATGTGTCCGGTTTTATGTTAAGATCTTTGACCTATGTGCACTTGAGTTTTGTCTAAGGTGATGGATATGGATCTATTTGCATTCTTCTACACGCAGACATCCAGGTAGACCAGCAACATTTGAAGATCACTTTTCTTTTTAAAAGGATTCACAAAATGTAACTTTTGGAGCTGAATATTGTTGCAAGTTTGAGGCCAACCTAGGACACACAACCAGGCCAGCCTGAGCTACAGTGTAAAACCCTGTCTCAAACAACATACACACACACACACACATAAGTAGACTGTTTGTCTAGTATACATGGGACCCTTATTAGATCAACATCCTATAAACATGTGATGGCATGAGCACGTGATTCCAGAACTCAAGGGACAGAGGCAGAAGGATCAGACATTCAAGGTCATCTTCAGGTATACAGCCAGATAGAGAGCAATCTGGGCTACAAGGGAACCCTAACTCAAAAAAGAAAGAAAGAAAGAAAGAAAGAAAGAAAGAAAGAAAGAAAGAAAGAAAGAGAGAGAGAAAGGGAGAGAGAAAGGGAGAGAGAGAGAGGGAGGGAGGGAGGGAGGGAGGGAGGGAGGGAGGGAGGGAGGGAGGGAGGAAGAAAGAAGAAAGAAAAGAAAAACATAAAGAAGGGGGGGAGGAAGGAAGAAAGGACCATGCTAAAGAATCATGCTAAATTATTTTTCTGCTTTGTCTATCACAGACACACTGAGAGATTAGAAGTTTAAACTAAGAATAAGGGAGAAAGATATCAGGGAGTTGAGTTTTTTTAAAATCTCTTTTTAGCTGAGCATAGTGGTGCATGCCTTTAACACCAGTACTCATGAGGCAGAGACAGGCAGATTTCTGTGAGTTTAAGGCCAGCAAGATCTACAAATCAAGTTCTAAGACAGCCAGGGATACAGAGAAACCCTGTCTCCAAAAAGAAAAACAAAATCCTGGTTTTGGAATATTGGGAATATGTGCAATCTTTGTTCTAACTGTAATTAGATGTGACTTCTTGTAAATAAAACCCACTTTCACATCTGTATTTGTATCTATTAATTTCTGTTGTTTTCTGAATATAGAATTCCCATTATGTGAGTTCCTAGCCCCACAGTCTTGACTTTGCCTCCTGATCATGGACGTATAGAACGGGAAAGTGGCCCTGCTGGGAAATATGGAGGATGTGGAGTTTGTTTATCTAGGAGAGACAAGTTGTTATGGTGCTCCCAGGCAGAGACTGCCAGTCACGCAACGCTTGAATCCTGACGTCTGCCACGTAGATAACTCCATCAAGCCCATTTTATTATTGTTGCCTTAGACACATTACCTTTTGTTCAAAACCCTTAGACACAATAATTGTGAGATATAGAGGGGTTTTACATTGTGTGTGCGTGTGCTTCTGTGTGTGTGTGCGTGTGTGTGTTTCATGTCAGAGGACAACTTGATAATATCAGTTCTCTCTTTCTACTATATGGATCCAGAGAACTCAGGTCATCCAGCTTTGTGATAAGCCCCTTTACCCGCTGAGCCATAACACCAACTCTAGATACAGTTTTTGTTTTGTTTTAAATTGGTTGTTACTATACGTTATGTGCAGCAAGTTTTAACTAAGACATCACTTACTGAGAAGTAAAGACTGACCACTGCTCTCTCTGCCTGTTTCCCACCACAGGGCTGTGTGAGGACAGAGGAAGGCAGGGAGAGACTGGTGCAGGTCACTTTAACCCAGGCCCAGGCCCCTTAACACAGCAGCCTCAGGACTTGAATCTCTAGGAGACTTTTACTGCCCCCTTGTGGTATGAAAATGATGCAGCTAATGGACTCCAGAGACCATTTTCCTGGATCTTCATCTGGAAAATCCAAAGGAAATCAAAGTAAGCTGTAATCCCTCAGGCTCTTCCCGTTCAACTGGGAGCTTTTTTCACAGTTACTTCTCCGAGCACAAACTGGCGCTGCCATCAAACGGAGGCTTTTTGTCAGGAATGGGAGCTTTGAAACAACAGAAAGAAGGAAGAGCGGTGGGTAGGGGGGGTAGTAGAAGGGGCAAGAAACAGGGACAGAAGGAGGGAAGGAGGGGGAGAGGGAGGAGAAACAGGGACACGAGGAGGGAATGAGGGGGAGAGGGAGGAGAAAGCAAAAGACAATGGGGGAACTAGGGAGGGAAGAAAAAGGAAATAGTAGTTTGGAAGTCAGGCTTGGTGCTGCCCTCCTGTAATCCTTAACTCAGGATGTGGAGGAGGGACTATCAGAAGTCACGGCAGGTTCAGCCTGAGCACCTCCAGGGCCAGCTTGTGCATGCCCCCACCTCCCCTCAATGAACCAAGTCAAACAAAACTAGGTGGACTTTAAGTACAGCTACTAACAACTGAAAACTATATAATTTCACCTCTCTGAGCCGCCTCACCCTCACAGATCATTGAGTCGTGTTGTGCTGACCAATCTGCTGCATATGAAGCTCTGTGTGGCACAGGTGCCAAGAAGGTGGCTCTGTTGCTGTCATTAAACGTGCTGGTGTCATATTTACCAGACCCCATGATGCTCAGCAGGGAGACATAAACAGGTAAAGAGCAAATTCCACAGGGAGACCAAATGATCATCTCTGCAAACACACACAGCTGACACACTTCTTGTGTGGGATGGCATCGCTCTTGAGGGGCTGAACCTTAGAGGCTAGGACCAGCTGCAGTGCATCACCCTCTCCTCAGTAGTCAGAGGGAAGCCCTCAGCTCCACTGGGTTCTCACAGAGGACAGAGAAAATTCTAAGATCCGCACATTCAAGGTCCCCATCCTGTAAATGTACTTTTTGGGGCTACCTTATTGGGTTCTATTATCAACCACCCTTCTATCCACCCCCCCCCAAACTAGGTAAGAGAGAGAGGTTAGAAGGAAAATGGGGTATAGACATCTTTAGATTACTTCCTGCTGATTAGGGGCATCAAGTTCATTCGGGGGGCGGGGGAAGGAATCCAATCTCCAACCAACAATCCAGCAAAACAGCAATCCTGCAGTAGCAAATGCAGCAGCAAGGGAGCAGAAGCCAACACAGGTCCCCTCAGGGCTCTGGCACAATCACTGTAAATGGTTGTGGACAATCTGAAGTAGCCCAATATCCCACACCTGGGATTAAAACAAAATCATATTTACATAACTGGGTTTTTAAAGAAATAAAGATTCTCACTACACCATCACTATCAAACCTCTGGGAGAGCTGTGAGGTGAACACCCACAGACTTGCTGCACCTGGCTGATGACTGAGGACCAGGCGGCACCTCTCCTTCCTCCCAGAGGGAAGATGTGGGCTGAACAGTAATGGACCCTGAGCTAAACTTGAAGAAACTGGGTACCCCTCCTTTACCCTCTCCTTTTTTTATTTTTTAAAATTACCTGGCTTGACCTCAGCGCTGATGCCCATAAGTTCCTGGGCTTCCCCTGACTTTTCAATTCATCAATCCAGGCAAGATTGTAACTTCCTAGGTTTCATTCCCAAGAAAGAGCTGAGGCTGTGTCGAATGTAGTCCAGGCTGGCCTCAAACAGCCAAGCTCTAAGGGGGAAATTTCCTTCCCTTTCTTTCTTACTCAGCTGTCTATTACAGTAAGAAATGCCTGTGTTAAACTGTGCATAAGAAAAGGCCACAGTAACCTTCCTTTCAATTAACGTGTTCAACATTGTTTTGCTGTCTTCATTTTAATGGTTACCCAAACGTGTGCATTTCTATACTCTTAATATCTAAAGTAATTACTTCACTTTCTTTAAATAACTATACATTCAGAAATGTAATGTTCCATCTGCTTTCTATATTAGCTTGTTTTCATTACTATAGCAAAGTAACCAAGACAGGCTACTACCTAAAATAGCAGTAGACTTTGCTCCTGGTCTGCAGGTGTGAAGTCTGGGGCTTTTACTCATGTTCTTGTTGCTGGCAGCCATTCCACAGTAGCACACAGCATCACAGAGCTAGACACAGATACGAACACACTGTCTGGTTTCTCTCCTTATTCTTAAGAGTCCAACAGAATTCAATCCTGGAGTCCCACCAGAGAGACCTCACATAGCCCTAACTACCTCCCAAAGACTCTACCTCCAAAGGCATCAGAGTGAAATTCAAGCTTCACCTCATTCTGCATCAACACTCAATGTCATATGGAAACACTCAAATGGTCAGACCACAGCACCCTCCTCTTACCTTTTACACTCTTGTTCTTAACCATCTTAGTTCTACATATGATTAAACATTACACATTGACCAGGCCTGGTGGAGCATGCCTTTAATCCTTGCTCTTTAAAGGCAGATCTCTGTGTTCAAGGGCAACTTGGCCTACACAGGGACCTATAGGCCAATGAGAGCTACATAGTGAGACTGCCTCAAAAAAAAATGAATAAAACAAAACAACAAAAACTCACCACACGTAAGCACAATAAGCATTTATATTTGGCCACATATTTACTTCTCTAGTGCTTGTCATTAATTTTGCAATTTTACATTTTCAAAGTAATCTCTAGGTCCAATGAGGGACCTTATCTGTAAAAAAAAGAAAAATAAAAAGGTAAAAGGGGGCTGGAGAGATGGCTCATTGGTTAAGAGCACTTGCTGTTCTTTCAGGGAACCTAGGTTTGGTTCCCAGTACCCATATGATGGCTCACAAGTGTCTGTAACTCCAACTCCAGGATTTGATTATTTGTTTTTTTCTGAGACAAGATCTCACTATGTAGCCCTGGGTGTCCTGGAGCTTGCCATGTTAAAACAGACTGGCCTTGAATTAAGAGATCATTGAGCTGCTGCCCCCAAAGGGCCGGGACTAAAGATGTGCACCACCATATCTAGCTCCGTACCTTTTCTTACGAAAGGCAGACATTATTAAAAATACTCTTGGATTTTTTAAAAAAGATTTTTAAAACCGTTCTAGGTTTACCAACATGTTGACCAGACAGAACAGGTGCCATACACTGGCTTATATGCAGCTTTTGCTATGATTAATGTCTTGCAATAGTGTGGTATATTTGGTACATTTGATGAATCAAAATTAATATAGTAGGGGCCAGTGAGATGGCTCAGTGGGTGTCTTAGGATTTTACTTTGCTGTAAAGAGACACCATGACCAAGGCAGCACTTATAAAGGACAACATTTAACTGGGACTGGCTTACTGGTTCCAAGGTTCATTCTATTATTATCATGGTGGGAGCATGGCAGCTTCCAGGAAGGCATGGTGCCAAAGGAGCTGAGAGTTCTACATCTTGTTCCAAAGGCAAACAGAAGACTCCCAGGCAGCTAGCAGAAGGGTCTCAAAGCCTATTCCCACAGTAACACACTTCCTCTAACAAGACCACACCTCCTAATAGTGGCACTCCCTATTGGAGGGTAAACGTACTTTTACACAAGCCTGGCTATCTGAGTTCAATTACCATGTAAAGGTGGAAGGAGAGAACTATCTCCACTAAACTATCCTCTGGCCCCAACATATGCATACAGTGGCTCATATACAGACACTATAACAATCAATCAATAAAATTGTTGGGATAATCTCCTGTGCACTGTGTAAAGGTTATCTTTGTATTGTTCAAATGCTGATTTCTCTATCAGCAGAGTTGAGTACAAGCCAACTTTGGTATTGTTATTTTGAAGCATTACCTGTCTCAGTGTTTTGTAAAGATCTTCTCTATCACTTCTGATTGGTTTAATAAAGAGCGGCTTACAACATGGCAGGAGAAGAAAGATGGAACTTCAGGGCAGAGATAGGTACCCTGGGAAAGAGTCAGAGGAGGGGATTTGCCAGTCAGACATGGAGAAAGTTGGATGCACTGGGATTTAGTGAGAGGTAAGTAATTGGCTGTGTGGCAAAACTTAGATTAAAATAAAAGAATTAAGTTATACAAGCTAGTTGAGAAATAGCCTAAGCTATAAGGCCTAAGCTTTCATAAATAAGTATGTTATTATTTGAGAGCTGGTGGGTTGAGACAGTATGGTGATACAAAACTTAAAATACTAATACACTACTATTAATGTAAGTCTGAAGTAGGGCTCACTCTTGAGAGCTATGTGGAAGTTCTAGCAAGGGAGCACAGCTATGCATATCCATGACTGGAATGGTCCTCTCATTTCAAGTAATACTGTCTTCATCAATCAAGCATGAACCTTCGAGGACCCATGAAACAATGAGGGAAGAGGTCATCCACATAGCTAGCCAAGTCAGCCAAATCAAGCCTGTCAATCAGTGGGGTGAGATGTCACAGCCAGGTCTTCACATCCAAGGGAGACACTCTTGACTTTATGGTTCTATGTAATATACTAATCACTACAATATCCATACTAAATAACTTCTCTGTCATAAATATTTTGTGTTCTGCCTACTCATTCAGGTCATGACCCCAACATTGGCAAACATGGATATTTTACTGTCTCATGGATAGTTTAGCAAGACTTTATTTTTCCCTGTGTATCAGATAGTTGAATCATGCAGTGTCTCACCTAGTAACCTGGTGTCCCACATTTGATGTGTTTAACAGTCCTTTATACTTTTTATGTCTAGATAGCTCATTTCATTTCTGATTATTACATTGTATATACTTACTAATTTGTTTAACCTATTGAGAAACATCACTTACAAGTTCAGTTTTTGACAATTATAACTAAATATTCATATGCTATTTTGTGGTTAATTTTGGCTGGACTATCTTACAGGTAATTTTATAAGAAACTGCCAAACCATCTTCCAGACTACTACTGCTACCATTTTGTGCTCATCAGGAAGCAGTTGAGAGCTATTTTTTTTGGAGGGGGGGGTCAGTACTTGGTATTGTTGGGTTTTTACAGGTTAGCAATTCTATTACTGAGTTTGTACATCAAGATTTTAAGTGTCAGTTCCATGATGACATACAGTGGTGGTGTTATATGCCCCTGTAGTGAGATGTTTTGTTCTGCCCTTTTGTTTGTATCATTATCATTATTATTGAAAGATCTGATTGTGTAGCCCAGGCTGGCCTCAAACTCAGAGCAATCCCACTGCCTCTATTTACTTTTCTTAGTGATGTCATTCACATTACAGAGTACAGAGTACAGAGATTATATACATACCTCTATGCCCAATTTCTGTCTATTTTAAAATTAGGTTCTGCTACTCAATATTAAAAGTACTTTGCATGTTTTGGAGGTTACTTCATTGGCATGTGTGTGTTTTGAGAAACAGGGTCTATGTAGCCCAGGCTGGCATGTGTCAGTCTCCAAGTAGTAGGATTACAGATGTCTACCAGCACATCCAGCATGTATTCCCTGTGGCATATTCTTCACACATAGCATCTCCATGCTCTGTTCATATTTAGCCCTGCACTTCCTCCCCTCGCTCCCCATACTTGTTATCCCACTTCCCTATCATATAGTACATGACCCTCTTGTTCCTCTTCCCTCCTCTTGAACATCTTCCTCCTCAGTCCTATTTCCATGCTGTGCTTGCATGCACACATTCATACTTAAACCAGGATTCCACATATGGGAGGAAAAGGTAACTTTAAGGAAAGGTGTGTTTATTTCCACTCATGGCTAAAGGGTACCATCCATCATGGTGAGGAAGTCATGACAACAGGAACTTGAGGCAGCTGGTCCCTCTGCACAGTCAGGCAGACAGTAATGAGTGTTGATGCTCAACTTGCCTTCTCCTTTTCATTTAGTTCAGTTTGGAGCCCACTTCATGGAACGGTGCCCCTCACAGTTAAGGTGGCTTTCCCACTCTCAATTACCCTGATCTAAGCTTCTCAGAGTCACGCTCAGAGGCTTGTCTTCTACACTCTACCAAGTTGAAATCACTGACCGTCACAACTGAACCCTTTGTCAACTGGATATGGAAACACACCACTTTCAAAGCATAACTTCCATCCGCACAGGCTCAAGGCCATCTTATAACGCAAGTCATCATCTTTAATACTTCCAAGTCTCATGGAAGACTCATAACCATGAACTGCAAAATAAGTAACAACTTACATACATAAACAGTGGCACCACACAAACATCCCTACCACAAAATGGAATACAGGCAAAGCAAGGAAAGATTCAGCAGGGCAAATGCCAACTTGTGTAGCTCCATGTCTGGCATCTGCAAGTTGTGACAGGATCTCTGTGCTCCAGATGGTTTGAATCCGAATCTTTCAATTCTGCCACCTATAGCATACAGGGTCTCTTGAGTCAACTCTGCTCCATGCCTGCAGTTTTTCCCTAGCAGATGTCTGGTCCTGGCGCCTCCAAGGTTCTGAGTCTCCACTGCAGCTTAGGATTCAGGGACTTTCAGGGCTTCAACTTGCCTGGTGTAGCAGTTCCCTGGAGCTGAAACACAAACCTCCATAACCCCTCTAATCTTTCATGCCTGCACAAAGCAACCACACAAATGAGGCTATGTGCATGGCAGGCCTTGGGAGGGGCCTTGAACGCCTTGGATCACAAGCTAGCTGCATCTCCTTCTGTGTGCTGACCTCAGGGAGGCAGTGGCTTCTGAGGAACACCATTCTCAGCTTATGCTCTTTCCTAATGCCTTCCAAGTTTCCACCATCTTCTCTCAGCATTTGTGTTTTCTAAGTTCCCATCAAAATGGCCCATTAAGTTCTGCCTACAGTATTCCAGCGTTTTCCTTGCCCAAAGATTCAGTTTTTCACATTCCTTTTATAAAACAGTTCCACAGGCCTGAGAATCTCACTGTCAGGTTTATCTCAGCAAGAGTTCCATATCTCAGTACCGATTCCATCACTTTCCTGATTATTTCAAGAGAATACCTGGCAAAAGCAACTCAAGAAAGAAGAGACTACTTGGGTTAAAAGTAAAGGTACAGGCAAATCATAGCTGGAACATCACGGAGGCAGGGGCTTGAAGTGGCTGTCATCTGGTCAGGAGGTGGACAGTGGAAGCTCAGTCAACTGGCTTCTCCTCTTCATTTCATTCAGGATCCTGGTCCATGGAGTAGCGCCACCCAGCTAAGGTAGGTCTTCCCACTCCAAGTACCCTTGTCTAGAGCATGTTTCACCAGCATAGCCAGAGGATAATTTAATCTCGATAAAACCCCTCACAGGAAGTCTCCTAGAGGAGTCTAGACCCTTCAAGTTGACCATATTAACCATCACATTGCAACATTTGTCTAAATCTATCAATGAATATGATTATCTCTAAGTTCCAACCATTTTTTTGTCAAATGACATTTCATTCTTTACAGCTGGATTGTACATATACCAAATTTCTTCATCCATTCATCTGCTGGTGTACATCTGGCTGATTATGGAACTTCAGCTATAGATAACTTAAGTCATAGTCAGGTGTATTAATCCTCAGATTTTCTTCTTCCATATAAACTTTAATGTCACTTTGTCAATAATCACAAAGTACATTTTGGTGGTATTTTTACTGATAGAATTCATAGATCAAATTTGAAAAAAAAAAAAAACCCTAAGGATTATTGTCTTTTTACTTATAAACCTAGTATCCCTTTAGGAAGCATCCTTTCTGTTTCTATCTTCTGAAGAGACAGTACATAACTGGCATAATTTCTTCCATAAATATTCCATAAAATTCAGCATGAAATCACCTTGTTCACACTGCTTTGTTTTTAAAGGCTAATTATTTTAAAGGCAATGCTTTTGATAGCTATCCAGAGTCCCCAGTTCTCTTAGATGGGAATACCTCTCAGGGAATGAAACCATTTAGGTGGTAAAATAAGTAAATCAAAAAAATGTATAAAAGACTCAGGGATAGAATTGTTGATAATACTGTATTTTCCTTTTTAAACTGGGTCTCATGTGGCTCAGGTGGGCTTGAACTCACTCTGCAGTAGGGGATGAATTTCTGGCTCCGTTATGCAAATGCCAGGACTGTAAGTGTACACCACGACCAGTTTTCATGTAATTTACATTTTAATGCCTGTAAGATCTGAAGTGATGGCATCCTGTATATTCCTTGCTTCAGTAATCACTGCCTTTTAATAGCCTATTTAACCTGGCTAATCTCTTTAGTTGTTCATTTCAGGGTCAAGCTCTTAATATTATTAACATTCCTCCAATAAATTTGTTTACACTTTTAGGTTATTTTTCCCCTTCCAATTTCTGCTCCCATTTTTATTTCTTTTGATTAATTTGTCCCTCTTCTAGTTTCCTAAAGAAGAGGCTTGATAAGTTTTTACCTTTTCTATTATATACTGTCAATGTCACCAGCTTCTTTTGTGGGGACTGCTTTCTGTGCATGTGCCTGTGTGTACCAACCACCTAGCCAGCTGTAACTTGAGATCGTTTTGATCTCACACCCAAAAATCCTATGAACATAAGTATAAGCCACCATACCCAGTATCCAAAGTAGCCTTCGCTTCTTGAGATTTCTGTGGCTTCTGTGTTACTTGTGTGGCTTAGTCACCAACAACTTAATGACTGGAATTTTTTTTTAACCATCTCTCTAGATTTCTAGTTTAATCCCATCATGGTCTGTGAGAATACGGTGTCACTCTTTTAAGACACATTAAGTATATATGAAGGCCCCAAATATTTTCTTCCTGACTCAATGTTCCATATGAGGCTGAGAGTTATATATACTTTGCTATCGGTAGTAAGTTACTGTGTCTCTATGCCAACTACACCTAGCTGACTAATGCTATGCTTTCTCTTGTGTCTCATGCTTTTTCCTCCCGGTCCTGGGGACTGAGCCCGGTTCCACACATGTCAAGCCCAGTGCTCTACTGCTGAAGGAAGAGCTAGCTTGGTGACATGGGGCCCTCCTTTGAACTCTACCTCTTAGATTTGTACACAACAGCACTTACTGTTTGTTAATGTTCTGCTCAATACTAATACTAATTGGCAAGAGGGGAAAATAAGAAATATTTACACTTTTTAAAATTCTGTCTTTTAGAAAGTTGTTCTGTGAATGAATGCAAGGCCTATTGAGAGCACACCAAAAGTATCTCTCCTCAGGGTGTCACACAGCTGCTGCACCACCAACTAGTCTCCTTGACATGTCACTCACTCACTCGTGATCTCTTATCATGGGTCTGGACTGCACATACTTACTACCTCTACCATGATTACTTTTATGTTTTGGGTCTAGATTGTACTACTTCTATTATTATTATTATTATTATTATTATTGTTTTGGGTCTGAATTACACTTACTATATCATTATTATTATTATATTTTGTTGTTGTTATTATTTCACACAAAAATAAAAGTGACCTCATCAATTATTATTTTGGTTGTAAATGGACAAAATATTGGCCAAGGCTCAGGCAGGCTACAGCAACTGTGGGCTTTCCACTTCTCTCATGCTTCACTGCATCTTCTGACCATCTGTTGCTCTAAAAGCATTATCCAAGGTTTGAAATATGCTGTGCCATAAAATATAAGTGAATCTAATCTCTGTGAAGGATAACTGTCAATGATAAAAATATAAAGCATATTTTCTAAAACATCTTTTATTATTAAACCTATAGTTTCAAATTAATAAAAAATATGACCATGAGATATCTACTTATACAGTAATAGAAATAGACACAAAATACAATTAATTAGAGGTTATCCAAAATAAATTCAGTTTAAAGTTGCAACACATGTGTTTTTATCAATTTAAACAAGAGACTTTGTTTTCAATGGATTTTCTTTACTTTTTTTTATATTAGCCACGGTTATATTTAATAATAATAATAGCATGTATAAAATCAGTAAAAACACAAGTGTTATCAGAAGTGTGGCCGTCTGCATTTTTCTCTGTATTTGTATATTAATCTTTTGTCTTTCTTTTCATTTAATTAATTAATTAATTTTTTTAAAATCAAATCATAATTTTTACTTATTCATACAGGGGTTATAAACACAAAAAGGTAGGACGTGGGGAAGGGGATGACATTGGAGCGTGGGTGTTTAGGGGGAGTACAGATATCTTTCAGAACAGGGTATCGGCTGGGTGAAGGATTGGGGACAGGTCACTATGACTCTGCCTATGATTCACTTGTCCTTATCTAAGTTGGTATTGTCTGCCAAGGCTACCTATTTACAAGGTTTATGACTACTCAGGCTTATAAATTTCCACAAAAGCTACCTGTTTACAATAGCTTATAGCCATCTGTTTCAATGTTTTTCCACAGGGACCCAAGACTTGGTGTTAGTATACATGTATGACAGGCCTATTGCTGAGTTTAGGCCTACAGCTGATTTTAGGCCTTCAGTGGGTAAGCAGGGCTGCCCCTGACATCTCCTCCCTTCTCTAAGTATAGAAGGGCTGTGGCAATTCTAAACTTGCGAAGGCGGGGATAGAGACCTGACCTCCAGTAATTGAGGGGGACCTTGTAATGGCTCCAGCCCCCATGTCATGTCCAGTGAGGCATGAAGGCCATACCCATCCCGATGTCTTTTTCCTGGAGAGGGGATACTTTTGACATCAACCCCTATGCAGTCAGGCTTGTCCCTCAGGGAAACCAGAGAGATATTTTTAACAGAAGCCTAAGGAAGAATTCAGATCGCCAGTCAGAGGGGGTTCTGGGTGGCCCCTCTCTGCTTGGTCTAGGGGCAGAAATCCCCTCTTTTAGGTTGGGTGGAGATGGGTTTTGGGAACACCCTGGATAGAGTAACAATCTCATCTTGAGTCTCATGGTCAAAAGCTAACTTATGATGATAATGTATCTGAATAGGTTTTGCTATCAAATTATTTATCTGTTGTTTCACAAAGTTAGTCAGTCTATTTAAGGCCTAGGGACCAAAAGAAATAAGCAAAAATAATCCAATTAATGGTCCCAAGGTGGGAGGAAGTAGGGTTGACAACCATGGAGAGGTTGAAGGCCAATTCTTGTACCAGCTCTCATCTTTCTCTTTCTCTTTCTGTCTTTTCTCAGGACCTTCTCTGACCTTTTTCATGCTCTCTTTAACCATCCCTGTCTTGTCTATGTAAAGGCAACATTCTTCTTTAAGGGCTGTACACAGTCAAGAGCTATACAGTCTTTTCTACTGTAAAAGAGTAAATCAAGTCCAATAAAGTCCTTTGAAATTTTTGGAGGTCTCTTCAGACAGCAAAACGAGGGATTTCTTCAGATTAGTGATGTCAATCTCTAGCTGTTTGATATTCTTGTCAATGGCCTGTGGAAGGTCTGAGAAGTCCGGAGGCCAGCATCTGGATTAGAACAGCAGACATCACGGGCGATTCATTTTTACCTGAGATACTGCCTGGGTTAGAGCTCCTGGGAGGCCCTCTTCCTCTGGGTTTTGTGAGCTTCAATGGATTTTCTTTCAGACATTTGAGATACGCATCTTTTAAGCTAGAATTAGAAAAAAAACTCTCAAACAAGTACATCTAGCAACTTTAAAAATAAAATACTCCCAAACTACTCAATGACTGATTAGTCACAAAACACTGAAAATTTTATCTACTTTCTAAAAATCGTGTGTATGTATATATATGTATGAGCGTACATATGTGTACACACACACACATATTTGTCTTCTGAAGAGGAATAAACTTTTTAAAAATATATATTATCTAGAGAGAGAATGTGAGAGAGAAAGGCTGAGTCCTTCCGGTCTGGCTTTCTTTAATCAAGTCTGTTCTATTCAGGTTATTTTCCAAATACACCTTAATCTTGTTAGGCACTAAAACATGCAAGCTTCTCTGACCCTTAGACAGGCTTCTTTCATGTGAACACTCACAATGAGAGCCTTCTAGATGTGGACCCTTACTTCTTACACTGAGTTTGAGAGATGTCCTTGATTCTCAAAGATATGGTAATTTTCTTTCCAATAATAGGATTTTTTTAATGTATTGAGATTTGTTTTCAAATGCTTTAAAAATAAAAATTCATTTATATTATTATAAAGAATAGCTTCCAAAAAGACAGAGAAAAACATATTATACCACAGATTTTATTAATGGTAAACGTTTGCATTTATTTTTAAAAGCTTAGTTTTTACTAAGCTTTTTTGTTAAACAAAAGCTAATAAGCAAGAATCATTTTTCTTTACAGAAACTTTATCCATAAACAAGATTTAAATTTATTCCAACAATGAAAGCTAAAAAAGAACTGGAAAAATTACAAAGCACAAAACATTTGAGTCAGCCTTTTTCTACCATTTGAATATACTGTACTTAGAATGGCAGACACATACTGAAGGAGACAGAAAAACATGCATTTAGTCTACAGATCAGCATTAAAAATGACATGCAATTCATGATTTCCTTTCAATTATTTATTTAACTGAACCACTTAAACAAAGGGTTTGGTTTGGTTTCCACTTGAGGGGAAGATGATCTGTTTTCTGAACTGATCTTCCTTTCGTACTAGATACAAAGTGTACGCGCTCTGTTCTCCCCAACAGCTATCTGAGGTGACTTGCATATTGACAACAAACACCATTTTTCTGGTAACAGTGCCATGGCCTTGAATAATCAGTTTGTAAAAAACAGAATCAAAAAAACCAAGTATCAAGTGCAAATGCAGAAGACTTCCCTTAAAGACTGATGCAAACCCAGCCGCGCAGAGGTGCCTTGCACACGCTTAGCAGGAGGATTAGGAGCGTGCATATCATGACTGGTGCACTCAAGGTTGCCCAATACAAAGGTTTTTTAAGTGTTGCCAAGTTAATCAAGGCACTGAAGAATTATGCGGATGGAGTTTCCAAAATATATTAACAATTGCTTTAACTGTTAAAAAGCCCTGAGTCAGAACTTTCAATAGCTTCCTGAAACTGTGTACTCAGACAAAATGGCATATTTTCTTATTTCATAAAAAATTAGAAAACCACTTTGCTTTTGAAGAAAGAAGTCATGTTTATGAAATAAAATAAAGAGAACTATACAGGACAGTTCAAATACTCTCCTTCTTAGACAGTTGTATGTATCAATTCAAACCTTTGAATTTAGGCACCAAATTAATGTGACAGGTCACTTTTCCTGTACCTATTGCTTAAATTCTCAAAAAACAGAAAATCTAACTTTAACTTCAGGTTGTTTCCTTTTCTTCCACAAATAAGACAAGATGCTAGATGGGGGAAAGGAAAGCAGTATTCTGGTAGAGAAGGAGGTAGAAACGCCGAGGCAGTGAATTTATCTTTATTAACTAGCCACTCCTATTTTTTACTTTGTAATGACACCCACTGCTAGCCACTGATCAGCCACTGAAGCTCGGTGCGAAGGATTTCTCCCTCACTGCAGCAAAGCAGCACACACACAAGACAGTATCACAAAGCTTCCTCACGTTTAGTGTTTAAAGACATACAACTGTAATTTTCAATACTGCTATCACATGTGTGTGTGTAAGTCAAAAGGATATACATGATTATCAAGTAGTATCAGTAAGCATTCCTATTGTAATATTCAAGCAAGCTAAATTAGGTTGCCCTTTGAAAGAAAAATGTGTTTTGTGACTTTGACAGGTAGACTCAATGACAACTGACATTTATAACAAGGCACAAATTACTTGTGAAAATCTATTACCTTCCCAACATAGTACAAAACCAAAGCTAACTTATTTTCCATATTTAAAATGTGTTTTCCCCCTCTGACTCAAAACGAAATAATAAACACTTTCAATGAACATAAATGTAAAAAAATAGCAGTTATGGCAGGGAAGAAATGCCTTTCCTCAAATCTCAGGAACCTAGGCTTGGATCTTGCAAAAACAAATGATTCTACTCAGTAATCTGAGTGTTTGTGTTGTAAGTAGTCAGAACCCTATTGCACAAAGGGAGGGAAGAAAGGAGCATTTGGTGGGTACAGGATAAAGTTCTACTCCTGTTTCCCAACAAATTGAGTGGAAGTGACCCTACTGAACTGCATGTTAAGAAGCAGTCAGGACAACAAACCGTATGATATGTGGTGCTCACTGCAATTTAAAAAAATTGCCAAAAATGTATCCGTGAGTGCGTTTTTTATACAAATTATTACTATAAACACTTCAGACACTCTGAAAGGATAAATGCTATTCCTTTTATACCATAAAAGAGAAGTTGTGTTAAAAATCTGCAATTTACAAAACAATTGACAGGCCATATGAAGAACTGGCCTTTTTTATGTTTTAGTTAAATATGCCCTCTCCACTAATACCATGGCAAATCCTACATGATGCTCATCTCCTCTGTGCTTACTGTTTTTGTTTTCTATTTGTTGCAACCCCAATCCCCCACGCCAGCTCTGTTCCGTCCAGCCTTGTCCTAGTTGACAAATTTAACTATTCCTCATCCAAAAAGTGTCCAGAATTCAAAATAAACAAAAAACGTCCATCAGGTTACCAGGATGTTTACCAGGATGTTCCCATGTGTAAAAATGACCCAGCAAGGTTTGAATATTTTGAACTAGACAAATCCTTAAGCAGCATGCATTTTCAACATTCTAAAATAAAACGTTCTTTCAGGCTAAAGTCACCAAAAATATAAATTTAAGGAATTATTTCCAGTTAATTTTATGTTTCAGTAGACTTCTGGTTAACCTGCCATTATTAAATTACAAATACCTTAAGGATAACTCAGGTAACTAAACATTTGCCTAGTATAATATTCTTACACTAATATAAAATTATATTCTCTGGAAAACCCTGCTCCCAATAATCTTCTGTATGTGTACAGCACAGGTAAGGCTGTCGGACAACATGAACAAGAGCAGCTGTGACAGCACTGCCTGCTAAGTTGTGTGTGTGCCGAGTGAAAAAGCAGACAGTCTTAGTGAATAAAGGAGAAACTGTGGTGGGCTGAGGAGCACAGAAAAGGAATCCAGTACTGTTCCCAACAGCTCTCCTGAAACAGCAGCAAGGAACGCCTCAGGATCCCATCCTTTTGTCCACAGATGGCTGCAAATATACAACTTTCAGCATAAGCTCTGAGTGCGCCAAGACACTCATACTCTTTCCTGTCCCCCTCAAGTCCAATACTTAAACAATGAATGCATGTCACTGTAAAAATGATTCTAAGGAAAAGTAAGAATTCTTCTGAGGCACAGGAAGAAGAGTTTTGGGTAACAAGAAGGAAAGGTCACCAAGGGGCCAAGTGTTCTAAAGAGACTAAGAGGTAGTAGCTTCAGAGTGCAGGAGAAAGTCACTGACTGGCATGACTCAGTTCCTGGTCTTACTGCCTCCTGTAAACCCAAAACAAATTTACAATAATTTTAGATGCCTGAAGACCTGAACAGAAGTGTATCTGTTCCTAATATGCATAACATACACAGCCAAGTGACAAAGAGGAAGCCGTAAGTCCCCAGCACTACAGAGACGTAATGGCTTCTCTCTCCTAAGCTAGTGTGCATGGAGGAGATGATGGAGCAGGAGTCTATCCCTTGACAGACAGAAGCTTTACAGGATGTACTCAGCACTGCAGCCTGAGAGACAGAGAAAGGAATGAAGTGGAATGCAGCTGTGGTGCCCAGGTTCTCAGGCTGGCAGACAAGTGGAAAGAGTTGGGCTGCCTATGGCAAGGAAGAAAAGATCCTCATTGCTGCTCTTTCCAAGTCTGCAAGAAGATAGTTTGTCTCTTTATGTAAGCATTGTATCATCCGATGTATCTTTAAAAAACAAAAAACCCTTCAAATCATACTTAGAAAACAGCCCCACTGCTTCCTTACAACAGAATATTCCTAACTTGAAACCAATATGGGTTGTACCCTCCAAAATGATTAACAGTTGTTAGACATGGTGGGATCCCCATTCTATAATCACACAATTGGAAGGCAAAGGCAGGAAGATTAAGAGGTTGAGGCTAGGCTGAGCTACATAGTAAGTTCCAGGTCAGCTTGGAATACATAGTGAGCCTCTATCTCAAAAACACAAAGGAGAAACAAAGCAGTTACTCAGCTAAACACAGACATTGAACTTCTGAGTCTTCGAGGCAGCCAGCAGCTCAGCTCACCACGAGGCCTGGCGAAGGCAGCTGCAGGTAAACACCAGCAACAAAGTATAGCCAGGCTGGACACTGCTCTCCCACTTTAGTTGCTACAGGAAAAAAAACAAAAACAAAAACAAACAAACAAACACCAGACACAAGCTAGCCAGATTCAAATGCTGGGGAAACTATCCTCAAAGGACACTATCCTTAAGAGTACATGCTTACACACAGCACATAGTAGACACTATTGTAAATAACTGACAGGGTTTTTTTTTTGGGGGGAGTGAATGGGGGGTGGTTGTTGTTTTTATAATCTGGCAGTGAGGAATCTTAAAACACTTAATGTGCATGTATTTAGGCTAGATACTCATTTAAAGGAGACAAAATGCTTAGCCCCCTAACCAAGTCAACATGTTTTTTCCATGCCTTTCCAGAAATGCCCTGGCACCCTTCTTTAAGTATCTGACACTAAGCCATTTATTATATCTTAGTTAATGATGGTAGTTTAAAGAATGTCCATCTGTAAGTATAAAGAAAAACTATGTTCTTTATAGTAAAATTACTATCCAAGAGAGAATGGAAGTAAGGCTTTTGATGAAGGTAGAACCTCTAACACTGTCAGAAGTAACAGATATACAGAAAAGATTGCTGCCTCTAACAACGTACCACCCAGCTGAAGAGACCTCAGGGGCACAGAAAGAATGCTGTGCATACACTGATAAGATCAAGCCCAGGTCAGCGGTCACAGGGAAAACGGGAATTACTTTTCACCCATCTTTTTCTACAAATGGCTGATACAAACAGTGAGAAGTTAAAACAAGAAGTGCAGCAGTGACAACCAGGTAAAGATGTGCTAGCATCATTCTGGGCTAGCCTTCACTTCTCATTAGAATTTTGCATTGCTTCTTCATGTCTACTGGTGACTTTGAAATCATTAATTTAAGTTAGTCCAATTTCCCTTTTAAGTCTAGAAAAGGAGGTAAAGTCATTATTCTCTTACCTCATACTTCCACTTACTTAAAAATTCAGAAACAATCATTTAGATAACTTCAAATACAATGTTCTTGAAATACAATGTTTCCTTCAGCACTGCTTTAGCCAGGGGGCATTTCTTCTACACTCCTGTCACCGAGCACACATGACATAGTTTGACTTGCCCCACTCACCTTCGGTATCACTTTTTGGAACAGCGTATCATTTCACCATGTGAAATCATGCAGAATACTGCCCTTGTAAGTCGATGTCCAAGGTTTAACATATGTGTACATATTAAAAAAGATAAATGTAAAAGAAGGTCCTTAAAGGATTTCCCCTTCAAAGCCAAAAGCAAATTTTCTAAGTTACCATGGATTTGATGTTCCAAATTCAAGAGGAACACACACACACACACACACACACACACACAGAAACACACACACACACACACAATGGCAATTTCAAACACTGTATGTTTTCGTTGTGATGGTAGTCCATATATAGTCTAATTACATTCTAATAAAGAAATTATGAAATTACAGATTAACCCATTAAATTCTCAACTAGTTTTACAACCTACTAAGATCTCATGATCACATACTTTTAGCTAACAAAACACTCTGTGTTTCTTAATCAGTACAAAAGAATCCTTCGTTCAATTGCCTTGCGACAGATTGGACATTCACTCATCCGGTCTCCGCAGAGCTGGCATGTCCCATGGCCGCAGAGGAAAATCATGTTCTTCAGACGGTCCAAGCACACAGGGCACATTGTCTGAAATGCAATCAGACAGGGAGTCAGTGGGAGCCACCTGATACTTTAAGTGTGACACGACAAGTCTTTTGTATCATTTTCTATTCTGGTTTTAGTCAGCCTTCCTCCACCTGTCACAGGTGAACACCAGTCTGAATTTTGCACTCACTTTCCCCTCAGTTTTCTTTTCTTTCTTTTTTTTTTTAAATTTATTTATTTATTTATTTTTATAATTTATTTTTTCTCAAATTGTAATTCATTCACACAGGGGTTATAAACACAGAAAGGCAGGATGTGGGGAAGGGAATGACATTGGAGTGTGTGTGTTCAGGGGGAATACAGGTATCTTCAGAATCAGGTATCGGCTAGGTGAAGGTTCAGGGGACAAGTCACTATGACTCTGCCTATGACTCGCTTGTCCTTATCTAAGTTGGTATTGTCTGCCAAGGCTACCTATTTACAAGGTCTATGACTACTGAGGCTTATAAATTTCCACAAAAGCTTCCTGTTTACATTAGCTTATAGCCATCTGTTTCAATGTTTTTCCACTGAGACCCAAGACTCCCCTCAGTTTTCTACATAAACACACACGTATTAAAAGTATATACACATAGAAATGTACACAAGTCATAGAGTCCACACCATGACCAGACTCTTGTACCAGGCTCTAGGCTCTTTGGTTCTTCATAGCAGAGAAAAAATCACTATCCAGCCTCTGAGCACTGTGATTTCCACCAGGTCTGTAGCGGTAAACAACATCCTGTTTAGTTTACTAGGCAAAGACAGTGTGTTCCTAAGTAGTTTTAACAGGGGTACCTCTTCTCAGCAGCAGGGTAGGAATGCTAGGGCTGCATACTCTGTTCTACTTGACACCAACATGTCTGCACAGCCGTCAAATGTTTGAAAGGCACCTCACTGCAGTTCTCAGGGTTTTGTCCAACCATGTTTGTTGCTATCTGAATTCCATGTTTTGGAAAATGCCTTGACTCCATCTCAAGGTCAGACACTAGTCATTGCTCCATTTGAACACTAAAAGTGACCTGTTATGGCAAACTGTGCCTAGAGACAAGGTCACTGGAGCAGCAGACACGCACCAGATGAGGTGGCATAGGAAGAGGCACTGGGTGCTAAGATGCAATCATTACCTGCTCCTTAATGTCCTGAAGCTGCTGCTGCAGCTTCTGCACATCTGCATTGACATTGGTGTTGTCTTTGTCCTTCTGCAGCACTGGGATATTCCCACTTGCTAGGATAGAATTCAAGAAAAACCTTAGTTATTACTGTTTTGACAGTGGTTTGAATAGGAATGGCTCCCATAGGCTCGCTGTTTTGAGTGACTGTCATCAGGGAGTGGCACTGCTTGTCAGGGATTAGTAGGTGCAGCCTTGTTGGAGAATGTGTCTTACTGGTGGTGGGCTTGGAGGTCCCAAAGTCCAAGCCCATCCCAGAGTTGTTCCCTGCTGTCTGTGGATCCAGACACAGAACTCTCACCTACTTCTTCAGCAACACATCTGCCTGCATGCAGCATGCTCTCCACCATGATGGGAATGAGCTAACGCTGAAATTGTAAGCAAGCCCCAATTGAATGTAATAGTGTCTCTTCACAGCATATAACACTACCTAAGACACTGACTCAAAAGAAAAAAAAATATTTTAAACAGTTGTATGACTGAAAAAGTAGGAGGCAGGGTTGGGAATACAAGCTAACAAGTGACTGGTTGCTAAACATGAGCAATGACTTTATTTTGCCAGCATCATGATATAAAAGGAAAAAACTGAAGGTTAATTATCTTCATCTCTCCACTTGTCTGAGTTAGAATTCAGCTTACTCTGTCCCTAATAATTACTATCCAGTGTAATACATGCAAAGTAGATTATCTTGCAAGCCTGGTATGTAAAGGGACCAAGTTAATACATTTGTAAAATGAAAAAAAAAAAAACCTAAATTGAAATTCAGCACCCCATTTCCAGATACATTAAATTGGTCTGGTACACAGCTCATTGATATAGTATATGCTTAATTAATCTGACTCTCAGAAATAGGTATACAAACACAGCCACTAAATTTCATCTTTAAAATAAAACGCAAATATTCTTTAAGCAAGGATATAATGTTCTTCATATTGCAAAGCCTCATAAATGTAATGTTACGCTGGCAAGATGGGCTCAGTGGTAAAAATGCTTGGTGCTTACCCTAGAAACCTAGATCCCCAGAAGCCATGTAAAGGTTGAGGGAGACAATTCCATAGAGCTATCCTCTGCTTCCCACTTACTGAGGCATGTACATACCCACATACACACATTATACATGCATACATACACTTTCAAAGTCTAGAAGCATTATCACAAACTAAACAAAAATCCAACTTTACATTTCTTATAACTAACAAACAACCAAAAACCATACCTACTTCTCTGTCAATCCACCACACATACCTTAGGTTGCACAAGACCACAGCAGAGTGTAATGGAGAGAGATAGCCAACAAGAAAGCAGACCAGGAATCCCTCAACAGAGGACACTCACAGATCTCATCCGTGGGCTCTTCTGAGCTCTTGCCCCCACAGCACATGATGAAAGGCGCCCTCCGCTCAACCACTGCGCGGCACTGCACACACTTCTTCATCAGGCTGGCACAGTCTGAAAGGGACAGCACTTCTTAGCTAAAACAGAACGACATTGCCTTTCTCTGCTCTATTTCTATAATGTAACCACATACTGAACCAAAGAGTAAAGCAACATACCAGATCCTAGCTGCAACACGTTATAAAATGAACTTCTACCTTAGTATCATGTTATTAACCTAAGGATGAGAACTGTCCACTGGAACAAAGAACCTATCAGGAAAACATTTCCTAATGTAACTGAATAGTGATTTTTTTTTCTAAGTAAATATTTCCAAACCATAAAGTTTAGCTGGGCATGGTGGTATACAACTATCATCCTGTTTCAAAAATCCATTAAAAAAAAAACAATAAACAAGCAAAAAATAAAGGATCTTAAGGCTTAGAAAACGGAGAGGAATACAATTGACACATTTTAGTTAATAGACTTATGAGTGCCATACCTAGATGCACACATCTGAAAGGAGGAAACTACAGTGCACACTGCACATGCTGTAAGCACGTGTACTTGCTGTTTCCCATCAGTCTGAAATTCTGGGGCTCTTGATATGGCCGTGCCCACTTAATGTGACACATTCACTCAGCCCTTCACTCACCCAGGGTTTCCTCTGCCTCCCTAAAATATGATGGCCAAATGTTAATTCCCTAAAAACATTTACTATAATATATTTCTCTTCCCTTCCCTTGGGTTTTCTTCTGTCACCTAATGCACTGCTTCAGAGTAACTAGGAAAATGTTTCCACAAGACCATCTTTCCCATGATAAATTTTCAAAAACTGTATTTTAGTAGCTTTTCTCATTATAGAAAAGAAACACTGCAGCTGGAGAGATGGCGTAGGGGCAGTTAAGAACACTGGCTGCTCTTCCTGAAAATCCAGATTCAGTTCCCACAAGGCAACTAAAAACCACCTGTAATTCCAGTCTGGGGTGAGCTAGCACCCTCTCCAGGCCTCCTACAGCACTGCATGTACATAGTGTACAGACATACATTTGGGCAAAACATACACATAGAAGACAAATTTAAAATCTCTTAAAGAAAGAAAACTATCTAGGCACAATATACATTATTGATTATTCGTATCACCTTACACTGAACTTGTTAATTATAAAATAAGAAATAGTAAGTCAACACGTTCTTTTTTATCAGCATTTACCACGTTAAGTATGCTTCATTTCAAATTTTATCAAGCCACGGAATCATGGATGTGAACAGGATGGGTTATATACTTCCGATGGCAATACACTGGGTGTAGAATTGTTACCGAGCCTAACACCAAAACATGAACATAGAAGAGTCCCACACTTGGTGATATAACATGTAGCCCAGGCTAACCTTGGGCACTAACTAACAAATCTAGTCTGAGATTTGTCTTCAATCTGGAGGCAGACTTTTTTTCTTAAACGATTAATGTATTATATACTAATCAAACAATATACCATCAAAATTACATGGACTTCCTGTAACTGTTTAATTATATATTTCTAAACAATAGAATTTTCTAAATAAATAAACAATCAGCCTCTTCAAAAAGGATATAACTCTCCCTTTGACTGGTCAAGGTACTTGATACTCTCCAAGACGCGAATGCTCTGCTTAACATCATTGTGGCACGGGTTCTAAACTAAACACTCATTATGAAAGGGCTGTCTACCTCAGCGATACATTGAGTGGTTAAGAGCATGTTTAGGAGCTGGGCAGTGTGGGGCACACAGGCAATTCCTGTACTTGGGAGCCAGAAGCAGGAAGATCAAAAGCCCAAGGCTAACCTGGGCTACATGTAAGACCTTGTCCAAAAATCAAACAAACGAAAAGTTTAGGGCTGGAGATTTAGCTCTGAAGCAGAACACTTGCTGAACATGTTAAGAGGTCACATGAATGATCTCAAGGACCATAAATAAAATAAACATAGAAAACCCACCTAACTGTGATTGTGCTGAAGATTAAATTATAATGCATTTAAGTAGAGAGTAAATGTCTAGTTCAGAGTTCAAAGTTAGCTAGTACACTACAAAGCAAGAATCTTGTATAAGTTTTCAGAAATCCTGGGGGGGGGAATAAATATTAAGACTTAAGGGACTGTGTACTCAATACTAATGGTTATAATTGTCTTTCAAGTCTCATACAGGCATTACTTGATCTACTGTATGAAGAGGTCAACAAACCACTGCCCCAAAGCCTGTTCATGTAAATAAGGTTTTATTGAAACACAGTTCTATAGTTCCCATGGCCTTTTCTGGACTGCAATGACAGTACTGGGTAGTTGGAAGAAAGAGGTGAGTGATTACTGAAAAACCCACATGGCCTACAAAGCCAGAAAACATTATTTGTTCTCATACAGAAAAAAGTTTGTCAACTTCTGGTCTAAGTTTACTTAACAAACAGAATGTCTTTCTGTTTTGACAACTGATGACAGCCTTTCCACCTGCCTTGGTGGATAGAAACAATTATTTGAGTTAGACTGTCAATAGTACTAATCCTTGACCTATTATTTAGTTGTCTATCGGAAAAAAAAAATTAAAACAAAAATAAAAACAAAACACCAGTATTCTGGGGACCTATAAGACGGCTCAGTGGGTAAGCTATCTGTGGCCAAGCTTGTCCATCTGTGTTTGAGCCCCAGAACCTACAGGATAGAAGAGAGAACCAGCTCCCTCAAGTGTCTTCAGACACCCCTATACACACCATGTTAATTACAGATCCATAGGCACATACACATCTCCTACAGACAATACACAAAAGGCATCTATACCAATGAGACTCAATCACTGTGTAACTCGCACGCTATTCTAGTTAGATAACATTAAAAACCAATACTTTTTGACTAACCTATTTTATAATATAAAATACCTATTTTATAATATACCATTTAAAGTAAACTTCTTAAGATCTTTTACTGATAAGTAAAGCAAAACAAACAAACAAAAAACCAGCAAAGGAAAAAGAATGTCAAACCCTGTAAGATGTAAGAGGGATATAAAAAGCCAAGACATTTAAGACAAATGTCCTTAAGGGAGACTTTAAAGCAGTTTCTCAACCTGTGTATTGTGACCCCTTTGAGGGTTGAACAACAAATGTGTGTGTGTTTCAAATGTGTGAAAGAAAGAGAGATCCTTCATGGTAATACAGAAATAAATAAAAATTCAAAAATAAATAAATAAATAAGTAAATATACAAATACACACACACCAAAAAAAGCCAAAACGAATTTAAAACGAGTCCAGTCTGATAGAACATAGAATTTCGTAGTCAAATTATTCAGTATACTCTGTCACTGAAAAGTAGAAACCAAAAAGGTACTAAATGCTTGTTCAGCTTTTCTGTAGACGGGTTATCCAATAAACAAACAAGCAAATATCAAAGACGTAGTCATTTGCTTTTGTCTCTATGACAACACTGGGGAGGTTCCCAATAGGCTACTTACTTTCACAAGCACACATGTGCCCACAAGGTTGAAAGAGAACAGCTGCTTTCTTGTCAGAGCACACCACACATTCTTCAATCTACAGCGAGAAAAGGCAGAGTTAACACCTGTAGAGAAATCATGTCACCCCAGCAGCCATGCCAGTGTGTCCTTCCCCACACAGAAGCCCCGTTCTCTGGCGTGCTCTCCTGCCTGCTCATTTTCACATCACTAGGTACTGAGTTTAACGAGCTATTTCTGCATTCCTCTCCTACTTGACACCAAGAGCTGTGTAGAAAGATTCCATATCATCTGATGTCAGGGACAAGGAGCTAAATGTTAGTTTCCTTTTTTTTTCAAAAACTTTAAGAAAATTTTAATATACAAGTACTAAAACAAATGACTGTGAGAAGGCTAACAACAACAAAATCCACCCAGAGGAGCCAAGCTGTTAAGTTCAAGAGAGGGTGCTTGTGTTGCCTCCGTCATGAAAGCCCCCTTTCAGGATGTGGCCAATTCCCACGCTTTCTAGAGCCAGAACAATGAAGTCACTAAGTCTGTAAGTCTTCTACAACCAATTTAGGATGTTGATTTGACTACATCTACAATGTGTACGTTTTGTATACTGTGTTCCCTGCCTGTGGCTCCTTTTCCCTCTAGCTCATACCACTGCCTTAGACTCACATTTGTTTTCCAAACAGACTGCCTTTCCTCAACAGAGCCACACTTAACTACCTTGTATTTATTAGTGTTATTATCCAGAAATGGTCACCTCTCACTATAATGCCATCCAACCACTGAACACTGTTCTCGCTTGCTTTCATGAATGTGTGCTCTCCCAGCCTATGGCTCGATATTGTACATGGAGTTTGCATACCTGGCACACTAGTTTAGTATAGTAAACTGCTTACTCTCTGATATTCTTAAACCCAAAAACCACCAACAATACTAATAAATTACCTAATATTATTTGTAAGCATTTAAAATAATAGAGCAAACTGATCTAGTAATCACTTATCTATCCTTTCTCCTGTTTAAAAGAATTCTTTCTAAGTACAAATATTCCCCTCTGGATTATTTTCTTGGGTTACACTTCCATGCATGGAACAACTGAATCAAAGCATTTTGTGACTCTGAGCCAACGATGTCCTCCCAGCATGTACCAATGTTCCTTAACAAAGTAACCATTTACCACTTTGATAGTAAGCATTTTTAAAAAACAACCTTTTATTTCCTAATTCAACAAAAAGTTTGTATTAATTTGTAATGTATCTATACTTTTCTAATTACTGAAGAATCCAAATGATTCCTCTAAACACACCCCTTTCCGCTAAAAATAGGATTTTTCTTCAATGAAACTGTTGATTTCTCTTTAGCCACTTGGGGTCACTATTTACTTATGGTCAAAAACCCAGCAAATCTGTTGATTGGTTAGACATGTGTCTGTTTTTTTAAAATTTTCCACAGGTTTGAAAACTTCAAAGAACATAATACAAAGTACAATTCAATGTACCTAAGTTTAAAAGACTCTGAAAGCAAAACAGGTGAATAACTTTTAAGTACTATACTTTAGATATAAAAAGGAAACGTAAACTAAAAAGACTGAGACTTAAGAACCATGAATGGTTTTTAAATTCTGGTAATAATGAACGCGACAAGGAACATCAGACTAGAAATCAATTCAGGAACTCTGAACTAATCTCTTTACATGTACCAATTACGTACTATGATATTTAACTTATTTGTAAGAGCACATTAAAATACCTATCACAGAGGGGAGCATTAGGGCTCACAAAACTCCACAATACAAAACAACAGCACAATACTGGCCAGTTTGTTACCTTTGTCCTGGACTGAACCTGTTCTTTACAAATGAGGCATTTCTTGACACGAGGGGAACACAAAGAACACGTTGCAATGTGTCCACATGGACCAAAAAGAGTATCTCTCTTCATGTCTGAGCACACCATACACTCCTCTAAGGTTTCAGAATCGTTGCTAATCATAGACGGACTCCGAGAACCCACTTGGCCACTAATAAAACAGAAATTTCAAATCAAGCACTTCCAAATATTCTAAACAGATATGTTAATGTTTAACATCTGGAGTGTCATTAGCACACATAAAAGCAGATATTAAAAATCAAATGTTAACTTTATGTAAACCCTTTTTTCTATTTTTTAAATTTATAATTGCTTACTTTCACATCTCTGTTGCTCAAAAGCATAGACCAAAAAGGGTACCTTTTCCTATTTACAAACCTCTGAACCTTCACATTCTTCTAGTGCCAGTAAATCTTCAAATTAAGACTCAATGAAAAAGGGTGAACTTATAAAATAAAAACAACAAAACAAAACAAAACAAACAAACAAAAGTGAAAACACTAGCAAAAGCTAATTTAGTGAGCTGGGTATAGTGGTACATGCTTTTAATCCCAGCTTTCAAGAGGCAGACGCAGGTGGGTCTCTGTGAATTCAAGACCAGCCTGGTCTACACAGCGAGTTTAATGGTAGACAGAGCAACATAGTAAGTCTATGTCTCAAAATAAACAAACAAAAACTAATGTAAGTGAAATTTCATTTAGAATACATTCTATCTACACAGACATAGCAGAAACCGCCAGAGGAATGAAACAAATATCCCGAGTAGCACTATATTAATGCATTAATTAAAAAAAAAAAAAAAAACACCGCCAGGGGCTGAAGAGATGGCTCAGCGGTTAAGAGACTACTCTTCCAGAGGTCCTCAGTTCAATTCCCAGCAACCACATCCTGGCTCACAACCATCTGTAATAGGACCATGACCTCTTTTGTGTGTTTGAAGACGGCTACAGTATGCTCATATACATAAAATAAACAAACACCACCAGAGTTCACAAAGGGTGAAAAACTATAAAGTAAGACACTTCAGCTGCTGTTCTGACACTCCACTGAGTGTGCTGTTCAGGAGGCTAAAACTATACTACAGAAAGGTAGACTATTGCTCATATGTAGAAGCAAGCAGGAAATACATGCATGTATAGTTAATACAGCTATCAAAATTTAATACAGGTTTCAGAAACGTATGAATGCACATAAAGGTCCTCTCGTAAGGCCGCACTGCTCCACGTTATTACTGCAATAACGAGAGCATCTTGTATCTGTTTATAGATATATCCTGTAATCCTATATCAGAATGTTAAGTTCCTTAAAGACATACTTTACTAAATATTTTAAATATAATTTAAACATATACATTAAAATACTTCAAGTTGGGATTGCAAGCTAGCTCATGCTCCCACTTAAATTATTTACATTAAAAGAGAGATAGAGACATCTCAGTGGTTAAGAGAATGTACTGTTCTTTCAGATGACTCAAGTTCAGTGTGCAGCACCTCAATGGATGGTTTAGAATCTCCCACACCTCCTGCTCTAGTAGGATCTAAAACCTCTTGCCTGGACAGATGGACACAAAATTAAAAATAATTAAAATGAATCTTTAAAATATAACCTCAATATATTCTCTCTCTTACATACACACAGTCCTCTGTCTTTTCATTATCAATATATTCTCTCTCTTACACACTTACACACACATACACATGGCTCCTGTTTTTTCATTTTTAATATATTCTCTCTTTTACACACTTCTGTTCATGAAACC
Organism: Grammomys surdaster; assembly: GCF_004785775.1. Lineage (NCBI taxonomy): Eukaryota > Metazoa > Chordata > Mammalia > Rodentia > Muridae > Grammomys > Grammomys surdaster. Next base: position 7,589,620 of record NW_021621098.1, read on the forward strand.
AAAGTAATGTAATTTTACCATTACATATACTTTTTTGTTGTTGTTCTTATTTGTTTTTTTTTCAGACAAGGTTTCTCTGTGTAGTCCTGTATGCCCTAAAATTTACTCTGTAGATCTCACTGGGCTCTATCTCAGAGAACCAAGTGCCTCTGCCTCCAGCTTGCTGGTATTAGGAGTGTGTGCCACCACTGCCCAGTGATTACAAATATATTTTAAATGAGGTGAGAAAAGGCTGGAGAGATGGCTTAGCAGTTAAGAGCACTAGCTGCTCTTCCAGAGGTCCTGAGTTCAGTTCCAAGCAACCACATGGTGGCTCACAACCATCTGTAATGGGATCTGATGCCCTCTTCTGGTGTCTCCGAAGACAGTAACAGTGTACTCACATATATAAAACATAAAAAAAAAAAAAAAAAGAGTGACATGATCTAAAAGAAAAAAAGAAATGAGAAAATACAAACCTAAAAGGACAGCTATCAATATAGTCACTGATAAGAGGTCAAAAGAGATGTGTACTTTTTGTACACCTACTCAGTTAAAACAAAAAAAGTATACCAGAAGTTTTAATTAAAATTACTGACATTTCACACAGGAATGTGTGAAATGATCACCTTTAAGGAAAATGCCCAATCAACCCAGCAGCTCCCTTTGTTCATTCTTGTAATCCTTTATTGCTAATAACTGTCTTCAAGGTTTTGGTGCAAAGTGCTGGAAGTATTACAAATTTTCCACTCTGTTGATAGAGAGTAAACTACCTTTTGCAAGAAAATACTGTAATGTTAGTCAGGTTTTTTTGTTTTGCTTTTTACTATTAAGGCTTTTCCTTACAAATCCCAGAACATGCAGAATTCCTAGAAGAACAAGTTTAGAGAAGTTTCTTAAGCTTACCCAAACAGTAGTCCACATAATGTGGGGACCGTAACATGAAATGAGACACTATATAGAGGAAAGGTTTCCAAGGAGCGAAGTGACAACACAAAGGTCTAAGAACTGCAAAGATCAAGATCCTACAAGTCCCAGGTCCTCCTTATAAAGATCAAGATCCTGCAAGTCCCAGGTCCTCCTTATAAAGATCAAGATCCTGCAAGTCCCAGGTCCTCCTTATAAAGATCAAGATACCTGCAAGTCCCAGGTCCTCCCTTATAAAGCTGGACAGCATCTCATGGGTAGAAGAATACTACATTACATGAGAAAAACTACAAACCTGACTTTTTCCTTATGACATTTTGCTAGAGCTTTGCAGAGACTTGGGTCAGGACAGAGATCCAGTGGTGACTGACCCTTCTTATTTCGAATGCTGAGGTCGGCACCATTGGCTGCCAAGAAACACGCAATAGATGCTGCACTCTTCTTCTCGGCCCCCTGGGTACCAAGTCCCATTATTAACTGAAATCAAATGAAAAAGAGTTATGATTTTCCCTTACAGAAATCTGCCATCAATCATTGCTACCAATATGTGTGTGTGTTGGATATGTAAGAGTTTCAGTCCTAATACAGACTCATCTCTCCCCAGTCCCCATTTTTCTTGATTTTCCCACATTAGTGAACGGACTCTCCAGTGTACAAGTGGACCAAAAGTGGCTAAACTCAAGTGGATGCGTGGATGCCTGCCTCCTACATGACTGATTCAGAAACTACACAGAACCAAAGTCAGGTCAATTAAGGCTAAGGAACTCAAGTACAGTGTCTGGTTAACAAGAAATAGCACTTCTGTTCCTACTCAGTTTAGCTCTGGGACTGCTACCAACTAACTTCTCAATGCTTCTGAATCAAGGCAAAACTTAAAAGAATCAAAAGAAACAGGATCTGATTACATCATCTAAGATATGGATCGAAATACATCTGAAATTATTAAAAATAACTATTAAGACTCACTGAGGACCCATAGATGCCAGGTACTATTTTAAGTACTTTTATGGTCTTATACAATAACCCATGGAGAGAAGTATGCTCCTCTCAACTTTAAAATAAGGGAAAAGAAAAAAAGAGGCACAAAGAAGTTAAAGATATACACTCAGAATCTTACAAGACAACAACTCACAAACATTTGGGTCTCAGATAAGTTTATACTCTTTAAAATGATAAAAATTAATTTGAAAGCAAAAAGGCTTAAAATAGTCAATCATTTAAAATTTAAAATAAAATTGGAGAACTCCATTGTCTGATTTCAATATAAACAACTGTTGAATCACAAAGCTCTAAGACACTTGAGTGGGTATCCCGTAGCTAAGAAGGAACATGGACGAAAACAACAAGATGTAGTATATAAAAGAAAACCTCCAGATAAATAGCTTACTGATCCTGGATAAAGGCAGCAGGCACTCAAGCAGAAAAAGACGCTACTCAACAAAAGGTATAGGGACAGTTGACCCTGATAAATGAACTGCAACCTATAACATAAGCTATATAAAAGTTCACTATTAAATGCTCACTATTAAAGTGAGCTATTAAATGCAATAGCTCAGCTTCATAAGCTTCTATAGCAAGAAGTCTGAATGACCTTCATTTTGCCAAAGATTTCTTAGGACACATAAAGCATACATAATAAAAGAAAAAACTAATTACATTTTTTTCAACATTAAGACATTCTGTTCTTCTAAGAACGCTGTCAAAAATTGGGCATAGTGGCTTATACCATGATCCCATCCATTCAAAGGTCAAGGCAGGCAGAACAAGAAAGAATTTGAGGATAACTGGGGTAGATTAAGGCCTCATTACAAAACACCACTGGCAAAATGGAAAGAAACATGAATGTACAGCACAACTCACTTCTTGTCATCCCAGGGCACTATTGACAAGGAGGACATCAACAGACTGATTTTTGACTTGTAGGCTCATCTGAATTTAGAGAAGCATCTTTGGGGATACACTAGATCAAATGGAACGCCATCTCTTATAGCTTTCTAAGAATGAAAAGTTTTTTGAGAATGCAAAAAGGACCAAATATCCATTCTGAACCTTCTCTCCTCAGGAAGACAGAAGGTACAGACACATCACATCAGCCATTATACACACAACTGGTATACCTGCACTTCTGACTCTTCTCTACACTTGGAGGATACAGTGCATTTCCAGTATCTGAAAACTATAGGTATGTAACTATACAGGGACTCTTTTGTTGTTTTGTTTATTTGAGATAGGGTCTCACTCTAGCCTAGGCTGGCCTAGAACAATGGTCACAAATCCTGCCTTAGCCTAAGTGATAGATTACGGTCATGGGTTAGCATGTCTGGCTTTACGTATATATATATTAATTCTTGAAAAGCATCACTGACTATCCCCGCAAAAGCACTTCACACTAACTCACACTTGTTCCTGTGCAACAGCACTGCACCACTAACTCACACTTGTACACAGTGCAACAGCACTTCACACTAACTCACACTTGTACACAGTGCAACAGCACTGCACCACTAACTCACACTTGTACACAGTGCAACAGCACTGCACCACTAACTCACACTTGTACACAGTGCAACAGCACTGCACCACTCATCATTACCTTTCACCATCACCCCACAGACAAGAGACGGCAGTGACAGCATCAGCAGCAACTCAAGCCACAGACCAGAAAAGTACGCATCACATCCTTGATATGACCTTGTTCACATTATATAAACAATTCTTGAAATAATTAGAAGAAAACAAAAGACAAGAAAACAAAAGACCTGGCAAGTGGGAAGACTGCTTGCCTAGTATGCATGAGGCCTAGGACTCAATCCCTAACACCTCAAAAATTAAAACCACAAGAAAACAAAAAATATTAGAATTCTAATGAAAAAGATTTGAGCAGATAGCTCTTCAAATACATGTGGGATTGATCAGATGAAAAGCAGGTCAAAATGAATAGGCATTAGGGAAACCATAATAGATACTCACCCCATTTGTACTCCTAAGGTTATAAAGAACCAAACAACTTTGATAAGATGCAGAACAAATGTACTTCATAGTGACCAGTAGTAGCATTAAAGTTTCATAAACCCAAGTCCATCTCCAATGAAATGTTTTGTCCAATGCAAATAAGATGCAGAGTAAATATAAAACGTGCTTGCACTAGTAGTGAGAGGACATTATCTTTACTCACTGTGTTTTTTGAAGGTTCCCAGGCAGCATCTACCTTGCCCACATCTTGCATGTCTTGCAGCTGACGTAGTTGAGACAAAGTATGATGTCTCAAAGCTTCATGCAGAGGAGTATCTCCATCCTTATCCTGAATGTCTAGCTTAGCACCTGCACGGACCAAAAGCTGAGAAAGAGAAAGATGCCTCACTTGGATAATATCCATACCTATAAGAAACTGTAGCCTATCAGCAGTGGGCATTCTGGACCAATTTGAAATTTTAAAAAAACAATAAATGTAAACGCTGTTTGCTAAAACCTAATCACTTGGCAAAATGAATTACTGATTATTTCATCATGTGCCTTGCACAGTAAACTGTAAGTTCACTTTAGATTGTCCTTATGGTGTTTCAACAATCTACCAAATCCTTTCTACAAGTATCAAAGAGCTCTAAACAATAGCATCTACAGAAACTAATCTCTGTACAGTCTTGGCAAATCATATTTTTTGTCTTGTTTTGTCTCTTTTTATGTTCTAAAAAGTTATATAAAATATAATTCTATGACTTATTTTTCAAACTTGTTAACTTTTGCTGTCGACTTGTCTGGATTTGGAGATACCTAGGAAACACACCTCTGGGTGGGTATGTCTTTAACTAAGTTTCTAGAGGTTTAACAGAGGAAGACAGACTCACACTGAATGTGTGTGGCCCTGTGTGATGGTCTGGCGTACCAGGGACAGGAATACACTGTAACCAACTGCCATGGCTTCTCCACCCTAACAGACTGCGTCCTCTCACACTGTGAGACAAACCAACCCTTCCCTTAAGTGGCTTCTGCCAGCTATTTTGTCACAGCAAAGAGAAAAGCTACTAAAAAAGGACCAGTTCCAGTTCTGCTGTTCTGAGGCTGAGTACAGAATAAACTTTGCTGTCACATTTCCTGGTGACACTGTGGCAGAGAGTCACTGCTCCATAAAAATATTTAAAGCAATACTTTTTTTCAGATATTTTGTTTGAAATCACCAAATTAGTAAATTAAAAACATACAGGTCAAATTTTCAATTTGCAGCAAAAGATCCCAGGCAAAGCTTTTATTTTACTATCAACTATGCATATTAAGAGGGATGTAATTATTCAAATTGTTGCTTTAAATTTTCTCACTAACATTAGGAGAAGTCTGAAGACAATATGCTGGAGTGAAGACTTTGTAACTAGGTATTAACGCCTTATCCCACAGACACAAATGAAAGTCTCTAAACCACAGGATGGTTAAAAGCTATTATAAGTTCATATTAACATGAATAAATACTTTACCCTAACAATCTGGGTGTGCTGCCGTTCAACAGCAAGGTGTAGAGCCGTTTGCTGGTTCACATTCTGGATATCCAGGTTTGCATTTCCCTAACAATTAACAGATTTTAGAGAGTTACATCTGAACAACAGAGAAGAACATGCAAACTGTTAGCTATTTACAAGGAATACATAGCTCTGTTTCTTCCTTGGAAGCTGTCCTGACACAGTTCTCATACAGATAGTAAAAACTTGACAGACAGACAGACAGACAGACAGACAGACAGACAGCAAACCTACAGGTAGAACAGTTAATGTAAACCTGAGTATTTCCTTTACAGTGACTACCTCAAACCAGCTCAGGGACAAAGTGCAGTATGGAGCTGAACAGTATTCTCTTTTATTATCCCATGAGAGCAATTCTTATAAGCTGTAAGCACCTCTAAAAAGCAACTGTGTCTCCATATAGGATTCAGAGTACTTTCTTCTCTTGCATAAGCAAGCTCTTCTACACTCAGTGAAAAGAAGTGAGGAGGTGATCTGAATATTGCAAAGCTAGTAAAGGTAGACCAGGAAGTCCTATGCATGCTCAGAAGAGGAACAAACAGATGGACTCCAAAAGTAGCTGTTACTACACACAAGGGAAGGAATCTATGGACAAAAAACTGATTTTAGAATCAAGGCACTTTGTCTTAAGCTCTGCCACTTACAAGCCATGTAAACTCTTATAAGTATTTCACTATTTAGCCCTTTTCTTCAGTTCTAAAATAGTGTGACCTATTTCATAGGGCTTATGTAAAGATCAAGAAATACAGCACAAAAAAATCCCTTAACATAATGCCTGACATAACAAAGCAAAATTAAAACCTGAGTCAACGCTTCAAAAGAAACATCATACACTGCTAGGCTAGCCCCATCTAATCACAACTGTGATGGCCACCTGTGCCCATGCATGGACTGCTGGCCAGAGCTGAAACTCCAGTAAGTTATGCCATACTCTGGAAGACAGACATTTCTGGTTTGCTTTTATCATGTTTAATTATGTTTCTTTCACTGGTCATGAGGTACCTGATTCTCAGATCATCTGTTAGCATCTATTTAAATGTGAACAGTAGGGAGATTACAAGCAAGTATTAGAGGGAAGCTGGCAAAATGCAGCCAAGCCTAATGTCCTGAGTTTGATCTCCAAGTGTCCCATGATGGAAGAACGAAATCATTTCTTGAAGACTGTTCTTTTGACCTCTATAACACTATATGGTGCAAACACAAATGAGAGGAGGTAGGTGGAGAGCCAGTGTTAGCCAGAAAGACTGGTGCATACCTGCAGTCCCCGTACTCAGGAGGCTGAGGCAGGATACTGAGTTTTAGGTAAAACTGGGCGACATATCAAGACTGTTTGTTTCATTCACGCAAACAGACAAAAACAACCAGTAAGTAACAACAGAGCATACACTGAGTTAATTTTTCATCATCATAAGGGTTTTACTACAACCTGTACCTGAAGTTGAATATCCACTTTGTAAAATAAAGAATTAGAAAGTTCTATGTCTGTTAAAGCATGACTGCCTCTCCTACCTGATGCACCAAGAGCTCAGCCACTTCCACATGATTATTCAGGGCAGCCAGGTGCAAGGCAGTGTAGCCATCATCTTTCTTCTCATCCACAATCCATGGTCTTGGTAATTTTGAGAGTAAAACACGCATTGCACTGAAAGGCAAACTCACATTGTCTTTATATTTGCAAAAAATGATCTTTGTTTTCTTTAGAAAAATATTCAAAAGAAACCCTGTAATCAAATGAAGATAGCCTTTAAAAATAAAACAAAAAACAAAATAAGGAAATCATCCTTCTACACACAGGCAGAAATTACTATCATAATTCTCCAATGTTTTGCTTTGTGCTATTTTGAGAGACAAACTATCAACATTTACAGAATGCAGCCAGCACAGAACCTAAATGCTACAGAGGAAAGCTGTGGTTGAGAGGGAGACCTCCCAGGAGGAAGGAGAGAAAGCCTGAGGAAACCTGCATGTTCACCTTTAGTAGTTTCTACCATAAAGAAATAACAAATAACAGCAGGTAATAAGGGCAAGACAGTAAGAAAACTGGTAAGATATACTCAGTAGCTTATTAAGAATAGGAGAATTAAAATCTGATTTATGTTTGAAGCTAAAAGTCTGTTGCAGCGAGTGGTAATCATAATTCAATATTTACACTTCTAAAATCAATATTTTCAAAAAGCCAAAAGTCAAAAACACCCTAAGAACATAAAAAACTTAAAGTCTCAGAGACCCAGAGAACCAAATTAATGAAATTACACGAAAGACATCATTACTAGCTCAATAAGCAAGTCAATTTCTTTTACTAAGCCAACAGACTGTTAACTGCAGTCTCTAAGATTTGGTATTTTTTTCCCAATAGCGACATATTCTTCCATTTATCAACTAGTTCTTCTTCAATAGGTTAAGGACACGGATGTTTTAGATATAAGATCTTACTACCAGTTAAGCAGGCATTTGTAAATAGTGCCAAAAAAGCATTAAGTTCCAGAACAACTAATAGTGGTGGCTAGCCTAATTCCTGGCACATGGCAGTGCTCAGACATTTGCTGAATGACGAACAAATGAGTTCCAAGAAGCAGAGGGGACAAGCAGCTGTCTACAATGGTATGCGGTGCTCAAATGGTTCCAGGCCAATCTCTAGGGCCTGCCATGCTATTCCTAATGTCTTTCTTCAGAAAGAGGGAACATTTTCTCAAATCCAGCAGGTAAACTACAGAAGTCTTGCATATTAGTATCACTTAATTTTAGAAAGATGTTAGAACAGCATTTTACTGAGAGGTAAATAAACATTTGCTTAGTTAATTTAAGAATCCCTTTAAGCCAGGCAGTGGTGGCACACGCCTAAATCCTGGCACTTGGGAGGCAGAGGCAGGTGAATTTCTGAGTTTGAGGCCAGCCTGGTCTACAGAGTGAGTTCCGGGACAGCCAGGGCTAAACAGAGAAACCATGTCTTGAAAAACAAACAAACAAACAAACAAACAAAGAATCCCTCTATAGTAAGTACAGCAGATTAGTGCAGAGTCCATGAAGAAACTTAGAAAAGTTAGCCCAAACAAAAAAGTTTTTGGAGCCATGTCATACATTATTATACAGTTGTATACAAAAAGAGATTCTTTGTACATAAAAACCAGAGCTCAAAGTTTTGGTGAGTGGAAAGGATGAAGAAACACAGGACATCATCAAATCTGAGCATCCAGGCAGGCTATTAGTAATACCAGATCTTTGGTGGATTGCTGAGCACAGGAGTAGGAACTCTCTGACTCATGTCAATGTTTTTCTGTGCATGGTGTTCATTGCTACTGAACAGCAAGGTCGGGTAATTTAGGACCTAAAATCTGACATGTATCATCTCTTAATGTGCATAAATTTTGAACATTTGGAAAAACTACAGTTTTCTAAAACTCGTCAGTATCCACAAAAGAATTCCTTTAAAATCCTCATCCCAAACAAGGTAACTGTGAAGACAAAAGACTGTCAAGACCAGACCCCTGCCTGTGTGAGGGGATGTAGTTCTACTTGACCCTTAGCTCAATGGCTACTTAAGAGAATATGTCTGAGTTAAGAGCAAGATATATTTGGTTTCTCCTGCCCAGTTTTTCAGGCTTTTGAGATTTAAATTTTATCTTTATGGATTTGATGGTGTTTTAATACTAACTCATTTTTTGTTAAAAATATATATCTATATTTAAATTTAACCTGAATGTACTATTAAAATTGAGAACTCTGAAGTATTTTTTGTTTCTATGACACATGCTATATAGCAGAGTTATGCCAAATTCATGACCATTTTAATCTGTGGATGGTTATACTTAAATGGTACTTAGAACACTGAAGAAAGAGATCACGTCAGACTTAGATTTAAGAGTTTAATCCACACTAAAAGGCAACTTTGGACTCATACATTTACATACAGCTCAAAGCACATCATTACCCACAGACATTCCTACCATAATCTCACTAAGCACTACGACAAAGTGACTGAAGTGGACACTGAACTAAGATTCTAAATATCCTTTCAAAGAATCCCTTGTACAAGTTTCTTACTGATCTTATCTCACGGTCACGATATAGATTCTATTCACCATTTCTATTCTCCATTCAAGTACTATTTATTTTTAAAAAATAGAAATAATTAGCCCTAACTATAACTGTACAAAATCCCTATAGGCCAACAGCTGTGTAATTCATTACTATACAAAACATTTTTAATCATCAAAAAAAAAGTCAGATTATAAGATGTTTTGGTAGCAGAGGGAGTTCTACATCCTGCAGATCTGCCTGAAGACTTCCTTGCTATTTTTGTGCTCCCCCTACCCCCCGCCCTTTTCCTCTGCAGTGCTTCTAAGTATAGTGACAGCTGAGTGAGGTTTTCCTAGTCTCAGCACAAGCTCAGGGAGAATCTGGGAAATGTAAGTGGAAACATGAGACACCACTTTATTTGGCAGTACTTAAAAAAAAATAGCAGGACAAATGGCAAAGCAGTGTTGGGACCACAGGAAGAACAATCAATAGGCAGAAAGCAAGATAGAAACCTCCTCAGCTTTTAGATCGACAATCGACAGCTGAGAGACTATTTTTTGCTATGGCTGACTAAATATGGTCAGGGAAGAGAGAAGCACAAGAGAGCCTGTTTGCCTGGGAGTGCATGTTTCAAATGCTTAGCTGCTTATAAAGCTCTAACAGCCTAGGCTGTGGCCACTTAGTCGGGAAGAATTTAAGTTGGCCTCTGTGGTGACTATGTGGAAGTCCTGACCTCGCTTGCAGACTTGATCTCTGGATATGACAAGGTAGCTTAATTCCAGATCTACCACTAACCCTGGAAATTCAAACTCCTGTTCCTCCAAAGAATCCCAAAGCAAGAAAGATGCAGAATATTTCCTGTGGCATCAGAAGAACCCAGTATATTCTGGTGGGCACAGGAAACGGAGTGAATGTTCACAGCTATTAGGGGGAGTAGGAGGTGTGTTTGGGGTTTTGCTTGCAGTGTTTTGTTTTAAATCTTGGATTACGAAAATAACATTCTCTGTATCTTTTCCCCTCTTGTGAATCATTTCATCTAACAAAAACCCAGGTACATTCTCTTTGCCACTGTAGCAATCTTCCCATTACTTAACTTTCTCTACATATCTATACAATAATTGATATATTACATTCCAAATCATATGACCAATGTTGATTGAATTTCACAGTGTGTGTTTGCACGCCTACATGCACACATCTGTGTATGTGTGTCTGTCTATGTCTATGAGGAAGAGCAAGGGAGAAAGGTAAATTATGTATTTTTTGTATATTTAACTTGTCTTTCAAATTTATTTTAAAAGATTCTGTGTTCACTTATACACCTGCTTACGTTACCCAGCTCATAAAAGAAGTGATGAATCAGCATCAGTGTGACTCTAGGTCATTACATCTCTTCCCTGTAAGTGCTGCAGAACATTAAGCTCACAGGTAACCAAGCATGAGAACTGACTTGTAAGGATGCTTTTGACTTTCTGCATGCTTATCTAGTATTGACTAATATATATTCTCATCGTTAAATTAATTTATACCTGGGCATAGGCTAATTTTAAAGCTCAAATTGATAATTTAGTTTTAAAATGCCATATAACTTCAAAAATGCACAATCTACCACTGACATTACATCACTAAAGACATAGTCTTTATTGAAGCAACTGTTTCAATTGTGTCTCACTTCTCTAGTAAATCTGCATCCCTGTCTCGAATGCATAATAGCTTCTAAAAGCTACTTCAAGATTTAGGTTATAAAATGTCTCCCCCCTTGTTGACTACCCAGGCCACAGACATCTGCATGACAGTGTGTGGTGCAGTTCTCAGCTGCACTGCTGACTGAGGCCTGTGCTAGCAGCTCACTAGCTTTCTTCAGGGGCTGCAGAAATCCTATTCCCCCACTTTCCTCCCAGCACTCCCTTTTCTATACTTTACCAAATCTCAAAGCTTCTCAAGGTGTCCTTTTGAATTAACTTTCGAAATATCATAGTGACTATAGGTCACTCAAATTATTTTTTTCTTGTGCTAAATAAATACTCAAGGTAAAACCCAAAGATTCACAAACTAAAGTGCTTCTGCTCTTTTATAGAGACTCTGGAAAAGTTATTTCAGTACTTTTCCATTATATTAAAAGCCATTTTTAAAAAGTAATTTCATACAAACCAAGCACATACTATTTGAATTTGCATTCAATGCAAACAAAAACACAACAAAAACTTGCTAAATGATAGTGAGTTTTTAATCTGTTACCTTGAAAATAAATTTCCATTTAAGAACATTAATTCACCCACACAATGAAATGACCCAATTTTCAAAGCCTGTACTAACAGTAACTTGTTTCTTCCAATTAAATAGAAGTATCTGGTTTATAAAATAATTTAAACTAAATTGATTATCATCTGTCTATAAAGGATCTAGAAGCAAATTATAAAGAAGAAAAGGGATATGTGATGGAGAAAGCACCAAGCACACTAACATTTCTGAATATACTGCATCTCTTGGAAAAAAAGGAAGCAGGGCAACGCATGGCAGTGCTTAAAAGAACAAAGAGCAGAAGTGGCATTGACGGGATCAGGTAAATCTGCTGTAGAATTAAGTTTCTGATAAGCTAATCTCTGCACATGATCCAGAAAAGTAATCAGAATGTTCTACTAACAAATGGGAGAAATAGGCTGCTTCATGTTTTCACGACTATCGGCGTAGTAGTGCCTACTCAGAGCACATACTTCTTTATGTACCCATATGAACATATGATGCTATGGAATGTAAAGAAGTATGTATTTTGGGTAGGTAATGTCCGCCGAGAGGAAGCTAAGCTGAAACTAAAGGAAACTCTTTCCAGGAGGATGACCTTCAAACTTTGAATTAACCTACTGTGAAGAAAATGGCCACTGAGAACAGCCCCAATCCGCTTATGGGTGCCAACTAATATCCCTTATATTATACTTAAGAGAAGAGCTCCATGGAAGTGGATTTTAATTTTTACATTAAAACATATTACACTCTACATTGAATACTCGACTACCAAGAGGAAATAGTATTGTTAGCACAAAACAGTGAGAGACAGATCAACCATTATCTGTCATCACAACTGGATGTTTATTTTAGTGTATGGCATCTATCAAATCAGGACCAACAAGTCTAATTAAAAAATAAAGCAACAAAAAGCCGATTTTACTCATATTTTAACAGCTATTCTTCACATGTGGTAAGATGTATAACCTATTATAATCAGAAGACTTTCCAAGCCAAAATTTTCGGTTTTATTATTTTATTTTCTGACAGCTATTGAAACTATAATTTTTAAAGACTATGTTTTTTAAGTATACTGTACACATGAAGTCACTGGCTATTGTCCTTCTCCAGTCTGTTAGTTCTTAACCCAATCTGTACTTTAAATACAGTTAACACAACAGCATGAGAGAATGATAAAAATGACAAAACCCTAGGCCACAACTAAAACATGAACAGGATACATTGGCAACAAACTGTCAAAAATGTAAGTCTGTGTTATCCTTACTTATATAAAATAGTACTGTTCTTCTCATAATGAATTATAAATAACTATATTAGTTATTCTACAGGTCTGGAAGGTTTTAATAATTCTTTAAGAAACAGTTTCACAACTAAGAATTTGTTACAATCCTTAGAGAATACTAGTTATTCATTTATAAAGTAAACTGAAAACTGACTCTGTTGCTTCCAAGTTCAGCTTGTGTCTACGAGTGTTTTGAATTACTCTGAAATGTCACATCCAGCACTTAGATCAGCTGTCCCTTTTGAAGTGAGTACATGTTAAACTCTGGGCATCTGCTGACACTGCTATAACTCAAACACTGCAACTGTCTCCCTGACAGGGATAACAGATGCTGACACTATCAGACGATGTACTATTTTTTCCCATGGCCTCTCCTTGTCCTGATATGGCCAGTACACGAAACTGAATTATCCAAAAACACACTTGAGCAACTGGACTTGCTGAATGGCTGCCATGTAACTACTAAAAATAAAACCAGGCAAGTGCTATCTCTCTTCAGCATTTAGGTTCAGACAACCAAATACCTGCTTCACTATTCGGAAAAAATTATGGAAAGAATTAAAATTACATTAATTTCACCAGAAGCACAATATTTAACAGCAGATATAGAATAGAATACTAAATTTATCTGCATATTGTCTGAGATTGTGTTGTCCTTCTACCACATTAGTTCAAAAATTAAAATTATATGGTATTTCACTCAGCATTCTTTTTTTTTTAAGATTTATTTATTTTATCTATATGAATACACTGTTGCTGTCTTCAGACACACCAGAAGAGGGCATCAGATCTCATTATAGATGGTTGTGAGCCACCATGTGGTTGCTGGGAATTGAACTCAGGACCTCTGGAAGAGTAGTCAGTGCTCTTAACCACTGAGCCATCTTTCCAGCCCTTCACTCAGCATTCTTATTTTACAGACAAAACCATAATTTATCAGACTTTTATTATATGAGTGAGTCAGAAGACATCCTCTTCAGACAGGAAATCTACAACAGGATCACATTAACAAGTGCTTAAGTGTTGGTTTTAAAGTATTGCATGATAGGTTTTAATATTAAAAATTCAGGGCTATAGATAGCTACCATACAATGTATCACTAACCTTATAATAAGAACTAAACAATCTATACTCAAAACAGCACAGAATTTAGTCAAGAAAATAGATCTTTAAGAAGGTTAATTTCTGAACTCAGGGTTAGTATGCCAATCTAAGCAAAAGCAAAGAATGGCACTGAAGACATGTGTGATGTAATAATAAATTAAAGGACAGAGTCATTTTCTTAAAGCCATTCATATCCTTCCCTCCCTTTCAGAACTTGCTAAGTCCTCATCTACCATGCTTAATTAGAAGCAGTACAAAAACATGTAGCTAACATGACCTTTTTTTCAACTTCTAGTTTAATTACTTAAAACCCAAGCTTGCAGGAATGGTGGCAAACAGCTTTAATCCCAGCACTTGAGAGACAGGGGTAGAGAGATCTCTGTTTGAGGCCAGCCTGGTCTACATAGTGAATTCCAGGCCAGCCAGGGCTACATAGAGACCTGAATGAACAAACCAACCTGGGTGATAATTTAGAAGCATTACTCTGAAACACATTATGATTTATTTGTTCTTTTAAATGTTGGTTTTGAAAGGCTATTGTGTACAATTAAGAATTAAGTAAAGATCCACATTCATGTGAGCTGCAAGAATAGCAAGTAGTAGGTCATATGCCTAAAAATGGGAATTTCCTATTTAACAACTGGTACACTAGTGTGGGAACCTCTAATACTTGTCATGTTATGTTTCCACAAAAGAGCATTTAACCTGTTTGGATCCTAAACCAGCATCGGTAATGCTTTGCTAAAGCTGGTAAAATGGAACCAAATCGCCTCTTCAATGGATTTGGTCCCCTTCAACCAGCTGTAGCTATGCATTGATTATCACAGGACAGCCAGCGTTTTGTGACTGTGAATTCCATCTCAACTAATTCCAACCTACTGAATTCATACAGATTGTAATTTAAAGCAAATAACTAACAACTGTCAGTTTCATTTGGAAGAACTAAACTGTGTCTATGTTTCTTAAAAGCTTTATGAAAATGTGTGCTAAAAAGAATTTCAAATAAATTATTTATTTGTGGTCGTGGTATTAACTTTTCATTTTAATTAATAAAATTTTAAAACTATTATAAAAACACTTCAAATTTTAAAAGTCACATTATTAAATTTCTTCTTTTGAAAGTGATAATAAAATGACAAAAATATTTGAGAAACTTACCAAAAACTCACCTAAAAACATGATGGGAATATCACACTACTTCACATGGGCATACATAATTTAAAGATTATTTTTTTAATTCTTAAAAAATATTTAATGTGTATTTGCATGTGTCTGTATGTGGGCATACACATGCCCATGGAGGGCAGAAGCATCAGATCCCTCTGAAGTTACAGATAGGTATAAGCCACCTGCCATGGGTGTCTAAAACTGAACTAACATCCTCTTAAAAAAAAAAAAAAAAAAAAAAAAAAGCAGTATGTGCTTGTAGCTATTGAGTCATCTCTCCAGCACATGGTATGCATGGGTTTTTTTTGTTTTGTTTTGTTTTGTTTTTCTTGGTTTTTTCGAGACAGGGTTTCTCTGTGTAGTCCTGGCTGTCCTGGAACTCACTCTGTAGACCAGGCTGGCCTTGAACTCAGAAATCCACCTGCCTCTGCCTCCTAAGTGCTGGGATTAAAGGCGTGCACCACCACCGCCCAGCTGGTACGCATGTTTTAAGTTACAGAAAACTATAGTAATATTTAGTACTCCAGAAATGCAGTAATGATCTTCAATAGGACTAAGCCTTCAATTCTGCCACTACTTAACTGAGTTTTAGCAAAATGTTGTCCAGGGACAGACTTCAACAATAAACATCTAATTCTTCTGACCCTGAACCTCAAGCAAAGGTTTTGTAACGTTTAAGACAGAAAGAAAATGCTAAAACATTACAACTTACTACTTATGAAGCTCTCCTCACTTGCCAGCTGACAACCCTCACTAACAAACAAGCAACCAAACCACTCTGCCTTTGTCCTTCAGAGAATCAATCTTTCCTTACAAGTCTCTTAGTGCAAAGAAACTGAAGGAGACAAAACCAGAGACCAACAGCCACACAATTTTTTCTCAGTGACTACAAGAGAACTGAAGATGGTTTGCATTGCTTACTAAGCACACATTTCAGCAATGGTGAAGGCCTGCAGGCAGGTGCCTGAGTAACCACGGCTGTATGCTTATCCTAATAAATCTGGCTTTCTCTTTTTATCAGTCTTGATTTACAATTAAAAGTTTACCCAATGGAAATAAAATAACAGGACTAAACTCTAGGGGGAAACATCTCTATAAACATCAAATATCTGGAGATACAGCTCAAAAATGTCTTGCATATACAATGTCCTAGGCTCAATCTCCAGTACCTCCAATACATAAACAAAAACACCAAGTATCAGAAAACAAGACCAATGTTATTCTGAGTTACAATTTCTAACCCTACATACAGATCAGCTTCTAAATTTACAATCTGTTTTGATCTGCACTTTCAAGTCCAGGTCTCAAAGCATAAACATAAGGCACCTAGACATATTTTCAAGTACAGGATAATAAAAGTTTTTCTTCAGAAAAGCACATCCAATAATTATCCCCTATACGATGTTGCTGGTGCACGGCTGAAAAATTAGTTATTAACTAAAAGCAAAGGCAGGAAGCATACTCAGTTTCCACATATATGCAAACACATACAAATACATACAAACATACAAACATACATACATACATACATACACATACATGTGCATATGCAAATTCTGGAAACTTCCCACATTTTCAATCATAACAAGTGAAAATGATTATAAGCAAACTTGTCTTGAGATGAGTATATACAATGTTGAAAAAAATTAATGGGGAGGAAAAATGCAAATGTCCCAAAAAAAAAAAGAAAAACTCTCAAAAACACCAGAGAATTATACTAACTAAAGAAAGTCCAGCATACAATCATACTAAGTAATTCCAGACTGTGTCAAAATAAGATCACAAAAACAGGTTGAAATGTTACAATATGCATGATAGACACATTAACAAGTAAAACTAGAAAATGCTCAAAGAAAGGGAAAATGTAACACATTTGTTAGTATTTGATACTGTATCTTAAAAGAGGGAAAATTTTAGTATTTGGAAATAATAATGTGCCATATCTGCTTTTTTAAAGTAAGAATGAAGGCCCAAAGTCTAGAAGAGTTAACTTTAATAAAATATCTGTTATGAACAAAAAAAAAAGAAAAAGAAAAAGAAACTCAAAACACCCCAATATGGTACTATAATTGATATATATGTTTACATAAACATTTAGTGTTTTACAATAAAATTTGTATATGGTAACCACAGTCATGGCTGCCCAAAATATGTTAAAGAAAAAGGAATAAGGGAGTCATGTAGCTTTAACCAAAAATTAAATTATAATTAATAATTATATAAATAATTGTTATATAAATTAAATAAATAAATGTTATATAAATTAGTATATTTTCCTTTCTTTTTCCTTTTTTTAATCTGTGTATGTATGTGGGTATATGTGTGTGCCACTGTAAACATGTACAGGTCAGAGAACAACTTGGAGAAGACACTTCTTTCCTTCTCTAACTGGGTCCTGGGGAGTGAACTCATGTCATCAGGCAACCTTTACCTACAGAGCCATCTTCTCCAGCCCCTCTCTTCTTTTCTTAATGTCATCTAATACAAATTATCTAGCTGAAGGAGTCACTGTTAACATATTTTCTGAAAAATCCAAGAATTACACAAGAATTAATTCTGCAATTAATTATACATTATCTTCTTGAAATCTGGTAGTGTCTTTACTGTTAAGATTAATTTGAATGTCTCTGTATAAATGTGGAGTATATACACATGAATATGAATATCCCTCGTCCTCAGGGAAAAGGAACATGGAAATGTACATAGTAAACAGACCACACTAAGCAGGCCACACACGAGTAACAAACACCACAGAACTCTAGTGGAGAGGAGGTGGCAGGTGGGAAGAAAGGAAAGGTGGCTAAAATAACATGATCATGAAAGGAAAATGTTTAAGAACAGGAGGAAGAGAGAAGACAACCTACTTTAGACAGTAACATAACTAAAGGGCAAGGCAGGGAGGAAGATTTGAATTAGTGGGAGAAAAGTCAGAGAGAAGGGCTCTAGACACTCAGCCCATAACCCCAGCATTCAGAAGACTGAGGCAGGAAGATAACAGACAGTTCCAAGACCACTTGAGCTACACAATGAAACTGTCTTGAAAAAGAAAAGGAAATGGGCTTGAATACAACCCCAGGAATATAAATAAAATGAGGCTATCACATCCGATCAAAAGCTGGTCAGAGGGCTGGGACCACAGTGCTTCCCTCAAAGCTGCCTAAATACAATCACCAGTAGAACAAGCAAAACATCAAATTAAGGCTTTAAAACTTCAACTTTAAAAAGAACTGAGATGATGCATATATGATATGCTTAGAAGAGGCTTATCATGCGGTAGGTAAGTGATGTCATCACTGTCCTCGTCTATCTTAAGGGTGGAGATATAATAATTACTGTCTCCTTTACACTGCAAATGTAGAGTTCAAGTATTTGTAACCTAAAAAAAATTCAACGTGTACTGGACAAATACGGCCCTTCAATTCACCCCAAACAGGAGTTCCAATAAAGCCCTGCTGTCTTCTGTAGCTACCCTCAAGTGGTCATCCTAAGTTTTAAACATAGCAAAAGTAAAAACTGAAATATGATATAAAATACATTAATGAGGGATGAATATGTAAAATTATTCAAAGAATTAAATAAAAACCACACACATATTAAGGAATTCCAAAGAGAAAGAATTCACAATAGATGAAATTACCAAACACCAAAGTGAAGATTTTTCTAAGTCAATATATTATAGGGTTTTACTTAACTATAAGGAAACATATAAGTTGTTTATGACAACCTTATCATTTGTATTTATCTTCAAAACCAGCCCTCTCAAATTTTAACCAGCAAACCCTTTTAATCTGGTAGAATACCCATTACTCGAATATAATTAAGGTTCCTTGGTATTACGTATCTAAATAATCCAGTATTACAATGACCATAAATACTTAACATCATCCAAATGTGAGATTGGAAGACCTTTCGAAGGATGTTGAAGAAGCAAAAAAATCTTAAGACACATTTAATTACAATCTTTAGATACTTTATATCTATATTCAAGAGACCACTTCATAATACTTATATTGGAGCAACATGTACCTGAATGAAGGCATATTTTCTATAGAGCTTTATCATTCGAAATGCTGAAATTAGCCAAATCTGTCCTCATTACATGAGTAAAATGACTATCACAACCATCTTTAAGTAGCACCTGAAACATTAAAAGAGGACCTTTACCTGGGATTCCCTCTCAGTGCAGCATGATGCAGGGCATTGAACCCATTATTGTTGGTGATGGTCACGTCTGCTCCAGCTTCCAGAAGAACTGCCAGAATGTCATCCCGTTTCTTACTTATGGCATCATGGAGAGGGGTGTCACCTTCAGAGTCCTTTTTTTTTTTTTAAAGTTTAAAGAAGAGACTTCCATTAGTTCTCCTTCCATTGATCACTACATCAACAGGAAGACTTTCACAGTACTACTAAACAAAAGAAGGAGGCTCTCTAACAGCAAACAGCTATCAGTCAGTAATCATGCTCTAGGTTTTTTTTTTTTTTTTTGGTTTTGAGACTGGGTTTCTCTGTATAGCCCCGGCTGTCCTGGAACTCACTCTGTAGACAGGCTGGTCTCAAACTCAGAAATCTGCCTGCCTCTGCCTCCTAAGTGCTGGGATTAAAGATGGATGCCACCACGGCCTGGCTATGCTCTAGGTTCTTATTGGTCTGTTTCTGACAGGCAGTGACGGTGGTGGTAGTTCTTTTTGAGACACATTCTCACACTGCAGTCTGAGCTAACCTTTAACTTACTCTATATAGTTGAGGCTAGCTTTGAACTACCGATCCTCCTGCCTCTTCTTTCCGAGTGCTGGATGACAAGTATGTATTAACACACCCATGCAGAAAGCCTTGGGCTCCATCTCCAGCACCACAGGAAATGGGGCATGACAGTACATACCTATAACCCTAGCACTTGGGAGGTGAAGGTACAAAGATTCAAGGTCATTATCATCTACAATGTCAGCCTGGGCTACAAGACACCTTGACTCAAATATTAAAACAATCAACCTATGGCAGCACTTGTAGGCATCAATACAATGAGTGTACGGACAGTGTTTCCAGCCTTTACACAAATATCAATAATTTTTCGGTTTCCTATATATGCAGCCACCAGTGAGAGTCAACAACTAATGTGTTTTCAGAGGGCAGGAAAGTAGCTACTTGGTTCAAAGTAGAAACAAATCCAATCAAAAACCCTAACTTCTGAAAACTTTTGAAAACCTGTATCTGTGTGTATGGGGTGCAGTATATGGTACAAGAACAGGTGTATGCACCCAGAGAAAGACAGCAGTCACATCCTTCTACTCTTCTCACTCGCTCCCTTGTGACAGCATCTCTGACTACATCAGCTAGGCTGGCTGGCCAGTGAGCTTTGCATCCAGCATCCCAACGCTGGGATTGCAGGCACGCTTAGACAAGCCCAGTTTGTTGTGAGTGCTAAATATCTGAACTCACATTCCCTTGCTTACGTAAGTGCTCTGACTCACTGAGCCGTCTCTTTACTCCCTCAATCTACCTTTTATGGAGGTACTTATCATTAATCAATTTACTTAGCAATGAATTCTAATTCAGCAGTGATCATCTGCAAAAGTGAATTATAGCTTATATACAATTTGTAGTTTTACAAAGTCATATATAGCGTACCCTCTATTATATATCACAGTTGTCATATCCAGCTTGCCACCTGTTTTTTTTTTTTTATAGTTTTTTTCTTTTTTTTTTAATTTCTTTTTTTTTTTTGAACATGAAATGCTTTTTTTTATAGCATGTTTTACAAGGGGAGGGGGTAAGAGGGTCCAGGTGGTGGAAAAGTACAAAATCTTCTTGGCCTGTGCCTTGAAACATGTCATGGTCTATATGGTACACTGCCTTGAATTATGATCTACCTGCAGTTCTTCAGAAGATATGGTACACTGCTTGAGTTATGGTCTGCCACCTGTTTTTTATAAATTAAATTTTACTGGAACATAGTCATACCCATTCACCTATGTATTAGCTATGATTATCTCATTCTATAATGGCAGAGATGTATGGCCTTGAAATAAAATACATGAAAGCCTATAGTACCATCTGCCCTTGTTTAGGAAATGTTTTCCAATCACAGGTACCCACCTACATAAGGTATTCCTAACCCAAGTTCAATCCAACCACCTACCTTCTATCTGGTGGCACTAAAAATATGCAGCCTCTCACCTGAGGTGAACTAATGTGCCCTGGAATACCTTTCCATGGGTTCCTGGTCTATCCTGCTTCCTGATCCCCACAAGAGCTATTTCAAACCACGAGTCTCAAGTATGCTTTCTCTACCACAATCCCTACACATAACTATCTCCCACTTCGAAAGGCTAGTATATCTAAATTCCTTTTTCTTAACAGATCAACATTCTCAGTCTTCCTTGTTCTCTAGTTCTTCTTCTACAAGCAGGATATAAAGCTACATCCTAGTTCAGAAGAGTCATTCCTAGTAACAGCTCGTTGAGCAGTACCTGCTACTCTCTTATACCACTCCTGGGCTTTAGCCACTTTCTAAGATCTAGAATCATTTAGACTACAAGCTATTTAAGATCACAGTGATTGTTCCTGCTGTCTTCTAGTTATTACTGTGTTTTCAACTTAAAGAAAGTAGTTTTACATATTTTAATAGTGCTCAAGAATATTTATTTAAAAGTAATACTCATTAGTTACTATAAATTATTATAAAATGTATTTTAAAATAAATACTTTTATTTAAAACTAATATTTCAAGTCTATTTTGTTAAAGATGATCAAGACAGAAAAAAGGCTAGAAAGAAACTCAAACACTGACATATTATGATTATATGCTATTTTATTTTTCTATGAAATTAAGTACTCATTCATAATTTTAACCTTGTATATGCAAAAAACAGTGTTCATGGACACAGACCATGTTTTTCATATATTCATATGAATAAAATATATATATATATATATATATACACACACACACACACACACACACACACACACACACACACACATATATATGGTTTAAGTTCATCTAGTTGCTAAACTAGCTTAGAAAAAAATCATTTTTAGACAAAATTTTTGTTTCAAGTAGCAGGCTACTTTCCTTCCTACTCTCAATCAGCTTAATATATTTTCCAAAACAGACTTAAACCTAGAACCTAGAATAATAAAGCTACATCGAAAATATTTTAATAGCTGCAAAATAATTTTATATCAGCTTGTATCTTGGATATCCTTAATAATAACAAATTTACTACATAACTTGGTATGTCACTTTAACCAGTCCTACCAATGCCTGCTTAGTATATTCCTCTCAAGTCTTACCTGGAGACTAGGATGACAACCAAAGTCCAACAAAGTCTTCACTACCTGAAGATGACCTTTATTGACAGCAATATGAAGAGGCGTCTGTCTACGCTTATTACGAGCATTCAGGTCAGCACTGCCTCGGTGCAGAACTTCAATGACAGCACCCTCATCTCCAAAGGCTGCATGGTGAACAGCTCGATCTCCATCTTTATCCTGAAGATCAGCATGAAAGAAAAGGAAAGAGTTAAGAAAGAAAATCTAAAGCTATAAAATACCATGAACCAAATTAAATGCAGAAAAGTTGTGGATAAATGAATATAAAAATGACAAATGTTAAAACTAAAGTAAATTACACCATAGTAAACTAAGCCAGTATCAGGGTATTTTACTAAAACAGTAGTACTAGGGATCAAACCTAAGGGTCTCATATAGGGGAGACACATGCTCTACAGCTGGTGCCATCCAGCTCATAACAAAGTCTTTTAGACAGAATCTGACGTTGCCTCAGCTGGCCTTGAGCCCTCCTGCCTCAGTATCCCAAGGCCTGGCATTTCTTGAATGCACAACTAAACCAGGCTCAAGACAACTATACTACTATCCATTGAGTGGTAACAAAAAAGATATAAAACAATGTGGTCTTAATTCCGTTTATGTAAGAACTGGACATTAGTTAATTACATCTAAATCAGATGTTACATCTAAGTGCTGATCATACGTACTTCTGTGTATTTGAAAATGAAAAATCTTACTAAATAATGCTTTTTTAAGATTTAAAAAATGAGCCAGGTGGTGATGGCACACTCCAGCACTCTGGAGGCAAAAGCAGACAGATCTGTGTGAATTCCAGGCCAGCTTGGTTTTCAAACCTCCAGAACAGAAAAGACACAGAGGAAACCCTGTCTCAAAAGCAAACAAATAAACAAACCAACAAACAACACCCCCCCAAAAAAAACAAAGAAAACAAAAACAAAGCAAAAAAAGCAAACAAAACCCCCGAAACTCTATAATTCTCTCAGAGATTAACTCTTGTTTACATAAAAGAAACTATAAAGGAGAAAACGCTTACAATGGACCATAAAGGTAACATATATTATGTATCACATATATTATTTATCACATATATTTATATATAATTAGCCTCATTTCCTTTGCAGAGATAGATATACATAGAGAAGAATACTATAATACTCCTACTATCTTCATGAGAATACTACACTCCAAATGTCAACACCATTACACTTGAAGGTAAGCCTATTCAAGTATTCCTCTAAAACAGTGACTCCCGATATTTGGTTTTTCGAGAACCTGGAACTCACTCTGTAGACCAGGCTAGCCTTTGAACTCTTGAACTCAGAAAACTACTTCTCAAGTATCTCACAACTAAATATTGTTGTAATTAAATACTTCTAAAACAAATGAATAGATACAAAACAAGTACTGATTTCAAGACAGGCTTTGGTTTTGTTTTGTAATATTTGCCTGTTATCTTTCAAACAGGTATCAAGGGTAATATTTATGTAGGAATTTGGTTCAGAAACACTTCTTGAAAAGGTAGGAAATTTCAACCTTGTGGACATTTCTGGCTAAATCAAAATGGGAGTTGAAGAGAAAATCTCTTACATACTGTATGTGTTCACTTGTCAAAAAAACAAAAAACAAACAAACAAACAAAAACTATGACCTATAGGAAAGAACAGAATACAAGACAGGATGTTCAGAAGGCAGAAAAGATTCTAGGATAGAGCTGAATAAGGAAGATTTGAGTCCCAGACATAGAAGACTGACTTCCAATCTCCATCTGCACTTAGGAGCTAAGGTTGTCTGTCCCAGAGCCCTCCACACCCAAATCCTTTCCAGAGAGAGCTGGTCTCCCAGGACTGCTGACACACCTAAGATCACAGGCTCACAGGTCTAGAGGAAGGACAAGCTTCAGTCAAAGACAGCAATATCAACTAACACCAGAGATAACTAGATGGTGATAGGTAAGCACAAGAACCTAAGCAACAGAAACCAAGGCTAACTGGCATCATCAGAACCCAGTTCTCACACCACAACAAGCCCTGGATACCCCAACACATGAGAAAAGCAAAACTCTGATTTAAAATCACATCTTATGATGATGATAGAGGACTTTAAGAAGGACATAAATACCTCCCTTAAAGAAATACAAGAGAACACTGATTTAAGAAAAAAAAAAAAACAGGTAGAAGCCCTTAAAGAGGAAACATAAAAATCCATTAAAGAATTACATATAGGAAAGCAAAACCAAATAGTGAAGGAATTGAACAAAAACATCCATCTAAATATGGAAATAGAAACAATAAGAAAAGCACAAATGGAGACAACCCTGGAGATAGAAAACCTAGGAAAGAGATCAGGAGTCATAGATGCAGGCATCACCAACAGAATACAAGAGATAGAAGAGAGAATATCAGGTACAGAAGATACCATAGAAAACACTGACACAACAGGCAAAGAAAATGCAAGATGCAGAAAGTTCCTAACCCAAAACATCCAGGAAACCCAGGACACAATGAGAAGACCAAACCTAAGGATAATTAATAGGTATAGAAGAGAGCAAAGATTCACAACTTAAAGGGCCAGTAAATAAATATCTGCAACAAAATTATAGAAGAAAATTTCCAAACCTAAAGAACGAGAAGCCTACAGAGCTACAGAGACTGGACCCGAAGATATTCCTTCCATCACATAAGAATCAAAACACAAAATGCACAAAACAAAGAAAGAATATTAAAACCAGCAAGGGAGCCGGGCGGTGGTGCCGCATGCCTTTAATCCCAGCACTTGGGAGGCAGAGGCAGGAGGATTTCAGAGTTCGAGGACAGCCGGGTCTACAGAGTAAGTTCCAGGACAGCCAGGGCTACACAGAGAAACCCTGTCTCAAAAAACAAAAACAAAACAAACAAACAAACAAAACAGTAAGGGAAAAAGGGCAAGTAACATATAAAGGCAGACCTATCAGAATTACACTAGACTTCTCACCAGAGACTATGAAAGCTAGAAGATCCTGGGCAGACGTCATACAGACCCTAAGAGAACACAAATGCCAGCCCAGACTAATATACTCAGCAAAACTCTCAATTACCATAGATGGAGAAACCAAGATATTCCATGACAAAACCAAATTTACACAAGATCTTTCCAGAACTCCAGCCCTACAAAGGATAATAGATGGAAAACTCCAACACAAGGAGGGAAACTACACTCTAGAAAAAGCAGGAAAAGTAATCTTCTTTCAACAAACCTAAAAGAAGATAGCCACAAAAATGTAATTCCATCTTTAACAACAAAAATAACAGAAAGCAACAATCACTTTTCTTTAATATTATTTTAGCATCAATGGACTAAATTCTGCAATTAGAAGGACAGACTAACAGACTGGTAATATAAACAGATAGGTAAACAGGACCCAGCATTTTGCTACATACAGGAAACACACCTCAGTGACAAAGACAGACACCACCTCAGAGGAAACAGCGGGACAAAAAATTTCCAAGCAAATGGCGCCAAGAAACAAGCTGGAGTAGCCATTCTAATATCCAATAAGATAGACTTTCAACCAAAAGTTATCAAAACAGATAAGGAAAGACACTTCATACTCATTAAAGAAAAAAAAAATCTACCAAGATGAACTCTCAATTCTGAACATCTATGCTCCAAATGCAAGGGCATCCACAATCAAAAAGAAAACTTTACTAAAGCTCAAAGCACACATTGCACTTCACACAGTAATAGTGGGAGACTAACACCCCACTCTTGGCAATGGACAGATCATGGAAGCAGAAACTAAACACAGACGGGGTGAAACTAAGAGAAGTTATGAACCAAATGGATTTAACTGATATCTATAGAACATTTCATCCTAAAAGAATATACTTCTTCTCAGCACTTCATGGTATCTTCTCTAAAACTGACAATATAATTGGTCACAAAACAGGCCTCAACAGATATAAAAAGATTGAAATAATCCCATGCATCCTATCAGATCACCATGGACTAAGGCTGGTTTTCAATAAAAAAAACAACAACAGAAAGCAGAAATACACATGGAAGCTGAACAACACTCAATGATAACTTAGTGAAGGAAGAAATAAAGAAATCAATGACTTTTTAGAATTCAATAAAAATGAAGTCACATCATACCCAAACTTATGGGACACAATGAAAACAGTGCTAAGAGGAAAATACATACCTTGGCGTATCTCCAAAAAGAAACTTGAGAGAGCATACACTAGTAGCTTGACAGCACACCTGAAAGCTCTACAACAAAAAGAAGCAAATACACCCA
The DNA here is from genome assembly GCF_004785775.1 of Grammomys surdaster. Classification (NCBI taxonomy): domain Eukaryota; kingdom Metazoa; phylum Chordata; class Mammalia; order Rodentia; family Muridae; genus Grammomys; species Grammomys surdaster. The sequence continues at coordinate 7,616,435 of NW_021621098.1, forward strand.
GGAGGAGTAGAAGGCAGGAAATAATCAAACTCAGGGCTGAAATCAACCAAATAGAAACAGAAAGAACAATACAAAATATCAATAAAACCAGGAGTTGGTTCTTTGAGAAAATCAATAAGATAGATAAACCCTTAGCCAGACTATCGAGTGGGCACAGAGACAGTATCCAAATTAACAAAATTAGAAATGAAAAGGGAGACATAACAACAGAAACTGAGGAAATCCAAAAAAATCATCAGATCCTACTACAAAAGCCTATACTCAACAAAACTGGAAAATCTGGATGAAATGGACAATTTTCTAGACAGATACCAGGTACCAAAGTTAAATCAGGATCAGATAAACCATCTAAACAGTCCCATAACCCCTAAAGAAATAGAAGTAGTCATTAAAAGTCTCCCCACCAAAAACAGCCGAGGACCAGAAGGGTTTAGTGCAAAATTCTATCAGACCTTCAAAGAAGTAATACCAATACTTTTCAAATTATTCCACAAAATGGAAACAGAAGGAACACTACCCAATTCATTCTATGAAGCTACAATTATGCTCATACCTAAACCACACAAAGACCCAACAAAGAAAGAGAACTTCAGACAAATCTCCCTTATGAACATCAATGCAAAAATACTCAATAAAATCTTGCAAAGTGAATTCAAGAACACATCAAAACAATCAGCCATCATGATCAAGTAGGCTTCATCCCAAAGATGCAGAAGCAGTACAATATACGGAAATCCATCAATGTAATCCACTATATAAACAAACTCAAAGGAAAAAAAAATCCACATGATCATCTCATTAGATGCTCTGAAAGCATTTGACAAAATACAACACCCCTTCATGGTAAAAGTCTTGGAAAGAGCAAGAATTCAAGGCCCATATCTAAACATAGTAAAAGCAATATAGAGCAAGCCAATAGCCATGATAGTATACTTAAGTGATCCCAAAATTTCTACCAGAGAACTCCCAAACCTGAGAACAACTTCAGCAAAGTGGCTGAATATAAAATTAACTCAAACACATCAGTTGCCTTCCTCTACTCAAAGGATAAACAGGCTGAGAAAGAAAATAGGGAAATGACACCCTTTACAATAGTCACAAATAATATAAAAAACCTTGGTGTGAATCTTACCAAGCAAGTGAAAGATCTGTATGACAAGAACTTCAAGTTAGTGAATAAAAGGAACCGAAGAACACCTCAGAAGATGGAAAGATCGCTCATGCTCGTGGATTGGCAGGATTAATATAGTAAAAATGACCATCTTGTTGAAGACAATCTACAGATTCAATGCAATCCCCATCAAAATTCCAACTCAATTCTTCATAGAGTTAGAAAAAGCAATTTGCAAATCCATTTGGAATAACAAAAAACCCAGGATAGCAAAAACTATTCTCAACAATAAAAGAATTTCTGGGGGAATCACCATCCCTAACCTCAAGTTGTATTACAGAGCAATAGCGATAAAAACTGCATGGTATTGGTAAAGAGACAGGCAGGTAGATCTGAAGACCCAGAAATGAACCCACACACCTATGGTCAGTTGATCTTTGACAAAGGAGATAAAACCATCCAGTGGAAAAAGGACAGCATTTTCAACAAATAGTGCTGGTTCAACTGGAGGTCAGCATGTAGAGGAATGGAAATCAATCCATTTTTTATCCCCTTGTACAAAGCTCAGGTCCAAGTGGATCAAGGACCTCCACATAAAACCAGATACACTGAAACTAACAGAAGAGAAAGAGGGGAAGAGCTTCGAACACATGGGCACAGGAAAAAATTTCCTGAACAGAACATGAATGACATATGCTCTAAGATCAACAATCGACAAATGGAACCTCGTAAAACTGCATAGCATCTGTAAGGTAAAGGACACTGTCAATAGGACAAAACAGGCAACCAACAGATTGGCAAAAGATCTTTATCAACCCTACATCTGATAGAGGGCTAATATCAAATATACACAAAGAACTCAAGAAGTTAAGACTCCAGAGAACCAAATAGCCTTATTAAAATTGGGGTACAGAGCTAACCAAAGAATTCTCAACTGAGAAATACCAAATAGCTGAGAAGCACCTAAAGAAATGTTCAACATCCTGAGTCATCAAGGAAATGCAAATAAAAACAACTCTGAGATTCCACCTCACACCAGTCAGAATGGCTAAGATCAAAACCTCAGGTGACAGCAGATGCTGGCGAGGATGTGGAGAAAGAGGAAAACATCTCTATTGTTGGTGGGATTGCAAACTGGTACAACCAGTCTGGAAATCAGTCTGGTGATTCCTCAGAAAATTGGATATAGTATTACTTGAGGATCCAGCTATACTACTCCTGGGCATATACCCAATAGATCCTCCAACATATAACAAGGACACATGTTCCCCTATGTTCATAGCAGCCTATTTATAATAGCCAGATGTCCTTCAACAGAAGAATGGGTACAGAAAATGTGGTACATTTACACAATGGAGTACTACTCAGCTATTACAAACAATGAATTCATAAAATTCTTAGGCAAATGGATAGAATTAGAAATCTCCTGAGTGACGTAACCTAATCACAAAAGAACACACATGATATACACAAACTGATAATTGGATAATAGCCCAAAAGCTCAGAAAACTCAAGATACAATTCACAGACCACATGAAGCTCAAGAAGAAGGAAGACGAAAGTATGGATACCTCAGTCCTTCTTAGAAAGGGAGAACAAAATAGTCAAAGGAGAAAATAAAGGAAGAGACTAAGTGTGGAGCAGAGACTGAAGGAAAGGCCATCCAGAGACTGCCCCCACCTAGGGAGTCCATCTCATATACAATCACCAAACCCAGACTCTATTGCAGATGCTGGCAAGTGCCTGCTGACAGGAGCCTGATATGGCTGTCTCCTGAGAGGCTCTGCTAGAGCCTGACAAACACAGAGGCAGATGCTCGCAGCCAACTACTGGACTGGGCACAGGGTCCCCAATGGAGGAGTTAGAGAAAGGACTGAAGGAGCTGAAGGAGTGTGCAACCCCATAGGAAGAACAACAATATCAACCAACCAGACGCCCCAGAGCTCCCAAGGACTAAACCACCAACCAAAGAGTAAACATGGAGGTACCCATGGCTCCAGCTGCATACAAAGCAGAGAATGGCTTTGTCGGGCATAAATGGAAGGAGAGGCTCTTGGTCCTAGGAAGGCTTGATGCATGCCAGAGCAAGGAGGCAGGAGTGGGTGGGTAGGTGGGTGAACACTGTCATAGAGATGGGGGAACGGGGGAAGAGGATGGAGGTTTTCAGAGGGGAAACTGGGAAAGGGGATAATATCTGAAATGTAAGTAAATAAAATATCCAATAAAAAATATTAAAAAAAATAAAAAAATAAGACAGTTGCATATAACTAAGGACCAAGTAAACAGCCACGTAGCAGAACTTAGAATAGAGTAATGGGATTATTAAACTATAAACCAGTTGGGGAACATGTCTAGGTATATGGCCTAGGTATTTGTAAATATATTTGAATCATTATTTCCAGGAGCTTCGGGCCAGGAGGAAAAACACACTTACAGAAAACACTTCTACAAAGAAGTTTTGTTACCTATCAATACTGAGAAAGAAGGAGTAGCAAGCAGACAGAAAAGGTTCCATTCTTACATTTCTGAGCAGCATTGTACTCAAGTATCACAACCATATGTACATGTACACACACATCCTAAGAGAGAGACAGACAAAGAGAGAAAGACAGATCTTCCTAACCTAACCATCAATCTGGAATTTTTCTCTGTAATTTTTAAAAAATCTTTCTCTCCCTCTGTGTGTATGAGAGAGAAAGAGAAACAAAGAGACAGTGATAAGACAGAGAGATAGAGAAAGGAGAAATAGGAAGAAATAGAGTGTAAGTGTAAGCTTGTGGTTTTGTGCAAGTGAGTGTGGGTATCCTTGCATGCCAAAGGCATCTTTCAGTCCCTGAGTTATGAGTTATGAGACCATAACTCATAATGTGAGACATTCAATATGTATGCTGGAAACTGAACTCAGATCTTGTACATGAGTAATACACACTCTTAACCAAAGCCACCTCTCCACCCCATATATCTTCATTTTTAAGACTTCTTATTTACCTTTACATCAATTCAGTACCATCAACTAAATAAAAATAGTAATTACTGGGGGTCAGTAATTATTAGGATCAGTGGTTGAGAATACTGACTGCTCTTCCAGAGGTCCTAAGTTCAATTCCCAGCAACCACATGGTGGCTTACAACCATCTGTAATAAAATCTCATACCCTCTTTTTGTGTGTCAGAAGACAGCTACAATATACTCATATAAATAAAATAAGTCTTTAAAAAAATAAAGAAAAAATAGGAATTATTCATGAATATGAATTTATTAGACTTATGATTATTAGAAAACTATTAACTGAAGCTAGGCGTGGTGCTACACACCTATAATCCCAGCACTAAGCAGCCTGAGGCAGGAGGACCAAATTTCAAGGCTAGCCTACACTAATTATATAATGAGTTCCAGGACAGCACAGAATATACAGTAAGTTCCAGGACAGCCTGGGCTATACAGTAAGAGACTCTTAAGACAGACAAGCAGGAAGACAGACAGGCAAGGAGGGAGGAGACAGAATAATGAAGAGAAAGAAAAAAAAGAATACAAACAAAGAAGGAAAGGAAAACCACTAACAGAGGCATGCTATGCAGGCCCTATCAAATTTGTTTATATAAAAACAAATACTAAACATTTTTAAGCCCTGATACATGACATTAAAGGGAACATTTTTATAAACTTAAAGATTATAGAACACACATACACACAAATAAAAGGACAGTACAATTGAATGTTTTCAAGTTTCTCTTCTAAATTGGAAAATCATAGTACCTCAGCTTCAATTCTAAGTTTTACCGCTTTTCTGAATTACTCTGAATAAACCTGTAGCACAGCCTGTTTCTGTGCTGGTACACACAGGGTTCTATGGAGACTAAACCGATTACTACCCCTTCTCTCTTGCCCTCTATCTCCTTTCAACCCTCTAAAACCTGTGCCACTGCAGTTGCCCCATCTTGCCTAACAAAAACCACACTCCATATGGTCAGCAAAAACAGTGCCCTACAGGCAGGCCTGTGTGCACCTACATCCTCTCTGAGTACTCCATGTGCTCTTCAGACTCCACAGTTATTCTTCTTGAAATGATTTTCCAGTCTATTCCTTCATCTCCACCTGCCAGGCCTGACTCATCCCCACAGCTCACTCGACTGCAGTATGGCTGTCCCTCCCTCACTGTAGGCAGACTGACCCCACTGCCATTCTGCTTCACTTCTGCCGTCATTTCACTGTGACAGAAGAAGACACTGAGCTATTTATCTTATCCATTTACTGAGCATTTGTGACTGCTACAGTTTGGAAACTATCAGTGCAAAAGTTCCTGTGCTGGAAGCTTGATCTCCCCACTGTAGAAGCACTTGGAAGAGGTGAATCTGTTAGAGGCCTAATGAAAGGTGATGAGGCCATGAAACAGTGAGGACAGGCCTCACAGCAGTAGGTTACCTTCAGAGATAAGAGTCTGGGTGGTTCTCTCTTACACGATACTTCTATCACTCTATCTATAGTTGATAGTCTAGGTCTTCAACAGTTTCAGTTTTTAAGAGTAAGGAGATCTCTAATAGCAACTTCAATTATGATTCTTGGGAACAAATATCTAAAGCCATTTTGATGGCTGTAAACTTGAGTCCTTCCTGGTATTTAACAGAAAGATTCCTTGCCGGGCAGTGGTGGCACACACCTTTAATCCCAGCACTTGGGAGGCAGAGGCAGAGACAGGTGGATTTCTGAGTTCGAGGCCAACCTGGTCTACAGAGTGAGTTCCAGGGAAGCCAGACAGCCAGGGCTACACAGAGAAACTTGTCTCGAAAAAAAAAAAAAAAGAGAGAGAGAGAAAGAAAGATTCCTTTACATTCATCAATTGTGAAGCCACTTACGTATTCCCCAGTTTTATAGTTTTGTTTCTGTTTTCATTAATGAGATTCCCAAAACTGGACAAAACTGGGCCCTACTGCATCAATCACTAATTAAGAAAACATCCAGAAAGAGAGAGAGAGAGAGAGAGAGAGAGAGAGAGAGAGAGAGAGA
>NW_021621098.1:7622949-7688944 GCF_004785775.1 Grammomys surdaster
GAGAGAGAGAGGGAGGGAGAGAAAGGGAGAGAGAGAGAGAGAGAGAGAGAGAGAAATAGAAAGAGGGAGGGAGGGAGGGAGGGAGGGAGGGAGGGAGAGAGAGAAGAAGGAGGAGGAGGAGGAGGGGGAGGAGGAGGAGGAGGAGGAGGGTGGGTTAGGGTCTACAGTGAAGCCTTATACTGTTCCTGTTGCTTAACCCTCAAATCAAGAGTCCTCAAAACTCTTAGTAAAATCACCATTTCCTAATAACCTAAGAATGTTTGCATTCTATCAAAAACAAAGGGCATTCATCTAAACCTCCATATCTTAATGATTTATCAATAAAGGAAAAAAAAAATCCCAAATTCCTGAAGAAGCCCCAAGTTTGCTTCCACAGGACCTGATGCTCTAACCCATAAGGAGGACACAGAAAGTAACCCTGTACTCATTAAGCCACGGACTGACAAAGCTTGCTTTCCCTAAGTCAAAGAAACGGGAAGAAAATTTGATGCATAGTCTATCCCCAGCCAAAAAGCTGCTAATGTTTGCTCTTATGGGGGGGGGGGGGGGACTGATGCATTTTTATTTATATTTTAATTAAACTTTAAATTCTTAAGTAGTTTTGTTTTCAACATTATAGTGCCATGTCTGGGTTCTGAATAATAAGCATCCTTTTATTTGCTAATTCTATTATAAAAACTAATTACATTAGCAAATATATAACTTTTCTTGAACTGATTCCAAAGGCAATCACTCTCCAAATGTTAGGTAAAACCATACACAGCATCAGTAACAAAATGTTTAATATTATGTTTTTACTATTTTAAACTCCTGAACAATTTAATGGAGAAAAATAAAGGAAAATGTCATGTTTATCTTCAACATCTTGTAATCTATTTAGGTTTTTAAAAAACTAAACTCTGGAGGTGAGTACAGAGCCCCCCTCCTCAGTCTAACAAGGATCAGAAAAGACAAGGAGATTCCACTCAGTATTCCAACAAAGTACAGATGGGGAACATTTAACTGGGTACAACTAACACAGTGCCTACGTGATCAGGAACAGTGTCCCAGCCACTTCACTTCAAGATGTGCTAACAGTGTTTCTCTCCACATAGACTGGTACAGTCTGATTAAGGCTTATATCTTACCCTTCCTTCTCAGAGATTCCAAGAAACTTTTATTAAATGAATGACATAGGAATACTGCTTTTCACACTACTTCTACCAGTTATATAAATCTGCAGTAGCAGAATGGAACAGCACAAGTCCCAGCCAGGGTCTCGCTGTTCTAGTTAACGACCAGTTTCCAAACCAAAGGACAATTTACAAACATCTGACCAACACCACACAGCTCTAGCTTCAGTCTTACATGTTTACAGTATTAACTAGCTGCTTATTTTATATTAATTCAATTAAGCAGGGAAAAAAGTTACTGATGAAAGCAAATTCAATGACATTCAGTCAGCTTCACCCTATTCTGTACACCATCTCCTGAGGACAAGAAGTACACATGTCTATGTACTCCTGGCTGTCCTAGAACTTACTCTATAAACCAAGCTGGTCTCCAACTCAGGGAGATCCACCTGCCTCTGCCTCCCAAGTGCTGGAATTAAAGGCATGTGCCACCACTGCCTAGCAACAAAATAACTTTTAACCCATATCTAAGTTCCTAAATTCATCCAGGAAAAATCCAACTTTTATACTACTGCAGATGAAAAATCACGTTATATATCTCATTCATAAAAAAACATCACAGTAAAAATAACTGTTATGTACTTGGTATCATCCTCAATGTTAATTTGAAGTTTAAGCACCTGGGTCTAGAGAAATGGCTCAGTGATTAAGAGCATTAGTCTTTTTTACTTTGCAAAAAAGACTCATATCCAGTTACCAGTACCTATATCACAACCACACACAACTCCAGCTCAAAGGGATCTGATGCCACCTCTCCAAAGACACCTGTATGCACATACACACACACACACACACTTGCATCAGCAAATGTATACTGACAGACATATAAGCACAAACATGCATCTCTCCTCCTGTAAAACCAAGATCTCTGAGTACTAGACAAGATGCTGATCCCAAGTATAGACATCCTCTTATACATTTCTAGTAGGGATGAGTGAGCACAGTAGGGCTCCCAATAGCATTTCTATCCTAGTACAAGGAAGCTATGTCTGAAATACTGAGGAATCATTAAAAAGAGAAGGAGTGACGGAAGAAGAGAAAGATAGAAGAAAGCTATAAACTATCTTTTCTCAATTTCTCATTTTATTTAGGACAACATGGGGTGAATATTAAATTTCAAGAATGAAATTCCATCTTATATACAATTATTTCTAGAAAAAGTTTACTCAATCTTGTTTTCAAGCTTAGTTTATATACCTCTGCTTCAACATCTACATTTTGCTTCAAAAGTAACTTCAAAATATCAACATGTCCATTTTGACTAGCAGCTTGCATTGCTGTGTGACCAGCACACTGTCCATTTACCTAAAAAAGAAAGAAGAAAATGTTAACAAATGTCACAAATCAGATGAACTTGTAAATCCTTTATAGTATATGATTCTTTGAAAGCAATTTGACACTACAAATATCACAACATAAATCATCAAAATTACTTAAAAATAAATAAATAAAAGAAATGAAGAGTGCATGTGTTTCCGCACCTTTCTTTCCCTGATCCTGGAGCTCAGTGGCTCGCTTACAACAAACAGCTGGTCAGAAAGCTCTGTGTTCCTCCCTGTGCTATGACTACAGGTGTGCCACCACAACAGCGTAATGTGTAAATGTCGGTGCTAGGGATCACACTCAGGCTCACATGGTTGAACAACATGTACTTTTACTGACACAGCCATCCTGCCAGTCCCTCACCCTCCATTTCTATTTTGAAAACTGTTTATTTAGCTTGAGTAAATTAACTGCAAATAAAACTACAATATACTCTGAAATGACTAGAATAAACACAACTTGGGATTTGATTTGTCTGCATTACTCAGAAAGCATGCAACAATCTAGAAAGTAAATAACAGCAATTATGGATACATCACAAATAATATAAAGTATACGTTTATTGACATTTATTTTCTATATGAACTCAAATGATTATGCTTAAAAGAACTTTAGATCAAAAGTAGTAAAAAGAGGCAAAGAGTTTGAGACAAGCCTGGACCCCAGAACCAGCTGAAGAACAGTGGACTGCATAGTAGGACTATGGTCAAGAAATCAAAGGCTAAGCTGGGCGGTGGTGGCGCACGCCTTTAATCCCAGCACTTGGGAGGCAGAGGTAGGTGGATTTCTGAGTTCGAGAGTTTGAGGCTAGCCTGGTCTACAGAGTGAGTTCCAGGACAGCCAGGACTACACAGAGAAACCCTGTCTCAAAAAACCAAAAAAAAAAAAAGAAAAAAAAAGAAAAAAGAAAAAAATAAAAAGAAATCAAAGGCTAGATGTTTGTCATAATAGTCAAAGAGATCAAAAAGTAAAGAAAATAGTTCAATACAGTAGCTGGATAGTTTTATATCAACTTGATAAAAGCTAAAGTCATCTGACAGGAGGGAACCACAATTAAGACTATCAGACTGAAGGCTAGCCTGTAAAGCAATTTCTCAGTGATGAATTGGGGAGAGCCCAGCCTGTTCTGGGTACTGCCATCCCAGGACTGGTGGTCCCAGGTTCTATTAAAAAAAAAAAAAAAAAAAGCAGATTAAACAAACCATGAGCAGCAAGCCTGTAAGCAGCACCCCTCCATGGCCTCTGCATCAGCTCCTGCCTCCAGGTTCCTGCCCCGACACTCTGCAGTGATCAACAGTGATATGGAAGTATAGGCTGACTCTTTCCTCCTCATGCTGCTATGCTATGACACACAGTCATAGTAAGGATTTAATGTTTCATTTTCAGCAGCAGACAAAACCATCATCCAGACAAAAGTTAAAGGAAAAGCAGATAAATCACAATCAAGATTACAGAAAACTAAAATAATTTATACATTTCATCCAAGACCTGCAAAATACGTATCTTTCTTAACACTACAGAGAGTACTCTCAGATATATTATATGATAGGCTGCAATACAAAATTCAACAAAATCTGTAGAATAAATAACTTTGAGGTTTTTTCTAACCACAGTACAGTAGAAAATAGGCTTAGAAACTATACGATGTTTGTGGAAATCAATAATTTACACATAAATATTGGATCAAGAAAATTAAAGCAAATGTAAAAGCTCTTGAAACAAAAATGTAAATATGAACTAAAACTCTATGAGCTAGGACAAATGCACTACTATAGCAAAGTTAGTAACTACAGCCTACACAGAACTAGATGCTAGGGTGTGAACTCGGTGGCAGTCAGAGCACTTGCCCAGCACACATAAGGCGCTGGTTTCAATCTCCAGATGCAGCAAAGCCAAACACGGTGGCTCTTGCTAATAATCCCAGTCCTCAAAAAAGAGAGACAGAAGTACAAATCTGAGCCCTCCCTGGGACTACACAGAGAGTTCAGAGCTATCCATCCAGAGCTATACAGTAAGATCCTGCCTTAAGAAAAACCAAGACATACACACCTTAAGATATCACTCACTCTCGCTACAGGACATAGAAAAATTAACTTCAAACTAACTAGAAGACATTTTGTACTGTCTAACTTACATTGTGTCAGAAGTTGCTATGTAGGCTACTGGGGAGAAAAGTTACTAATGGTCTTAGTCAGCATTGGACTTGTACACTATGATACTGACCTACCTGAAAAGATGCACCTGCACTTTTGCTTTCGTTATTATAAGTTTTGCTATAGTAGTGTGTTTGTCCTAGTCCACAGATTTTTGGTTATGCCATATTTACATCTTTGTTTCAAGAGTTTTTAAATCTGTTTTACTTTTCCTTGATCCAGTATTTATGTGTAAATTGATTTCCACAAATATCATAGCTTCAAAACCTATTTTCTACTATTTTCGATATAGGCACAACACTGCTAAAAACACTAATTTGCCTGGTATAATAGTGGAAGCAGAGTGATGTCAGTAACCTTTCTGGTTAGCTATGAGGCCTGCTATACAGGAATGAATATGCCTGTACTGGGCTAGTCTCCCCCTATTGGATTGTGTTGCCCACATTCAAGGATATCCCTTTTCTCCTACAACTACCTTGAATTTTTCTGGAAATATCCTCCTCCTCTGCACACACACTTATTTACCAATGTCTTAGATGTTTCTCAATCCAATTAAGTCAATAATCCACATTACCACCATACAAATTATCTTTGTGCTCCAAGAAATAAAAAAATACAGCTAAATCCAAAAGCTATAGAAAAAAGAGAACACTGATGACCAGAGTGTGTGCTGAGGAGGAGTGTGGCCAGCACCAGCACGCGCCAGTACCACAGCCAAGGACCAGGGCAGAGATCAACGAGCAAAAACTGAAATCGAGCAAAATAGACAAATCCTTAACGTGACTAAAGAAAGGAGGAATGTTCAAAACTGGAGATGAAAAGCAAAGATTACAGCGAATCGCATGGGAAAGATCAAAGGAGGCCTGGGCACCAAAGAGACCTGAGCAGATCAGTGCACACACACACAGGACACGTGTCCATCCTATCCTCTCAGTACTAAATCCTCACAGACAGAATGCCTCACAGACAGAAAGTGACACACACGCAAGAAGCCATCAGTAGCCTCCCAGACCTGCTTCACTCAACTGCACCTCTCAAGGAAGAGTGAACACCAATTCCCTTCCATTACTATTCCACACTCTATCAGACCAGCACTATCATTATATGAAAACCAGACAAGGACACATAGAAAACAAAACTATAGGGAAATATCCCTTTTAAACAGATCATTCATCACAATCAGTGTAGTTCACGCAAAGAAATGCAAAAGTATGTCAAGATTCACCACCAATAAACATGATTATACTACCTCAACAAATGAAGGACCAAGAAATTTCATGAGCATCTCAATAAATGCTTAAAAAAGTACTTGATAAAATCCAGTATCTCTTTATGATGAAAACTGGACAAACTAAATATTGCTGGAATATATTTCAATATAATAAAGGTCATATACAATAAACAGCACCTAACAGGCTAAATGAGGTAAAGTTTTCAGATTGGAAACAAGGCTAAGATGGTCACTTTGACTGTGTATCACCTGGTCCTGGTGGTCACAGAGCAAGCAAACCGAAGGAAAACAAACCACACAAACAACCACCACAACAAAGGGCATCTAACCTGGGAAGAGGTTATCAAACTGTCATTGACTGTAAGGAACATGATTTCTACACAGAAAATCAGAAAGCCAGACAAGGTGGCAGATGTCTGTTATCCAACGTCTTACAGGCTGAGGCAAGAGACCGTCCTGTCTAAAAAACCCAAGAAAGGGAGAAGGAAAGGAACTTAAGTACAGAAAGAAAAAGGAAGGGAAAGACAGACAAATGGATGACACATGTAAATAATCCGCCAAACACTTACTTGAATTAATCAACAAAGTACAAACATGATAGCACTGGCAGACTCAGCAGCCAGCCATCGAAACAGGAAGCTTTTCAATCCCAGTCACAACTGGGACCCAAAAAGTAGCAAGGAATAAATTTGACCAGAGAGGTCAAAGATTTCTATGATGGAATTCTAAAGTGCTGAGGAAAGAAACTGAAGAAGACATATAAGTACAGGAAGACACACACGTATCTTACGTCATGTATTACAAGACAGTAAAAGAGCCAAAGCAAACTACAATGCACCCCAGTGACAACTGTTAACAAAACCAAAACACGGAAAAAAAAAAAAAAAACCTAAAAGCTCTATGAAAACAGAGGGGGCGGGGGGAGACAGAGAGAGACAGAGACAGAGACATACAGAGACATGAGAGCAGGAACAGAGCAAAGAGTACTACACTACTCTGACTTCAAGATATATTGAAAACTACAATAACTAAAACAGGCAGGTTATTTACACAAAATCAGATACAAAAAACCACCAACCCCTATATCAATCCACAGCTGATTTTTTGGCACTGAAAAGGAGGATATATACTGGAGAAAAGACGGTAGTTTCAATATCCAGTACTAAAAACACTATCTACATGAAGAATGAAAATAGGTTCATGTTTCCTACAACTGCAAGAGCCAATTCTAAATGGCTTCAAGACTTCAGTCTTTATTAAATCATTAAACTATTTTTGCATTTGCCTCAAAGTTGTTTTTGAAATGCTCACATCCACATCTGGTCTCTTCAGCAGATCTTCCACTTTAGCCACGTCTCCATTGGCAGCAGCCTTAACCAGCTCTTCATTGAGGTCACCAGATTCTTGGGTTTCAAATAATTTCTTCAGAAGCTGGGAGAGTCTTTCTGTAAGGCACAAAAGAACAGATGTTCTCCATGTTCCTAAACACTTTCTCCATTTTACTATTTCTAAATGCAAGTAATAAGCATTAATTCCAAGCTCCATTAAATTCAACCCCATAAATATTTTAAGTGTCTTCAAATCATATATTTCAAGGCAGAAAATGTAAAGTGTTACAGACTAAAATAACTTCAGATTTAGTCATACTAAAGATACTATAAACACACTAGCATGGTGATCACACAATGAATGATATGAAAGCCTATTAGAGCCTAATTCTACACTATAGACCATAGAACATTATACGCTGTAGTAAACTCAAAAGAGCAAATATTATAACTCAGATATAATGTACCCTATAGAGAATTAGGAAATCAAGTATCAGCTGAAAATGAACATATAAATGGTAATAGCATGCTCTGTTAAGTACCACTTGACTGTTTTTCCAAAATAGTATAACAGAAGATATCAAGTTTGAGTCTTTTCATTCTTTGAGTCATTACTCAAAAGCAAAGTAATCACAAGGTGGGGTAAAAGAAAAATCAAAAAGAATGCCAAGCCCAATTATTTGAGAGTAGGTATTAATTACTCTTCACTTTTTAGTTTATATGTAGCCAAGCTAACATGTTGCATGTAGCTCAAAATAGAAATCAACACAGCTTGACTTAAGTTATCAGTATATTCGCAATCTGCAACAGGAAATCAAAAGAGAGAAAAGTAGATACCATTACAAAATAAAATCTTAAACCATTGTTTCTTTTGGATACAAGGTTTCAAGATGCCCAGGCTAGCCTCAAACTCAGATCCCTTTTGCCTCTACTTATCAAATATACCCACCATAACTATTAACCTAATGGTTTGATTTGGTTTATTTGTTGATTGATTGATTGATTGATTGATTGATTGGTATATTACATTTACTACTATGGTCCTCTCTCTTCTACTACATGGCAAGAGTGCACATACAGTAACTTAGAAAATGATGCACAATAAACCAGACTGTGCACACAAAGCTTGGGCATATAAAGGAAGGATGTTAGAAACAAGTTCAGCCTTGCACTCAGCAAATTCACATTTTAGCAAGTATGGTAGTTTGAATATGCTTGGTCCAGAAAATGGTACTATTAGGTGGTGTAGCCTTTTTATAATAAGTGTGGCCTTGTTGGAGGAAGTGTGTCACTATGGGGGGTAGGCTTTGAGAGCCTACATTCAAGCTCCGCCCAATGTGGAAGAGAGCTTCTTCCTAGCTGCCTTTGGATCAAGATGTAGAACTCTCAGCTCCCTCTCCAGGCTGGAAACTGCCATGATGATAATGGAATGAACCTCTGAACCTGTAAACCAGCCCGAATTAAGTGTTGTCCTTTATAAAAAAGTTGTCCTGGTTATGGTATCTCTTCACAGCAATGGAAACCCTAACTAAGACACCATGGGTTCTGATGTTACTGTGACTGATAAAAAATATACAAGAAGAAAAACAGCTTCTAGCAATAATGTTGGAAATAAAAAGTAAACTAAGAAAGAGAATTTTTTTCTGGCAAAAAAAAAAAAATGCTATTTCTGATTGAGATAAGAACTGAACTTCAAGTGTCTCTTTGATACAGAGAAACTTGATATGCCCAAGAAAAAGCATAAATTCATGGAACCTTTCCAAGAGCACCTTAGCCAGAGTAAAGCACAAACAGTACACTAAAAAGAGGAGGACTGGAAAGAGGAATGGGAGGGGGCGGAGCTGAGAGGAGGGGAGGATGTAAAGAAAAAAAGAAAAAAATAAACCCTTTGAAAAGGCAGTGGTGTCACAAGCCTTTATTCCCAGCACTCAGAAGGCAAAGACAGTAAAGTAAACCTCTGAGTTCTAGGACAGGCAGGGCTACACAGAGAAACCCTGTCTAGAAAAACAAAACAATACAAACAAATAAAAAACAGTTTACAAAGTATTTAATGTCCAAGTGAGCCTATGTCATCCGGAAGAAAGCTAAGTGCACAGACATGACCATATGTGCATGAGAACTGCTTTATTCATTTGTTTTACAAATCAGGGTTTTTCTGTGTAGCCCTGGCTGGCCTGGAACTAGCTCTATAAACCAAGCTAGGTTTGAACTCAGAGATCTACCTGAGTGCTTGGATTAAGTGTGTGCCACCATGTCCATCCTGACATCTGGGTATTACCTTAAAGAAAACAAGATAAACATACCACCAGATGCATTGCTAATGGCTGATCCTGCAGGTGCCACCTTGGAAACTGCTGCAGGGTTATACGTCCAAGATGTTCCACAGACTTCCACCTTTAAATCGCTGTCCGAATAAATCTGTTGTACTCTGCCAACTTTACCTAAAGTCTTTAAAAAAGAAAAATGTATTATTAAACAATCACCACCTTCTGTATCTCAGATATTCTCTACATGTCATTTTCTGTGGAATATACTTTATCTTTTTCATATTTAAATTCTTCATGCTTTTGATGCTTCTATTGCTCCTAAGGTATTACCTGTGACAATTATTTGTTGTCTGTTCCTTCTAACTTAACCACTTCCTCCCACCCCCCGACCCCCTCTGTGTAGTCCTGGCTGTCCTGGAACTCACTCTGTAGACCAGGCTGGCCTCAAACTCAGAAATCTACCTGCTTCTGCTTCCCAAGTCCTGGGATTAAAGGCGTGCTCCACTACTCGGCTTAATCATTTTTTAAAAGATTTTATTTGTGCATATGCACTTAGCATGTATGTGTATCTGTGTGTGGTACATACGTTCATGAGGAGATGTGTGCTTCTGTGTGTGCGCTCAAGCACGCGCACACATACTCACGTGGATGCCAAAAATCGGATGCCTTCCAGTATCACTCTCCACTTCATTTTCTTTTCTTTTTTTTTTTTTTTTTTGGTTTTTTTTCAGACAGGGTTTCTCTGTGTAGCCCTAGCTGTCCTGGAACTCACTCTGTAGACCAGGCTGGCCTCAAACTCAGAAATCTGCCTGCCTCTGCCTCCCAAGTGCTGGGTAAAGGCATGCACCACCACCACCCGGCTCCACTTCATTTTTTAATTACACTTTTATTTATTGTGTGTAAAAAACACAAGTGTGCATGTGTGCACATGCAGGTATGTGTGCACCTATGACATAATGTGAGTGGAGGTCAGAGGACTATGTGCAGAAGCCATTCTCTACTCCTATAATGTTGGTCCTGAAGATGGAATTCAAATCATCAGCCCTTACAGGCTAAGCCACTTCTCCCTAGCCTCTACCTTATCATCTCAGACGGAGTCAAGTTCTCTTCTCCTCTCTTTTTCCCTCCCTTCCTCCCTCACTCCAACTTGTGGACCTTGGCACTTTCCCACTTATTGGCCTGGCAGGCCAGAAAGCTCCACTGCTGTGCTACTTCCTCTCTGGTACTCAATGCTGGAGTTGAAGATGCCTGACTTTTACATGGTTTTAGATGAAGAAATCAGTCCTTCATGCTTGCCTGGTAAGTATTTTACAACTGAGCCATCGCCTCAGCCAACCATCATTTTTTAAATGACCTTTTTCTTCTTTTGAATTCTTTCTTATGTTCTTACACCTTGTTCCTGTTATTTTATTCTTCTGCATCTTGGAATATCCTTAATTTATTTTAGCTTATTTTGAATTGCTTGACTTTAGCTTTTGTCAGTTTTCTGGGCACAGCCTTTCTTTGCAATTACATTCGGAGTGATTCTTTTTTTTATGTAATTTTCAATTCCAATTGTTTCTAAAATTAATTTGCTTTAGCTACTTAGCTAATTAAATTTTATAAGCACAGCATAGTATTTTTTTTCCCAAACTATTTACATATACTTACTGGAAGCATGGCTTCAGCCCATTCACCATGTCCTCTCTGGAGAAGTTTAATTCTTTCCAGATCGTAACAAACTTGCACAAGATCACCCACTTGAAACTGTGAGGTGCCTCCTTCTGCACCCTGTGCAGCATCCCCACTTCGGACAATGTTTGCCTTAGTGAGAACAGCAGGATTGAAGGTCCATCTACAAAAGTAGAACCAGTCTCAGAACAAGTGAATTCACTCAATATATCTTTAGACACTACAGGGAGAAAAACATTGCACTACTTCAAAATAATAAAGCAATCCTCTGAAATTACATTCTGAATGGTTTTTTTTAATCTAACTTTTGATGTTTACCAGTACGTATTATACGTAAAGACCATCACTGTATTACCTCATTGTGCACAGAGTTGGTTTCTTCAGAGCAGTTTAAGAAAGTTTCCTGATCACATGTATATATTTACCATTTTGTCCTAGACAAACTCGCTACCAAGTATATCTATCCCAAATATCAGGGGTTTCTCAACCTGTGGGTTAGAACCCCTTTTAAGAACTGCATATCAGATGCTATAAATATCTGATATCTGTATTATGATTCATAATAGTAGCAAAATCAGTTATGAAATAGTAACAAAATAATTTTATGGTTGGGTGTCACCACAACATGAGGAACTGTATTACAAGGATCCCAGCATTAGGAAAGTTGAAATCACTGCCCTATACCATTGCCAATCTCACAGATAAAAGACTATCTAGTTTTAATTTGCCACAGATAAATGTTTCCCATAATTGTAACTTTTGTATCAAAAAATAAATAAAAATCTGGGGCTCAGTGATAGTCATTGTCTAGCTGGCCAAACCCTGGGTTCAATTTCTCAGAAACACACACAAATCAAATATATTGTTTTTTGTTTTTGTTTTGACAGAATCTCATATAGCCCAGGCTAGCCTCAAACATACTGAAAACAATCTTACTCTTCTGCCCTCCTGCTTCTGTATCTCAAATGATCAGATCACAGATATGTACCTTATATCATATTTATGCATTGCTGGGAGCTGAGCTCATGCCAGCTGAATGCTCTACAATTGAGTCATGTCTCTAATCCAAAATTCTGACTTCTTTGTTTTACATAAGCATTTCTCCGTGCCACTATCATCTTCCTGACTACTCAATATCTCAGCAAACAATATATCAAAACATACACAACACACTCCACTTAACTACGCAGTGAACTCAGTGCAAAAAAAGATACCTTGTCAAAGAAATTCCCAAATTATTTGCATTTTGTGAGTTGTTCAGAATCCATGTGCTTATCTGGAATAAGCATCTAAAAGATCAGACTACAAAAAAAAAACTGCCCCAAGAACCATGCAAGTTGGGGCTGGGGCTGGTTAAATGGCTCAGTGGTTAATCCAGTGTTTCTCAACCTGTGGGTCACTACGCTTTTGGAGTTGCATATTAGATATCCTGCATATCAGGATTAAAGAATGATACACAAAATTCTATTGTTTCTCATCAGCCAATGTCCTTTATCTCCCAAAATCACATTGTAAAACGTAAGTCTTACAACAGCACCTAAACACATAAGTATGGATTTAATTTCTCCCTCTACATAGTGCTTGCTACTCCCTTACATTTGTCCTTTTATGTCTTTTTCTGACCTAAATGATGTGTTCTAAAATATTTCTATATCTACTGATATAATCCTCCTATTTCAATATCCCCAGTGCTGAGATTACAAGTGCCACAGCATTTTAAATGTAAAAAAAAATTTTTTATCATAAATATATGAATACACGCAGGCATGCGCATGCACACGTGTGGCTCTCAATGTCTTAGCCACAAACTCTGAATCTGTTATCAACTGCTTAAGAACTAAGTTCAATAAACTCTGAGTTTCAGCATATTACTTGCTTTCTTTAAGGCTCGTATCTCTGTGTTTTAACTTTGTCGTCAAAACCCAGGAATCGGTACCAACCTATTGCCACTTGGGTACTGTACTACAATGTCATGATCTTCATCAATGCCACAGACAGTTCCAGTTGTAGTTAAAGTCTCAAACATGCCATCGGTCCATCCTCCATGACCGTGCTGCAAAGACTGGACAATTTCTAGGTCAAGGTCTATATTTACCAGGTCACCAATCTGCAATCCACCAGGATTCCTGTTGCCATTCTGCTCACCTGTAATTTCAAACACAATTAATGAATGAAAAAAGGCAGTCACTACAGTATGCAACTGCACCCATGTTTGTGTGATCACTACACCTTGCTATCTGGACTGGTTAGGTTATACTAGATGGTTTTGTGTATCAACCTGACACAAGCTAGAGTTGTCAGAGAAGGACCCTCAATTGAGGAAATGCTTCTATGAGATCCAGCTGTAAGGCACTTAGTAGATCAGTGACCAATGAGGGGTGGGGGTGATGGCCCATTGTGGGTCGAGTCATCCCTAGGCTGATGGTCCTGGGTTCTGTAAGAAAGCAAGTAGAGCAAACCATGGAAAGCAAGCCAGTAAGCAGCACCTCTCCACGGCTCTTCCCTCCAGGTTCCTGTCCTATCTGAGTTCCTGTCCTGACTTTCCTTCAATGGTGGACTATGATCTGGAAGTGTAAGATGAATAAAACCCTTTCCCCCCCAAGTTGCTTTATGGTCATGGTGTTTCATCACAGCAACAGAAACCCTAGCTAAGACAGAGGTCTACATTCATTTTCCATTTTTTTTCCATCTTCTCTAATTAGTTATAGTGTTTTTGTGTAAGAGTCTGTTTTTTACATTTAGTTTATCCCATTTATTGACCAACAGCTATTCATAATATTCCTTTAAACATTTTTTATCAAATAGTTTATTTTTAAATGACATGATAAATCGTACATATTCATAGATACCCAATAATATTTTAAGATACATACAATGCATAATAAGCAAATAAGAATAAGCATATCCATTACCTCAAAAATTTATCCTTTATAATAAAAGCATTGCTAATTCTCTGTTTTAGCTATTTTGAGATGCAAAACAGACATTACTATTAACTAAAATCACCATGCTATGCAACAAGACCCGAAAACTAACTATAATCATGTGAGTCTAAGATTTTAGAACAGAGTTATCAAACACAAAAAAAGTAAATCAACATAACTCATAAGCTGCCAAGGGGCATGGAGCGCTGCCCCTCGTCAGGCAGACGGAAGGCACTGGGCCTGATCTGCATTCCACAAACCAAGCACAAGACATTTCTTACAATACCGTCACTTATAAAAATTAAGTAGAAGCAAAATCTATAAAAGACTATCAATCCTATATCAGAATATAGACTTCTGGGGGCTGGAGAGATGGCTCAGCAGTTAAGAACACTGATTGCTCTTCCAGAAGTCCTGAGATCAATTCCCAGCAACTGTATGATGGCTCACAGCCATCTTTAATGGGATCTGATGCCCTCTTGTGGTCTGAAGACAGCTACAGTGTACTTATATACAGTAAATAAAAATAAACACAACATTCTGAAAGATAAAAACATTCAGTTTGCTTGGGTGATTCCTGCACTGTACCAGAGCCATGGTAACCATAGTAACTAGATATAGAATCTAAATGGGAGATCTAGATTTCCTCAAATGTGCTTAGTAATTTTAACAAACAAAATCTGCATTATTTGTCTAAGGCCAATTAAAAATAAAGATTCTAGAATAAAGATTTAAAAATCATAAAACACCCCCCTGAGGGATCCAAATGTCCATGTTGAGTTCACACTTTCCTTATAAAGGCACCAAAGAAAGTAAGAAAGTAAGAGGTCGCCAAAAGCATGTGCATTTTCCTACACTCTCCTTTAAAAAGAAATAAAAGCATGCTGAAAGAAAATAGCACGTTTTGACAAAAAGGCAAGTCAAATGAAAGCACACACATGGAGGGAGGAGGACAGAGACTGGGGACCCATCACAACATGCAACAACAGCCAGCTTGTAAATGAAAGCAGATTCGGCTTCTTTATTCTTTAAAAACATTTATGTTCCTTGAATTATATTTACTATATTACCTTGACCTTGAAGCTGTCCTTTTACTAAGAAATTAGTCTTATAGTAAGTGTGAGGTATTTATAATCATAAAATTGTCAAATTATTTCCTCAGTAGTATGGGAGATACAACACTATTATGAACTATACAAAAAATTTCAATGGTGTAAGTTCAGTTAAAAGTGTATTAAATATACATTATGACACAAATAGTACATTCCCAAGACATGACAACTCATTTTGAGTCTAAATAAATCATAAAAAGGAATAACTGTTTTAAAACTAAAATGAAACTAAGTATTTCTCTACATAACTTTAATGATAATCAATTTTTCCTGTCCAATTGAGATACTATACTAGTTCTATGAACCTGATTCATTATTTGGAAATTTTCTTTATCTGTTAACTCACCTAGCACAGGGCAATGATCTCTGTAGAAAGAACCTCCTTTGGCATCCTGGACACACTTGAGATCAGACTAAGAGGAAAAGAAACCAGAAAAGTCATCCATTAAAACGAAGTAAGGCACAGTATGAAGCAGAGAAGCTCCACTTAGCACCAGTAGCAGAGGCAGTGCTGAGAGCCAGCCAAAAGTCAACTCTACTTTCAGAACATCTCTGCAGAAAGACCTTATGTACCTTCAGCTATCTAAGTTTAAAGGCCATAGTCAGCTCTGGTCCACTACAGTACTTTCAAAAACAGATGGCACACAATAAGCTCTCAGAAATACCCAATATCTGAGGTGTGTACAACATCTTGAAATTTTAAAATAACTTTACCCAAATTAAACCAACTCTTATATATTTGATCCCTTTCACATGTTTATTACAGGTATAAGGCAAATACAAGTAAGAAGGGAAATTACATCACACCAAGCAGCCGGCAGAAGCAGAGAAAAATAGAACCAAACCCAGCCTTTGCTCCTTCACAAGTAATTTCCCCACTTATCTGGTTAATTAAGTGCCTTCCCACTTCTTTCTATACGAAAACATATTCTTACCTAAGTACCTGAATGAGAAGACACCTAGGACTACGTGTTACAAGAAATGTGGACATTAAGGCAATCTTGGGTGTTACTTATGAAGCTTTTGAAGTGAATTAAAGAAAACACAAACAAAAGATACAGTAAAAAAAAAAAGTCCAAGAGTAGTTGGTATAAATAAGTGACTACCATATAACATACACACAGAACCCAACTCTGTAACAGCCTATCCTGCCAATAACCATGAAATACTGCTCATCTCAGACCCGGACAGAGGCTGGGATTAGTTACTTTAATGTAATAGTCTGACTCAGTAATTCTACCTCTAGATATCTATCCTAAGGAAATACATCCATAATACATAAAAACATATACAAGCATACTGGCTGCTAACCTGCTTGCAGCAATAGAGAGGGAAAAGTAACCCTCAAAAGACATCTCATTAAGTAACAGTATTAACCATGTAAGCCATCAACTTGTATGTTCTTCATTTAACTGCCTGAATCCTCACAGCATATACATCTTCACATTAAACAAAGTATTAGCCAGTTGGAATCCTAAAAAACCTCACAATTTGAAAGCATGGAGAGGCATGAGAGTCATGAATATGCAATAGGAAAGGAAATTAACTGACCCTGTATCCAATGATAAAATTTAACATTAATAAAGCATTTGGGCCGGGCGGCGGTGGTGGCTCACACCTTTAATCCCAGCACTTGGGAGGCAGAGGCAGATGGATTTCTGTGTTCGAAGCCAGCCTGGTCTACAGAGTGAGTTCCAGGACAGCCAGGGCTACACAGAGAAACCCTGTCTCGAAAAACCAAAAAATAAAAATAAAAAATAAAAAGATAAAGCATTTGATAGTTGGGCAATGATGGTGCACACGTTTAATCCCAGCACTACGGAGGCAGAGTCACTTTCTTGCTTTATCTTGTTTTTTTATTTTGAGACAAGTCTTATTACACGCCCAAGATGGCCTTGAACTTGAGCTCCTCCTGCCTCCAGCTCTGGAGTGCTGGGATTGCTTGTGCCACAAGATAATCACATTTAATCATCAACTCTATACTTTTAAAAAACTTCCTTAAAAATAATTAAACTTTTTATCAGCTACTATAGCAAAGAATACAGAAACAACCTCATTTTAATACTAGCCTCCAGGTCTACTCCAGAGTACCCTACAGATAATTCTTATCTTTTTTGTTAGATTTTAAGAGATAAATCCAATACAGTTACATTACAAAGAAATGTGCAATTTATAGTACGATGCCCAAGCACTGACTATGACAAAAGCATGTTTACAATTAAGCAGTGTAGACACACAGTGCTGTGAGGTACCAGGCGTAAGGATCTCCTGCCCTAGTGCATCCCTTGGCTCCTCAGACAGCAGTGCACACACATGAGCCCAGTTCTCACTGATGTGCTTCTTCACTACTCACCATGCCCTCAAAGCCAACCCTGTAAAGGTTCTTAGCACCATTATCCCAGAGAACATATGCTGCACTGTGTGGGCTGGATGCACTCCAGTCCTGGATTTCCGTTACCTAATAAAAATTTAGGGTGAAAAAAAAAATTTTTTTAAAAAGTGGAAAGAGGTTAAATGCTTTAATTATACTGAAAATTTAAAAATCTTTTCACCTATCAATCAATATAACAAAATCAAGAAAAATACTTATTTGCCTATCAGCTAAAAATCACTTTTAGCATTGTTGAATTATCAATAAAGTACAATTATTCCAGAATTTTTTTTTAATTTTTTTTTTGAACATGAGATGCTTTTTTATAGCATGTTTTACAAGGGGAGGAAGTAAGAGGGGCCAGGTGGTAGAAAAGTACAGAATCTTCTTGGCCTCTGCCTTGAAACATGTCATGGCCTATACGGTACACTGCCTTGAATTATGATCTACCTGCTATTCTTCAGAAGATATGGTACACTGCTTGAGTTATGGTCTCCCTGCTATTTTTCAGAAGATATGTTACCCTGCTTTGAGTCTATCTGCAGTTGCCAAACCCACACAGATAAAGGGTCTTAGAGAGAGAGAGAGAGAGAGAGAGAGAGAGAGAGAGAGAGAGAGAGAGAGAGAGAGAGCGAGCGCGAGAGCGAGCTTACTTATTTTAAATTAATTTCAAAAGTTTCTAGGAGTTGCTAATTAGCTAAGATCCTATTTTAAGCTCTCCACAAAAGAATTTAAATCTCTGTTCAATATTCTCAAGAGAGAGGTAAACCCTAATTTCCTCAACAGTTAATTCACAAAAGAGAGGTAATCTCACAAAAAGTAGAAAAAGCTATTTCTAATCGATATATAGTCTGATTAATTGTCAGTGGTGCTATAAAAGTCCTTTGACAAAAGATTATTAATATAGATTTATATATCCTTAAATAAGGACTTCATGACTCTCTGAGTGTGGAAGGAGCGACTGTTGGCGCTTCTGCCCTGATTTTACAAGAACTCTGAAAAATTGGCTTTAAAAACAAAAGAGGGGGAACAGTACCCCCTCAGAAGGAATCCCCCTGAAATACTCTCCATCATGCCTTGTTCACTTTTATCTCTCTAAAGCTGAAAGCTCATGGCAAATCTTTTGCTGACCAGAATTTTAACTTTTATTATGTTTTTTTAAGATAGAATATCCTGGGTAGCCCATCCTGGTCTCAAAACTCAAAATTCTCCTGCCTCAGCCTCCCAAGGGAAAGGACTGCAGGATGTGTGTACCACCCATCCAACTTACATAATTGTGTTGTTGTTGTTTTTGTTCTTTTGTTTTCCCCCGTGTGGTTCTTAGTCCTGGGCTAAGCTAGGCAAGCACTGTACTCCCAGCCTGGTGTTTTTGATGTTGTTTGGTTGGGAAAGGGTTGGGGTTGAGACAAATTGTCAGAACTTAGCCCTGGGTGACCGCCCAAGTCTGTGTCTGCATTACAGGCTTATGTATGTCATCACACCTGACCTTACCTGAGAGCTATGAGGTACATTCTAAAATCACTGTAAAATAGTTTAAATTAGGAAACAGAGAAATCGTATTAATAGAAAATGAATAATGTAAATTTTAAATTCCTTTAAAAACACAGCATATTCTTTTAAGCCAATTATCCAATACATAATTTAAAATTTTTAAAAATGATAAGGCTATTTTCTAGTTAGTACCAAAAGTTGTGAAGAATATTAGTGGAACTGAGCTGCTCAGTTGACAAGAAAGCAGGCTACCCCAGCTAGAACAGTATCCTATAGTGGGCACACAGACACAATACTCGACCCACTGATTCTTAAACCCAAGCTGGTTTTGTCACAGCAACAGAAAGCAAACTAGAACAAAAGCCAAGTCCCATAGCGTCCCAATTATGTGGCTTTGGAGGGCCTCACAGCAACTGCCTTACAAAGCCCTTTGCAAAAATTACATCTAATCTTCTGCCTACAAAACTGTGGGAAAGAATAAAGTCGTTTTCAGAATAAAAAAATATTAATTTTTTTCCTCTTATGAACTTTTCTAAAGCTGTGATCTACCTAAAGATAAGAGTGTGCACAACATAAAGGACAGAGAATAAGAGGCAGAGAGGCAGAGAGGCGTCCAGAAAAATAGCAGGGGCAAAAAAAAGGAGCCTGCAGGATGATAGTCAGGCACCAAGCACATCCAGACTATAGCCAGATGGTATAATGGTTCAGACTATAGCTGAACACATTAAAAGTTCTTATCATCAAGCTCTCCACTGCTGGGAGGCAGTAGTACACTCCTTTAATCCCAGCACTTGAGAGGCAAAGGCAGGTGGATCTCTGTAAAGTTTGAGGCCAGCCTGGTCTACAGAGCGAATTCCAGAGTAACCAAGGCTACACAGAGACCCTGTGTCACAAACACAAAAGAAAGATCTCTTCTGCTGGTGTATTTTGCTGACCTGAGAACACAATGCCCACTATGCCTGACCTACAAACATCAGGGTATCAAGAGTATTGTTTGTTTGAACAGATAATGACACCATCTGTCCTTCTGTCACC
The DNA here is from genome assembly GCF_004785775.1 of Grammomys surdaster. NCBI lineage: Eukaryota > Metazoa > Chordata > Mammalia > Rodentia > Muridae > Grammomys > Grammomys surdaster. The sequence continues at coordinate 7,643,028 of NW_021621098.1, forward strand.
CATTCCCTGATACCAACACTAGCTAAGGTGTCTTTTCTCTTTCTCCCACACATACACATGGGAAGGGGGTATACTATGCTTTATCCTATTTATAAAACTATGGCTATGGGGAGCTTAGTACTATACAGCAATACATTCCCAAGCAAGCTTTTCAAAAAACAGTAGTGGATCTGAGAGTGATTGACATGTATGTTTCCAAGTGCTACTCATTTCAGTACACTGACTATCCAATATAACACAGAAGAGCCTGTACAGTAATATTTGTTGACTAAATGTTATTAGTTATCAGCTAAAAGAACATGAAATCCAAAATAAATATAAGCAACATACCCAAATACTGGCCATAGACCACCCCCCTCTTGTGTACAAGGGCTTTAGTTTGATCCCAAAAAAAAAAAAAAAAAAAAAAAAAGGTAGTTTAACAGGCCTTTGAAAGAAAAGAAAAGAAAAGAAAAGAAAAGAAAAGAAAAGAAAAGAAAAGAAAAGAAAAGAGAATAGAAACATGTGGATACAATGTTTATACTTTTCAACAGCTCTGTGAATCAAATCCAGGAACACTGTAAGGCTCTCTCATTGAGCTACACCCTAAGCCCCTCAGATAAAATTTTAGTAGCAGGAAAATCAAGAATATGAGGTACTACTTAAGGACTGGTCCAAAAATGCAATCTTCAGGAAGGCACATCTGGGCAGTAGCAACCTGAAGCCTGAAGTAAAACCCACCTAACAGCCTTCTCAAGAAACAGGAACACAAATAAGCAGGAACATTGCTTTCTTCCAAAAGGGAAAAAAAATAGAATATTTTAAAAACTTGTTCCTGGCATGGAAATAAATGGGCAAAGACATGTGTTTATGGTAGCAATAGAAATCTTCTCAATACACGATACTCTAGAGCAGATGGTGAACCTTTAAGAAGTGCACACCTTTCCTCTCCGCCCATTGCCTCCGTCTTGATCTTCCCACTGCCAGTCCACACCTCGCACCACTCTGGCACCAGCAAAGATTCCTCTGGCTGTAATCTTCTTAGATTTTCTACGAGACTCTAACAGAACCCTAAAAATAAAAGTTTTGTTTTCACAATCTTATAAAACTAAGTCACAGTAATCTATACATAAAAGCATTCACGTGAGTGTAAGTGTTAGTGCCTTAAAAGAAAGACAACACTACACTACACTACCCGTTTTACAAATGAGAAACTCAAGGCATAACAAAAAGATGTTGCTCATGTTCATAAGAGTCTACAAAGAAGCCGGGCGGTGGTGGCGCACGCCTTTAATCCCAGCACTTGGGAGGCAGAGACAGGCGGATTTCTGAGTTCGAGGCCAGCCTGGTCTACAGAGTGAGTTCCAGAACAGCCAGAACTACACAGAGAAACCCTGTCTCAAAAAAACCAAAAAAAAAAAAAAAAAAAAAAAAAAGGGTCTACAAAGAAATGGAATCAGAACAGGAATTTAGTCTAGGCACTTCAGGCTTTGGCTTCAAGTATCCTCTGTAAGGGCCTATTGCAGACAGCATCTCCAGACGAGGGGCAAACCACACCGGCTCTGACTTAGGAAGAACAGTTAGTGGCAGCACTTTGGTCTCCTAGAGCATGATCTATCTACACAGAATAGTAGATCCTCTGCGTTTGCCAAATGCTGTGAAGAACAGTCAGCTGGGTTCGGAGTGGGGATGGAGGTGTCTTTAAGAATCTGTGAAAGGTGAGCACACTGTGAATGTATGCCAGAGAAATGAGTCTAAGGCACAGGTCTGACTATACTATAATGAATGCCTCCATTAATTATCTGAGTCAGCTGCTTTCTCCAAAGCCATCTGCCCCTTTCTCATCTATGTCAATTTTTACTCAGAGATTTCAGACTTTTGGTTTTTTAATGTTACCTTATTGTTATATTCATTTAAAAAATATATCATTCTTTAATTTTAATTGTAAGCAAAAAGCAAAAACAACATTTTTCAAAGTACTCAGTTTGAGTGGCAGGACCTTAGTTTGCAATGAGATGCTGTGACTCAAAACTCTGTTACCCTATTACTCCTAGCCGTGGCTCTCTAGCTGGCTGTATTTAAGTACTAAGAAAGGACTCCCCGTCCTAAAAATCCACATCCAGTATCCCACTGTGCCCTTTTCATTGCTCCTAAAAACTAAAACATTATCCTACCATACCCTCAAACATCACATGTCAGTCATTCATGATCCATCATTCCTCTTAAATTATAAACTCCTGTATGCATGTGTGCAGGTGTGTATGCACATGTGGAAACCAGAGGTAAATGTTGGTTGTCTTTCTCAACCACTTTTCCACCTTATTTTTTAAGAAGAGATCTTTCATTGACTCTGTTGTTCAATATTCAGCTAGATGGGCTGCCAGAGCTCTCTGTCTCTATCTCTGTCTCCCCAGCACTGGGATTACAGAAATGTAACACAATGCCTAAGTTTTCCATGGGTGCTGGGTATTCAAACATAGGTTCCCATGGTTGTGCATCAAGCACTTCACCAACTGATCCTTGTCTCCAGTCCCTACCCTTAGTGTCTGTCGACTCAATGAGCAGGCCAAAGTAGTCACTGGATAGAAATTTATAAAACAAAGGGTAGAACAAGAAAACATTATTAAGTTTTGGGCTGCCCATGCATTTCCAACTGATCAGCAATGCCAAGTCTCCATGCTAGAGAAAAACTAGCTAAGATCATCGGTGGTGGTGGTGGTGGTGGTGGTGGTGGTGGTTGGAGGTCAGCCTAGTCTACGTATTGAGTTCAAGGCCAGCCAGAGCTATACAGTGGGATCATGTCCAGGAAGAAAAAGAAGTGGAAGGGGACGAAATGGGGGAGGGGAAGGGAAAGGGGAAGGAAAGGAAGGCAGACAGGCGCATATAATAAAATTCTACCTTCACAGAGTTTCTCACAAATCAAACCAAATCCATGTCTAGCCTGCTATTCATTTCCCCAACACTAAATCTAAACTGTCAAAAGCTACTTCCTAATCTACATTTAAAGCTAACAGGATGAAACAAAGTTATGAAGAAAAAATTCTTTCCCTTACCGTTCACTTCCTGGTGTGGTAATTCTATAAAAGCGATGCCTTAAATGATGTTTATCTCCATGATAACAAACAGTGCACAAATCATAATTGGTGCACTCTGCACATTTCCATCGAATGCCAATGATTGGCTGTTGGCGGCAGGTATCACACATAGTTCCATCATGCTTGATGCCTACGGAAACAATCACATGCTTTGGTCACTCCCAAACGCTTATTTGTGCACTACTGTGTTGGGAAAAACGCAACAGCATAAATTACAGGTTGTTTTAACAGAAGACAAGGAAAAATAATACATTTAATTTTGAGGTGACAGATCTGAAATACTTTTATCAATACTTTAATGAGTCATAAACTAAACATGTTTTCTACTCTCTATTTTATTAGTAAAACACAAACCAATAGTGTTACAGGATATTTGATTATTGTACATAGAAAGCCTAATTGTTAGCAAAATATAAAAGATTAAATACATATTGCATTTGTCAGATATTGCAGTTAGGTGTGTCCTGAAGAGATACAGTTTGGGTGTGCCTCTAAAAGTCTACATAAGGAAATGCTTAAGAATGGAAAGTTTCTGCCTATTTTAAGACAAATTGCTTGAGAGAGATGTTATGTTTTCTCCTTTTAAGGCAAGGCAAAGCCAGCTGGATGACCTTGAGCTACTCCACCATAGGTTTGGCCCCCCTAATTTGGCTTAGGGCCCCTGCCACACAATGAAGGTTACATGGTTCAGCTGGCAAAGAGTATAAGGAAGGAGCTAGAGACTTCTTTTGTAAGAGACCAGAGCACAAGCTCTCCCTCCCCTCAGAGCTCTCTCTCTCCCTCCCTCTCTCTTCTCTTTAGGAAAAAAATCCAGATAAGAGATAGGGATTTTTCTCTTTGGGCTTGCAGAAACAGAGAAGCAGCTGGTAGGACTTGGGTAAAACCGTATTCTAGGAAAGAAAGCTAAGGAGCCCTCTGTGTAGAACAACATAGAGAGAGATTTCTAAAGAGCTAAGAGTTTAGTTGCAGAACCAGGTTTGTAAATAGTTGTATATAGTTAAGAAGATAAAGATACCTCAATGAGCTAGCAGGTTTTCACCTCAGTTTATACCTGTGTCTTTATTGGCATAGATATTAGATAATTTACACAGTTACACAATAGCCTTTGCCTAGCTCTCATCCATAAATGGAAATCTGGGCTTAATACAAAGAATTCTTTCCCATCAATTAAACATTTCTGACTATAAATACCCATCATCAGAGGTTGTGAAGATAGCTCAGTGAAGAGAGTAGTGAGAACATTAAGACCACAATTTGGACATGATCCCCAGTACTCGGATGTGGATGCAGAGCAAGCTGGCTAGCTAGACCAGCCTCTATCACTTGAGCTCTGGATTCACTTCACAGATTTTGACCCAACAAATGGAGAACATTCCAGTATCAATCTTGGGCCTCCACATCCACATGTGTGTCCACATACCTTAAAACATGCATGTTACAAACATGGACACATACATGAAGAAAATAAAAACCCCTCAGGATTTTTGAGAGAACCAGAGGTCTATCTTCAAGTCACATATAGTGAAAGGAAAAACACAATTCCCACAAGTTCTTTTCTGACCTCCACATACTCTCTGTGACACATGTGAATCTATACCACAAACTAAATATATATAAAAGATTAGCACCATCGAGCGGTGGTGGCACACGCCTTTAATCCCAGTACTTGGGAGGCAGAGGCAGGCAGATTTCTGAGTTCAAGGCCAGCCTGGTCTACAGAGTGAGTTCCAGGACAGCCAGGGCTACACAGAGAAACCCTGTCTCAAAAAACATTAAAAAAAAAAAAAAAAAAAAAGATTAGCAACTGGTGCTAAGAGTGGGCTCAGAGATGGAGAGCATAAAGCGTGCTTCAGAGAAGTTATATCTGGTTCCCAGCACCTATGTCAGGCAGTCCACAGCCATCTGTAACTCCGTCTCCAAGGGATCTTTCATCCTTTTCTGGACTCTGGTGCATTTTACACACATACCAACACACTACACACACATGAACAGACAATTAAAAATGCTTTTAAAAATATGAGCAATCAAATTTGCCTATTAAATGGAAAACAATACATTTGTTATGAACTTATAACCTCCCTCAGACTGCTCACATAAGAATGAAACATACACTAAAACTATGACAAATTATTGAAAGTAACTTTAAAAGTGGGGGACAATCCTCCTTTATTACCCTGCAGCACTACTATCACTGTTCAATACATTGAAACCAGAATTTAAGTGGTTTGTGGATCATGACACCAGGATTGCCACTTTACAAGACATCCTAGAAGGTGAACTCACTGTTGACCTACAGCTAGCTCATGCTTATCTTTGTGTTCTTTAGAGAGTTGTCATTACTCAAGTATTTGCATATAAGATATTTATACACATTTCAAAATAATTAGAGGCAAGCAGAGTAGAAGGTGGGACTTAGATAACTAAGATCAGCCATGCTAAAGATACCCCGTGGGTAACATGGAGTTCTCTTATTCTGTATTTTGTCTAACTTAGGAAGCTTTCCATAATTAAAGAAAAGAAAGGAAGTCTTTTTACTCTGAAAACTTTAGCCTCCTTTGGAGAAGGCACACTGTTCTTTAGTGGTGAGGCGGCATGCACTAAAACTCCAAGAATGTGCTGTGCATGCAAGAATTACAGGACAAAAATAGTAATATTATTAAGTTCTAAAAGAACTAGTAATTATTGCTACTCCCTAACAAGAAAGAAACTGTAATATTTATGTCCTATATCCAGATAACCAGATTCCAAACAAGAAGTTGAACTCAAGTACAAGCCTGTGCTTGAACCAAAGTAAGGCTGGGGGGAAGGTGGAAGGAGAAAGCACAGACTAACAGTGAACTGAAGTGGTTACTGGACAATCCAAGAGTGTGACATTCCAATGTCAAGTACATTGCATGCATAACCCCTCAGCCTCCTACTTCACAAATGTTTGACCAAAAGGAAGAAGACGACGACAGTGGACATCAATGTCTACTAACTGTTTCACATGTATTTTTAACACACGGATATGTGTGTATGTGTGCGTGTGTGTGTGTGTGTGTGCATGCATAGAGAGGCCCATGGATATGTGTGTATGTGTGTGTGCATGCATAGAGAGGCCAGAAGAAAAGTGCAGTGTCATCCTCAGGAATACCATCCACTTCCTTTGAGAAAGGGCTTCTTTCTGGTCTCTAACTCACTAATTAGGCTAGACTGACTAGCCAGTAAGCCCCAGGGTTACTCCTGGGATTACAAGCACTCCGCCATACCATTTTAACATGGCTTCCAGATAGAATTCAGGTACTCATGCTTTACTTTGTTGGTTTGAATGAGCCCACAGGCTCATAGGAACAGCATTATTTCAAAGGATCTGGACACATGGCCCTGTTAAGAGAAAAAGTGTCACTATGAGTGGGTTTTGAGGTTTCAGAAGCTCAAGCCAGGCACAAGGGCTCACTCCCTCTTCCTGCTGCCTGCTGGTCCAGATACAGAACTCTCAGCTCCTTCTCCAGCACCTCATGTGTCTGCATGTTGCCATGCTTCCTACCATGACAATAATAAACTAAACCTCTGAACCTGTAAGCCAGTACGAATTAAATGTTTTTCTTTATAAGAGTTGCCATGGTCATGCTGTCTCTTTATAGCAATAGAAATCCTAAGGCACTGACTGAGTTAATTCTTCTTCTCCATATTTTTTCCTCCTAGTGGAGGCAGGACAGGTTCAAATATTACTCTCTCTGTAATGTCAAGAGATGGCAGAATCCTAGTACTTGAACTGCAAGGCAGGAGGCCTGAATTCAAGGCCAGAGCAGGCTATACAGGGAGACCTTATCTCAAAAAAAAAGAAAGGAAGGAAGGAAGGAAAAGAGAGAGAGAGAGAGAGAGAGAGAAAGAAAGAGGAAAAAGAAAAAATGGAGAAGAAAGAAAAGAGAATGAAGGGAAGTGGGAGGAGAAGAGGGAAATTGGGGAGCTATCAACCAAAAAGCAGTAATAATGTTTTGGTTAGTGCTGAGGACATACCATGTAGCAGAGCATACAGAATCTATGTAGTCAACTGCCAGCACCAAAGCAAACCAGAAGGAATAACAGATTCGTATGACTTTCAAAGAAAGGAAGACATCTCAGAAGAGCAAGCACAAGGGGCTTCATACTTCAGCAGGACCATAAAACAGAATCAGAACATGAAGATAAATTACAGAGTTAGACTCGGAATTAACAAGTTCAGACATACTTTCTGACCTGTGTATTTACAGTATTATAGTAAATGATAAAAACACTTAAATTACGTATCTAAGACCTTAATTCCATAATGTATTAGATTACACAAAAACAGTTTAAATTATGTGAGATCTTAACTATGCAAGTATCACCTAAAACTGAGAAAACACTTCCTTTCAAATGAAGGTCAAAACAATACAATTCATTAAATGTCCTAGGTCCTTTACATGAACAAAAAAATTAGTGATCAAAATTACATATCCTACTAGTCAAATCCTACAGTCTTTAAACAGAAGTGTAGGAACTTTTAAAGCCCAGTTCTCCAAAGGATACTTGATACTTAAAATCCCTAATTCCTCTGAGAATACTGGATCATTTATACATCAACTAAGCCCACCTTAGCATCTTCTCAGTACTACTACTGCATCTCAAGGTTTTCCCCAAAGCTCTGGTGACCCAGATACATTTATCTTCCTAGTTCCATTCAACAACAGCTTTCCAGGCTAGTAGATAACCCACCCTCCACTTCCCAACAGTTAATTATGACACTTGCAAAATAAGTCTGACTATATTGATTATAGATCAGCCACAGATCCCAAAGAAATTACACTCCCATCTAAGTGAATGTAATCTGAAACGTAAAGCCCCAGGAGCACAGCTATACAACTTAAATCTATCAATACACACAGCATCACGGTCTCTGTGTTTACATCAAAGGGTCGGGACTGCACCTGTCATTCTGAAATTATTTCGATTGTCATTACTACCAAAAGTTCATGAAAACATATTCACTCACAAGTTTTATCAGTAAATTCTCAAGTTCACCAATGGATATTTTTGAAGGATCATAATTATCTGGTACAGAACAATAAAAATATCAGTTTTCCTAAAAGAGAATTTTTTTGAATAACTGCCAAGAATCACAGCATATTTTATGAAGTTTTTTAAACGCATGGTTTTAGAGCCTGTGAGATGGCTCAGTAAATAGAAGTACTTGCAGCAGTCCTGAGGACATCACTAAATTGGTAGATCCATGGACCTCACATAGTGGAAAGAGAGAACCAACTAACCCAAGTTGTACTTTGGCTGCCCCCCCACACACACACACACACATACACACACACACACACACACACTATATTTTTAAAAAGAAAGAAAAATACACAGATCTTAATACTAAAATCAGTGCATTCTGTTTTAGATATGCATTATACTAATTATATTACTGAAGAGATATGGAGTGTTTTTTAAAGAAGGAAATATGGCAACCTTTGTTTTCAAAAAATGGTCACATTCATCTAGATCCCATCCCAAGTGCTCTTAGTAGCCGACACTGACACTCCACTATAAACACTGTGTCACTTGTAATATGAGGTCATGAAAGCCTATACAGATGTCAGCTGCCTCCCCAACAACCCCCCCCCATGCTGGTTGCTCTCACTCACAGGGGTGCCAAAGCTGAGCCTGAAGCTCAAGCTTGGTTGGAGTGCATGGTGGAAAATCCTATACAGAAATACCTAAGAATTCCTGACTGCAACCAGATGCCCAGCTGAAGCTTCAAACTTGTGAATACAAGACATTTCTTGTGCTGCCTCCACATTTCTGATCTATGGGAGCCAGCTCATAAATCACTTTGCATTCGGTTTCAGAATAATTTATTAGGTAACCACAGTAACCTAATAAGAAAGTTAAAATATTTTGTATTTGTTATAGTTCTCCTACAATACAATGTACCAAAAATAAAGCGTTAAATATGATTTTAAAAGGAAAAGAAAAGAAAATCATGAAAGTAGTAGTAAAGTTTAGTAGCATCGTAGTAGCATCGCTCAGTAGTAGGGAGCGCGCCCACCCTCTTGATGCTCCATAGGGTTGAGTTCCCAGTAGCACAGGAACAAGAAAAATGAACAAAAGTTAACTGGCAAATGTTACAATTAAGGAGGACGTTTAAAGCATAAAACAAATCACAGAACCTACATGTGGACTGAACACACACACACATTTGTGCACATGTATGTAAACTGGCTTCCCCAGCTTTTTCCATTGATGCTAAGAATCCAAACTCAGGTCCCCCTGTTTGCATAGCAAAACCCTTGACTCACTGATCCATCTCCCCAGCCCCCACATTCCATTATTTACATTTTAAATTGCTTTAAAACTTTATTAGAAGCATATTGGTGTTTATTTTCTAATTTGAGGGGAAAAACAATGAAGAACAATTTTATTTCTGAAACTGACATAGTTCAAAAGTAATATTCTAAAGTTGGGTGTGATACATACACCATAATCCCAGCACTCACCAGGTAGAAGTAAGAAGATTGCAAGTTATGGACCAGCCAAGGCTACATTGTGAAACTCTGTCTCAAGATCAAAAATAAAAATCAAAAGTAAAAGTAAAGATATATTTCAGGTTTATTGAACACTAACGAGGAAAAAAATACCCTGACATAACCTCTGCTGAGGACACTTTCAAACTGTTTCAAACCACTTAAATCTTTTAAAGGGACAGATATACTCAATTATTTGTATAAAGACAAAAACTTAACAGATGTAGAAAATATAGAGCCACATGCATACAAACTATATTAACCCACAAACATTTTATTTATTTTATTTATTTTATTTATAACATTTTATTCAGTTTTAAAACACATAAAATGTTGCCATGGTAAAATATTTTACCTAGTTTGCAAATATCTATTATGAAACATTTTATTTTTAAAATTATATAATATACTCCCATAGGCAAACTAGAAAGAAAATTACCAAAACCTGTTATGGAACTGCCCTTTGCAGTTTTCCAGAGAATGTACACTGAGGATGTGTTAATGCTAAGAGCACCTGGAAAACCAGGACAGGTAAATGAAACTGTGAGATGTTAGGTATCTCAAAAATCTAAACTTCCCAACTAGTTACATTAGTAAGAGGGTATACAGCTGCTGCTGCAATTTTTAGTCCTTACACTGAGTTATGTCATGCTTATGAAGACATTGCCATTCCTCCAGTACATTATCCATACCATATGCAGCAATCTCTGTCTCATTGCAGGAAAGCTGGTCAAAAATGTCAGCATGCTGATTCCAGTAACAGTTCCACAAAATGGTTATTTCTGAACAGACCAGAGTAGAGCTCCAGTTAGTCTGCTATCCCAAGAGTAAAATGCACTGACCCAGTCAACACCCACTACAGCTACTGTGCAGCCGATGAGGCAGGTGAACAAAGGGAATAGGAAAATTCTATCCTGAAGTCTCCACTCAACAGAAAAGCAGTTTGTAACTACTATCTTATCTATATATTTTTCATCTCTAAGTTCATTTTCTACAAAGTACAATGATAGCATTCATGAGCTCATAAACTGCATACAGATTTTCTTTAAAAGAATCCATTTAAACACACAATGACAACTGACACTGAAAAAGAAAAAAAGCAACCTTCTACAATTTACAATTCATGGTGTGAAACAATACTTTAGGAAAACCATCAGTGCACACAAAAGCACATCTAAATCCTTTCTTGGTTCCCACAATTCAAATGCCAACAAAGCCACTGAACAGCTGTGAAACAGACTCAAACTGAGAATTTTAAAAATAAATAAATAAATAAACAAAGCTGGGCACCGTGGGACCTAGAATGAGAACACAACTAACTTTAAGACAAAAACCGATGGCTAAATAAAACCTAAAAAGCATGCCGAATTCCCCTGGAGAGTCAATGCTCTTTTCCCCCACGCTTTATGAAGACACCTGCCACCATTAAACCAACAGGCTGCTGAAAGCTTTGACTCGTTCTACTAAAATTCAAATGACCATCTGTTCTAAGCTAAGTTCAACAACAAAGAATTTATACAGCTAACAACTTTTCTTGGAAATATTTAAATACAGTATAGAAATCAATAATACAAAAATAAAACATAAGCTCTTAAGAGAACCATTAAAAAGTAACTCAAACAACTCACAAATTATTAAGATAAAATATTAAACCTATAAACAGAAAAGACAACAAACTCAAGTTTCCCTACAGCAGTTCAGTACGTGAAGCACACTCAAAGTGAGATAAGAATATCTAAGTTGGCAAAGTAGTGGCAGTAGTAGTAGTAGTGATTATCTACTTAGATATCTTAAGGATTACGTAACGAATTCTCAGACTTTTCAGATATAAAAAACAAACATCTACAGTAAACTAGCATGGCACCTAGAGACCCATGAAATTCAAAGACTTCTAAAATCAAACTGGACATAATGGCACATGCCTTTAATCCAAGCACTCAAAAGGCAGAGGCAGGCCAGCCTGGTCTACATATTGAGTTTCAGAATAGCCAGAGCTACAAAGAGAAGCCCTGTCTCAAAACAACAAACCAAAAGATTTCTAACATCAAAAAATAATTAAAAAGTCAATACTATTATTCAAATATAATTTATTACTAAGGCAAAGTGTTACCATCATTCAAAGAGTTAGTTCTATGCCTTATACACTCATTGAACTTTAAGTCTTTCAGATGTTACAAAAAGGTTTAGCCGCCTAGAGTCTATGAATGAAACTCCTGAAAAGAAATTCTATCTTCAGAGAATGACTGATTAGAATTTCACTACTGTCGATCCCAGATCCAAAAGCTAATTATACTCCTTGCACACCTCTATGTCAAAACTAAGGCCTTGTGACTAGTAGACACAAGCCTGCTGGGGCCTCGGAACTTACACCACTGACTTCTACAACCTAAAAGCTAAAGAGAAACTCCATCTCACCACAATGGCCTCTCTGATGTATCCACGAATGCAAACTTGCCTTGATTTATGACTTTCTCTGTTTTGTAAAAACAATGACATTTCATGAAACTGCTCCCATGTTGGAATCTGAAATTTACAGCAACCTAAATCTGTGTTCCCAGGCCATGATTTCTAAAAATGGCTGTAGAATAAACTATTTCTTATTTCCTTTAAGATGAGAGTTCTTAGACATTGTGTACTCAAGTCCAAACTATGATTAAAATATTTAACCAAAGGCAAGGCTTTATTACCTACCGACTGTCTAGTATATTCTCCATTTCTTATTCTTGAGAAATGCTAAATTAACTAAAATATCAGTTGTTATTAATAAAAGCCACTATTTTACCAAACTTGGTGCCCTACATACATTTTATTCAACTTTCCCAACAATCCTAAAATATGTATTATTATCCTGTTTTATTGATGAAGAAATTGAGGCTCAGAGAAGTGACTTGCCTAGAGTGACACACTGAAATTCGAATCCAGGCAGGACTGATGATTACAAGCAGTACTCTTAAAAGCCTCCCCTTGCCCCACATCTAGGGTATATTTCCCACTGACATGCTGGATTCAAGATACAAGTTATTAAATTGCAAAAGTGAAAATAATTCCAAGAGAAATACATTTTAAATATTTAAAAGACTGTAAAGTCTGTTTCAATAGTATAGACACACACCATTTACTTTCAGCTAACTAGTGTTTCACATTAAGAAAATGTCTGGAAACCTCTCAAACTAATCTGCAACTCCACCTTATCTTATCTTCTCTGCCAGATAAATTATTCCCTCCTGTTATACTTTTTCAAATACACACAGTAATTAGAACTATACCATTTATTAGAATAAAATCTATAGAGTTCAGTGGTGAAAATGCTGCTGTGTTCCTAGTTCCTCTAAAGATATGATTCAATCACTGCAGCCCTGTCTACACAAGACAGCAGTGTGGGGACACACTTAAGAACATGGGTAAAGCCGGGCGGTGGTGGCGCATGCCTTTAATCCCAGCACTTGGGAGGCAGAGGCAGGCAGATTTCTGAGTTCGAGGCCAGCCTGGTCTACAGAGTGAGTTCCAGGACAGCCAGGGCTACACAGAGAAACCCTGTCTGAAAAACCAAAAAAAAAAAAAAACATGGATAAAGACATGGTCTAAGACAGCAGTTCTCAACCTGAGTGTCAAGACCCCTTTGGGGTTAAACGACCCTTTCACAGGGTCACATATCAGATCTTCTACACATCAGATATTTGCATTACAATTCCTAACAGTAGAAAATTACAGTTATTATGTAACAATAAAAATAGTTTTATGACTGAAGTCACCACCACATGAGGAACTGATATTAAAAGGTCATAGCATCAGGAAGGTTGAGAACCACTATTCTGAGAGGACAAAGAACTGTCCCCACAGGCACCTATAGTGTGCACAACTCCTGCTTATTCAGTTTCAAAGTGAGAAGCATGACCCAGGTCTATAGAAGACAATCCTGTGAAATCCAGGGTGACATGCCCACACTCTTTCCACTTTCAGAATGAGTTTTATTTAGGAGAGTGTGCTCCACAACCATGGGAGGTGCCCAATTGATTGGGCCTTAAATCAGGAGAACAAGCAGGAGAGATGTTAATTAGCATCATACCAGACAGCATGATGGGGCCTTGAATCTGAAGAGAGACTTCCCACTGCAACCCAGAGAGGGGCTTTGTTAGGAAAAGTGCCTCAAGAAGTGGGAGAGCATTGTGGGGAGGGAACTCAAGAAGAGAAACAAGCCAGTTTCTTATGTGTAATTCCAAAATCCAAAACACTTTTTAAAAACACAGCAGCAAACTGACTCATGGCAAGGCATGACCTAAGCTAACAAGAGGCTACACAGACTAGGTAATAGCTATTCCCCTTGAGTTATACATATACTTCACTACAGAATTTTATGTATGTGTTACAGAATGCTCCTGTGAACCTCAAGGTGTTAAGTGTTATGAGGCAAACTGGCATTCAACTTGTTCTAAATCCAAAAGTAAATGAATCCCATTCGTCTTAAGAACTGGTAGAAGTCCAGTAAAACTACTTTTGAGCTGCATGTGCCTATAACCCCAGGAATCAGGAAACTGATCAGCAAGATCAAAAGTTCATGTCCAGACTAAACTCCATGAGGAAAGCTCATCTCAAAACAAAACAACTCTCCCTTTTATATTTATTTTCTACGCCCCTAAAAAAAATCTATGAGTAAAATTAAGTTTTATTAATTGTAAATTAGTCAGCTAACTTAGTCACAGCTGTCCCTAAGAGCGTGAGGGCTTCACAAGGGCCCTGCCAGCAGTGCACTTCTGGCACACTAGCACATGCTGCCACTCCTGGGCCCCTACTTAGTTGAGTTTCCAAAATAATTGAGATAAATGACCAAACAAACCAAAGATGAGTTCCACATTTCTAAAATAGACTGTATTCTAAAACTACATGCCTTTTCTGCAATGAAGGGTAGTCATTACTGGTTCACCTAGATCTTTTTCTTAAAGCACACCTACTTTAATCTCCTAGGTACAGTTGAAGTCTGACAATAAATAAGAAGACACTGTCCCTCCCATCTTAATAAAGCAGATGAAACAATGTGGAACTGGTATTTTAGATGAAGGAATGATGACAGACTTCACAAGCAGCTCAAACAAGCCTGGAACTGACTATGGAGCCCAAGCTGGCCCCAACCTCACAAACCTCCCATGTCATCAGAAGCATGCCTGCACAACCTGCCCATTATATAGTTTGCAGTGCTGAAATGAACTATATTACTCTCAAACTTTCATACCTGTGCCCTAAATTAATTTTTACTTTATTTTGGATTGAGGGTTGTTGTTTTTTTTTTTTAATTGAGTTGTTTAAAATTCATAAAACAAATCCTTCAAATAGTTTGTAAGAAATGACCAATAACATAGCTCAGTCAGCAAGAACCTGAATTTGGTCCAGCAGTGGTGGTATGCACTTATAATTCCTGCACTCAGGAGGCAGGGGCAGGGGGAATCTCTGCGTTTAAGTCCTGTATGGTCTACAGAGTGAGTTCCAGGGCAGCCAGGAAACCCTGTTTAGAAAAGGGGGTGAGGACAAGCAGAGCCCAACAGAGCCTTGGACAGCCAGCTAACTCACTTCACAAGTTCCGAGTTCCAAGGCAGTAGAGAAAGCCTGTCTTTTTTTTAAATGTGTCTGATCTGATGAGTTTGTGCTCTTTACTCACACTGAGCACATAAGCATAAACGCACATATGCACATAGTAATTCTTCACTTAACTGGTAAATGGGATAGAAAGAAATATAGTAAGTAAGTCTTCTTTAACTTCAAGTTACATCCACATCCTATAATTTTTATTGTTCCCTCACCACACATAAAAATATATATTAAAGGGACAGTTTTCATAAAACAATAGAACATATAATAATATTTAAGTAGATAAAACAATGTGACACTTTCAGCCAAAAAGCAGGCTTCAAGGGTAGGTAGGGTGTGACTTTAGTTTTCTGTCAGTTCTAGTTACTGTATCCACTACTATATTTTCCTAGAACATTTTCATACACATATGGATCATTGTACATTCGCTTACTCCAATAAGAGACAAAGCTTTAGTTTTGTTCTTTTATGTGTGGATGTCCACATGGCTGTAGCTGTGTGCATTTGTCTCTCTATTCTCCACTGGCCAATGTGTCTGCTTATGTGCTAGTACCATGCTGGTTCTCCTGCTATGCTCTGCTAAGTCTGAGATCAGGTACTGTGATAACCATATGACATTGACACTGTGCTTCCATATGAATTCTAGGATTTTTTTTTTCAATGAAGAATGCTTTTGGAATTTTGATGAAAATGCATCTAATCTGTAGATTGTGTTGGGTGATAAAACTGTTTTCATAGTAATTCTGTCAATCCATGATCACCGGTGAGACAACTGCCAGTCCTGGAGCACTGAGAAACTTTTCAATCGTCTAGTATAACTGATACTTTGGATGTATCTGGAACACAGATAATGTAAAACATTAAGGATCCCAGTACTATCCTTATAGTAAAGGCTAGCCAGCTCAAGATCCAGGACCTGATGGCTCATATAGTAATTCCATATAGTAAAGTACCTGCTACATGTGTATGCATACACACACAAGAAAGCCAGTAAAATCTAGCAGTATTTCATCAAGTTAATCAATCACACTATGGGCTCACTTACATTAGTATTTCTCATCTTCAACAATAAATGTTAGAAGTTAATGGAAGACAGCCTTAAGAGGACAGGGTTTTGAACCTAGAATTATAATTCAGGTTTAAGAGTGGGCAGAATAAGGCAATAACATAAAGCAAGTTTTGGATCTGAAAGTATTCAAAATATTTACTCTTTCTTTTTAAAGGGGGAAAGAACTTTTCCAAAGAAAAAAGAGGAGAGATATGAAATGTAAGACAGTAAAACTTGTAAGTACTAAAATCTCAACTTGTTTATTTGTGGAGATGGTGCGTTGCTATGTTGCCCAGCTGATCTCCAATAGCAAGGCCTAATGAAGTAAACCTCTTGTCTCAATCTCCAAAGTAGCTGGGAGTACAGGCACATGCCACCAGACGCAGCTGTGAAGTTTGATGCTTTTGCTTGTTGAGCTTGTCTGTTTTGTTCTGTTGGTGCTAGGAGTTAAAACCTGAACTTTAAACATGATAAGCACACATTCTACCACTAAGCTATAACCCACATTTTAATATAATCTTAAGAGTAAATTCTAAAGCATTAAAAGGATCATATTCAGGAAGCAGAGGCAGCCTAGTCTACAAAGTGACTTCCAGGCCATGGCTTCATAGAAAGACATTTAAAAAATTATGGGGAGGAAAACACAATTTAGAACTAATTTTCTTGATTATTTCCACAAAACCACAGCAATGGAAAGGAGGGACAATTTTCAGTCAATTAAATGATAGCCATCAGAAATATAACATAACATAAAAAATAAAATTTTCCAACTCTTCAGACAAATGAAACACAAAAAGGAATACAGTAGCAGTGATCAAATAAAATTTTCATTTATCATCAATACCTATAAACTAGCTTCTCAAAAGACCAAAATTCTCACAATCAGTGAAATCAGAATTCCTATAACAAATTCTTTTTTTTAACTAGCAGTCCTTTAAGATATGTACTAAGCACTGTTTACAACATCAGAATAAAGACAAGTACTATAAGGGGAGCAGTTAGTAAACACTCTCAACTATTAAATGCAAGTATCTACTTAAAAAGACCAGTGTCTACTTGCTAATCTAGAAAAATGTCAAAGTACAGAAAAAAAAAGAAAGCTAAAGAACAGGTACATATATATCCTTTGTTTGTTTCCAAGGGAGAGCCAAGCAGCATAAGCTTAATGCATCACTTTATTTTATAACACATTAAATTATTTGCAACTCAAACAGAAAACACATATAACAGAAAAGGTGTTTGACAGTAGAGTCAACACGGATTCACAAATCCAATCAATCATGAATTAAAAATATCAGGAAAGATTATGAGTGGGACTCCATGTTCATTTACTCCTCTCAGTACTGGGACATCACCTGGCTTGAATCTTGTCCAAGCTGCCACTCATATGAGCACCAGTCCTGTTCTGCCTAAAGGCACTGTTTCCTTGGAGTAATCTATCACCTCTAATCTTTCTGTCTCCTCTTCCACATTGATCCCTGCCTGAGCCTTGAAGAAAACTGTTTGACAAAAGACAACCCATTTAGAATTGGGTGAGTGCTCAGAAGTCTCTCACTCTCTGCACACTGTCCAATTGTGGACCTGTGTTAGTTTCCATCTATTGCAAGAAGCGCCTCTCATGTAGACTGAGGCACTTATCAATGGGTATAGCAGTACATCATTAGGAGCTGATTTCTATGTTCCTTCAACAGAATAACAGTAGTAGGTCCCCCTAGGCCTGTGACCCATCTGGTCTCAGGTTCTTGGCCACGTCACAGTGTCAGGTTTGAGTTCCATACCATAGAGCAGGCCTTAAATCCAATCAGATGGTGGTTGGTCACTCCTATAACCTTTGTGTCACTACTGCACTAGTTCATCTTGCATGCAAGTCTCTGTAATAAGTCATGTGTTTGCAGCTGGATGAAACTTATGGCTACTTATCTCCTCCAGTAGGATTCACAGTACTTTTCTAGTTAGGTACCAGCTCAAATTTTCCATGTCCCATGAGACGTAAGTGAGAGTTGTGTTCAGCAATAGAGCCTTACCATCAGGAGAGCAGCCAGTAGCTTTGCCAATACCTTGTGATGTTTTGTGTGTTTAGCGGGGAAGGAGATTCATGGGTCCCTTGGCCAATCACAAGACACTATTTGCAACGGATAACCACTGGCAAAAGAAGAAAAAAACAGTTTTCTCCAATGGAGTGTAACTGGTTATACCAACTATACACCAGGACTGGCCCCCATGCCCAAGTGTAGTTGGCCAACACAAAACAAACTCCATAGTTTCATAGTTGTTTTGTGGACTTTTTGTTTCACTTTCTTTTGTTTGGGCATTTTTGGTCTTCCTGATTTTTTGCTTGTTTGTTTCAACTTTTGGTTTTGTGAAGGGTTTTTTGTATGTTTGTTTGTTTTTGTTTTGAAAGAAACAAAGAAAACAAAGTTGGTTGGGAAGGCAGGAAGTATCTGAGAGTAGCTTGAAAAGGGGGAAAAACATGATCAAAATATATGAAAAAGTGTTTTAAAAATTTTTTTTTCAGAAAAACACTCACCACTCTGTTATACATGTCACACTCCTGCTATCATAATGGATTGTGTGTCTTCAAACACTGAATTGAAAATAAACCCTTCCTTAAGAAGAATTTTTAAGCCAGGCGGTGGTGGCGCACGCCTTTAATCCCAGCACTTGGGAGGCAGAGGCAGGCGGATTTCTGAGTTCGAGGCCAGCCTGGTCTACAGAGTGAGTTCCAGGATAGCCAGGACTACACGGAAAAACCCTGTCTCGAAAAACCAAAAAAAAAAAAAAAAAAAGAAGAATTTTTAAAAATTATGTTGCCATGCGGTGGTGGTACACACCTTCAATCGCGGTACCTGGGAGGCAAAGGCAGGCACATCACCAAGTTTGAAGCCACCCTGGTCTACAGAATTCAAGTCCCAACACCCACATAGCAGTACAAACTATCTCCAATACCTGTTCTGGGGAGACAGCACCCTCTCCTGGCCACCATGGGCACCAGGCATGCAAGTGATACACAGTCATACATGTAGGCAAAATATCTACATACATAAAATACAATACTTTTTCAAAAGTATTTTTTACAAATATCAGGAAAGCTAAAATGCAGGTGTACTGAACATGTACAAATGTCCCCTTATCATTATTCCCTAAGTGACAACATAGGTACCATATGCACAGCTTGCATTGTTAGGCACATTATCCAGACATGGCTTAAATATAAGGATATGCATCATTTATATACAAATACTATGCTATTTTATGAAGGGACTTGAGCACCCTTGGGTTCTGGAAACAGTAAGGGTTCCTAGAACCAATCCTCTAAAGATATCAAGGGACAACTACCCAATAAAATCTGAAGCATAAAAAAAAGTGCTAAAAGAGAAACTTTTCAGTGCACCAAAGTAGTTATCTCTGTGCAACAGAGAATTATGTGTCGTTTTAAAAAAAATTACAAGCTGGGCAGTGGCAGCGCATGCCTTTAATCCCAGCACTTGGGAAGCAGAGGCAGGCGGATTTCTGAGTTCGAGGGTTAGCCTGGTCTAGAGAGTGAGTTCCAGGACAGCCAGGGCTACTCAGAGCCTGTCTCGAAAAAACAAACCAAAAAAAAAAAGAGTGGCCAATTTATAATCTGTTATACACACACATTTCATTTCTAATTTTTTTTTTAATCTTATAATCAATTTCCTACCAGTGAAGGAATTAGGTGGTAATCATTTCTAAACTACTATACTATAAACAGAGATGGGAACAAGGGAATCAGTAACTAATTGTTCATCTCTACTGTCTGTCACCCACAGTTGTGTTAAATAGGCACATGCACACATACACAGAGAAAAGGGACAGGGGAGAGAGAAGGGGGGTGAAGACTGGTTCTTGCAGAATCAGAGATGCTGAGTTGGAATCTGCGTTCTTAAAGATCCCAATGTGATCTATATGCTTACTGCCATTTAGAAATATTAATGTAATGTCTACTAAATATAGACTTAGGTCCTCAATCCAACTAAGATATAATCTAACACAAAGACAGTCATAGTAAAAGACTCTGGACTCTGGGCTCCATCCCTAGCCTCCCAACAGCCTCCCTCAAAAAATTTGGATGGAGTTTCACTTAAAACATTGTTTTAGGAGATAGATATAAAGTCATATTTTTTGGTTTTTTGTTTTTTGTTTTTTGAGACAGGGTTTCTCTGGGCTTGCCTTGAGACATCTCGGGCCGTGACCAAGAACAGATTATCCCATCCACCTCTCCTACTGAAAAGCCTAACATTAAAACACTGAGCCTTGATCCGAGAACTTTGTCTTGACTTCATCTCTTCTTGCCCTCCTTACTCCTTTCCTTCCCAGCCCCCTTTCAGGTATATCCAGCTGATTCTCCAGAGGGCTTCCTCCCCCACCACCAGCACATCCTCAACGGCAGCACCTCACAGCTTTGTCCCTTACTACCTCTCCTGCACTGTTAGTACATCACTGTTCAAATATGCAGGTCTCTCATTTACTACTATTACTATTTATTCTATTGATAGATTTTTTAAGTCTTTTACTAACTAAACTGACAGGTAACTCATTCTTGTTCGGAAGCCGTGCTCAGAGACAGCTTTCAGGTTCTGTCTCTGAGTTCACCTCAGCCTTTTATTGGTTACACACTTCCTTATTATACAATACATAATCAAAAGCCTTTTCATTATTTTCTTCAAACTCATTATTTTTCCCAAAACACCCCATGTAAGTATGTCACTAGAAAACACAAAGCAGACATAAAGTCACAGTTCGGTGTCTGCAAAAGCAAGTTATACATTAACTTTTAACTCTTAGCAAAACCTCCACATCACAGGTCATGTGGGCATAAACTTGTGCTTACAGCATGAGCATGAGAACAGAAAGGTGCTAAACAGGTCAGGGTAATGTTAGCACTTTTAGTTTGTCTACTTTACAGAATCCCTTCGTCCAGTTTACTGAACTCTTCTGAATATCTATTTCTACAGTATTTTCCAAATTATTTTCCATATGCGATACTAATTTCATTTATGCTGTGAACATTTTTACACAAAACTGTTGAGTGACAAAGTCTCTTAGGGCAGTAATTTGTTCTTGAACAGCCCTAGGAAAGACATCTTTGTAGGCTTCATGTGGCCAAAGGTGGCATGCTAACATGAAAAATAGTAATCAAATCTTTCATACTGACACTGCACTGATAGTACAAAATCCTAGGAGATGAAGAGCAGCTAAATTAACAATAACAAGCAAGACCATGGATCATGCATTTCCTAATGCAGGGCAATGCAGAGGGCACACACCATTTCTATCAGAGTGTTGCCACAAAACCTAACCTGGATTTAACCACGAGGAAACATAAGACAGCCAGACTCACATCAAGTCCCATAGTTATATGAGACCTTCTCTTTAAAAATGAAACAAAATTTTATAAATTGCTAGCTCAAAACTGAGTTAGCTCACAGTAACTTTTTTTCTGCTGGTAGCAGTAACTATCCATTTCAATATTTAGGCTCTGCCAAATTGATTGTCTTAGTAGCATCTTATTAGAAATTCTGAAACGTAATTAATATAAGTTCAATATGAACTTTCTAAATGAATATAGCTATCAAAAATAGATCTTAGCCGGGCGGTGGTGGCGCACGCCTTTAATCCCAGCACTTGGGAGGCAGAGGCAGGCGGATTTCTGAGTTCGAGGCCAGCCTGGTCTACAGAGTGAGTTCCAGGACAGCCAGGACTACACGGAAAAACCCTGTCTCGAAAGACCAAAAAAAGAAAGAAAAAAACCTTAGTGAAAGTAGATTGAAATAAATTGTGTTTATTCTGTGAGAGCAATTCATACATGTTTGTCATATAAAAACCATAGTGCCAATAACTCATACATGCGTATAATGGAGCAAGCCAAGAATATCACTAGCTCTCAGGACAAATATGTAGAGTTTTAATATGTTATTGGACAGGATGCTAACCAGAGAAAAAGAACGACGTTTCCTCTGTCTGTCCTCCTCTTGGAAAAAGTCACACACAATCATACACACGCACATGCACACGAGCTCAACAGCTCACAGTGCCCCCCCCATTACTACAAAGCTATATAATTAAACAATTTCGATGAAAATGCATTTTCAAGCCCCAAATAGTACTTACCAACTAAATTCATAAGTCATTCTGTGTCACAGGCGGGAAGAAAAAAAGCTGGCTCAACAAAGCAAAGGCACCAAGAGACAGACCCCCCCCCCCCAGCAATTCCACACCATATGGTAAGGCAAGCTTCCCATTAGACAGTGATTATTTGGTAGCTGATTAATGTCAATGCTTATTAGACAGCCTCTCTGGCCTCTGCCTAGAATAGGAGGAAATCAGTTGTCTGCAATGCTTTCATATAGGAAACTTGAAAGCATCCTGGTAATGGACGTTCTGGGGGTTGGGAAGGATGATGTCCTATGTTTACCGTGTTTGGAACCTCAAATTCCCCGTGACCGGGCACTGCACTGCAGGGCAGCCGTGGAACGGCTGCCCTCACCCCTTCTTCCCATGCGTGTAGCCCCAGGCCCGCTGGCCCCGCTTACCGGTGGGCGCGCTGTCCAGGATGCGCAGGTCGTAAGCACCGGAGCAGCGGTAGTTGGCAGCCGTGCCGTTGTCCCATACCACCACGACCTCCTCCGGGCTCTCGAAGCTCCGCACAGTGCCTACATGGCCCTCGCCGCCGTCCTGCTTGCCCCACTTCCAGTCCGGGCCGCGCACTACGCGGGCGCCGACCCCCTCCACCATCACTCGGTTGTTGCGGGAGTTACTCATTGGGGCCCGGACGGTGGGCGTCGCCGCCGGCGGGGGAGCAGTGAGCGAGCTGGGCCCGGGCCGCACTCTGGACGCTGGCAGGGGCAGCAGTGAACCCCGCGGGCCGTGGGGCCGACTCACCGGGGCGGCGGCGGCGCGGTCCCCGAGGAGCCTTTCGCCCGGGCCGGGCCGTGGCCGTCGCGACTCCCGCTCCGACTGGAGGCCCACCCGCGGAAGCTCGCAGGCGGCGGCTTGCAGGTCGAGGGCGAGCGGCCGTGGGCGGGGGCTCTGGCGCTTGCCCCGGACTCCCCGGCCGGGCTACAGCGACGGCCGCCAGCAAACCTCGCTCTCCCCCGGCCGGGAGCGCGGAGGGCCGGGGGAGGCTCGCTCAGGCGCGGCGGCGAGCGCAGCAGGAGGCCAGGCAAGCCGCCGGCCCTCAGCGGCCCCCGGCCGCTCGCTCGGGCCTGGGCGCCCAGGAGCCGGCTCCGCGATGGGCAGCGGCGCTAGCGGCCGGCGAGCGGCCGGCGCCGGGGCCCCGGGGCCCGCTTCACTCAGCCCCCGCACACGCCGCCGCGCTCCGCCCCGCCACCGAGTCCCCGCCGGGCGAGAGCGGCTCCACATCCGGGTACGGCCGCGTCCGGGCCCGAGCGACGCCTCGTGAAGGACTGCGAGGTGCTCCTCAGCGAAAACAGGGCGGGAAGGGTTTTGGGGAGTCGCGCGATCCAGGAAAGAAAGAGAAGGAAACGGATCCCTAAGCGTCTCCGGGACGTCGAGGGAGTGCGCATGCGCGCGGTCGGGCCCACGGAGGCCGAAAGCTCCGCCTTCGGAGTGATGAAGGGTGTGTCCCTGGAGTGCCTCCGGAGGGTAAGGAGATTCCCATTGGCTGGGAGGAAGAAGGGCTGTAGGACTAAAGGAAGAGTGAGGTGGATGATTGTAGGCTCTTCTGCTAACCATCAGCTTTGATGATCCCCGGTGTAAGGGTGTAAATTGAGGACTGCATACTCTTCTAGGCTTCTAATAGGAGCTGGAATAGGGCATATGACAAAACTGATTAAAGACGACTTATATTCCTTGTACAAATTACAAACATTGCCAACCAGAGTGAGTGGCTCGTGGTGTGTTTTTAAGCCTTTTGAAAAATGTGCCTTGCCGGGCAGTGGTGGCACACGCCTTTAATCCCAGCACTTGGGAGGCAGAGGCAGGCGGATTTCTGAGTTCGAGGCTAGCCTGGTCTACAGAGTCAGTTCCAGGACAGCCAGGACTACATAGAGAAACCCTGTCTCGAAAAACAAACAAAAAGAGAGAGAGAGAGAGAGAGAGAGAGAGAGAGAGAGAGAGAGAGAGAGAGAGAGAGAGAAACCAAACCAAAAAAAGAAAAAGAAAAAATTTTAAAAAAGAAAAATAAAAATGTGCCTTGACTTACTGCAGTCAGGATAATAAGCAGACTCCACTCTTCATAGTATGACTATATTTACTATGACATATTTAAATTGGTTTTTGGAAGAGGACGATAGAGATGGAACCTAGGGTCTTCCTCATGCTAAGCACATACATGTTCTACCACTGAGTTACAGTTATTCTCCCAGACTCTGGACTTTTACGTTTAATGCCATATGGTGAGGGATTTTGTTTGAAACAGAATTTCTCTATGTACTTCACTCTGGCGTTAACCTGGCAACTTGCTGCCTCAGTCTCAGGTTGCACTGCCATGCCCAGGTAACCATAGAACATTTTAATTCCAGCATTTTATTTTCCAAACATCAGTACACACATGAAATGCAGCGTTTGGGAAACTGTGGCAAGCAGATGGTAAATCTGTGGGCAGCCTAGGCTATATAGTGAGGCTATGTCTCAAAAAACAAACAGAAAAAAAAACCAAGAATTTTACTTTACCTTAAGTGAATAGATGCACTTTCTTGAACTGAAAAGACTTTTAAGAGGTAATTTTAGTTAGTGGGTTACTGGGTGTCTTTGAAGGAGAGTGGCTTTTTAAGACATGATTTCATGGAGTCTAGGCTAGCCTCAAACTCCCTAAAAAAATGCTGTATTTCACATTGTACATGTTTCCCTATAAAATAGACATTATAAAAACGATTGTTTAAATCTCTAAACAAGTTTTCATGCTCTGTTCTCTCAACTTAGATCACTCCTGCATTGTAGGTACCTGTGGCCACAGATCAACTGAGTTCACCTGAAAGGGGGGCTGGGAATAAAAGGAAGACAGAGGGCAAGAAAAGATGGAGCCAAGACAACTTCTCTGATCAAGGCTCAAAGTTTAATGTTCAGCTCTCAATTTAAAGGGGAAGCCCCACCTCCACCACCAAACCCCTTCTTGCTTCAGCTGGCATGGGTGAGGGGAACCCATCCTTAGTCACAGCTGGAGGTGTCTCAAGATAAGCTCAGCCGGTAGTCTATTCTCCTAAGTTCCTGTAGCAGGCTGTATATGCAGCCAAGGTGGGTAACACCTCCTGGGTCCTATTGTTTTTGGTCTATTGTAGTAAACAAGGTCATTCAGGCCTGCTCAAGGCTGGGGGAAGGGCACAATTCCCCCTTTTTAGTTTTATAAAGATGAGCAGTGCCAGCAGCTGGACAAGGCACAAGATTTCATCCCATCTAGGGCAAAGAGTGGCCGGGCAACCATGCCTGGCTTAGGTTGGCGTCTATATTGCTCCTTATTACCCGTCATTGAGGGAAACATACATAGCATACTGATGTATGCCTCTGTCTTAGATCTATAGGAGCTCAAGAACACTTTAACTCTTAACCATCTTTGACTAACTGGCCATTATTGGCACATTCTTTCTCATACATACCAAAGCCACATTTAGACCAAAGGACCTGTGGGCATGCACTTGATGCAATTCTTCTTAGCGATGGATAACTGTCATGATGAATAGCTGAGCTTGCTGAAAGCGATCTGTGTCAGGGCAATTAATCTGCTTAAAATACAAGGTTCAAAGGTTAAAAGCAATATGATTATCCAAGCAATGTAGAAAATAAGGTTGAAAGTGGAAATGTCCCAGTATCTAATCCAACTGCTGGTTGACAGGGATTAGACACAAGGTCGGGCCACCAGGTATATAGTGGGTGGCTTTAAGTATTGATGGAGACTATATGTCAGGTTAAATCAGCTGGCTGATAAGGATTTCAAGCCATCTTCATTATCAGAATCATAATTATTAGGCTCAAGATCTGTGTCTACTTGGCAGACCAATCTTTCAGGCAGCCATCGGGCTCCATTTTCTTTTTCTGAAAAAAATACAGACCGAGCCACGACCCCAAATTAAAACAGGGTCGGGACCATTCCAAGTATTAGTTATGGGGTCTCTCCATTTGACCCTGGCAAATGAGCTGGAAGTGACTGGATGCCAGTGGTGATCTGCTGCAGACTGACCTTTAGCATCAGTTTGCAGGAAATTTAAAACAAATAAGACAAAAGCAAGGTGTGCTTTTGGTGACCTTGGGGGGTATAATTCCCCCTCTTATTAGTTTTTAAAAGGCATTTTTTCAGAGTTCCTTGTAGAACCAGGGCAGAAGCACCAATAGCTGCTTCTCCCACACTCAGAGAGTTATGAAGATATTATTTTAAAGTTTCATAATACCTTTTTCACAATTCCTTGTCATTGATGATAATAAGGAATCTCAGTAATATGTATAATATTAACTTGTCAACAAAATATCTCAAATGTCTGTCTGTAATAGCCAGTTCTATTGTCTATAATCTGATATAGAACACCAAGCATAGAAAAATAATGTAGGCAATAACTAATTACAGTTTTAGTTGCTTTTCCTGTTAAAGCAGTTGCAACTAGAAAGCCCAAAAGGTGTCAATTCACATGTTCATATTTTAATTTTCCAAAATCAAAAATGAGTAACATCCATTTGCTATAATTGATTATGTATAAGTCCTCAAAGCTTAACACCATTATGAAAAACTTGAGGACACTGAGAACAAGTTTTTGCAATTTAACTTGTACACTTTTTAGAAATATCAAATTATTGTCTCAAGCTATTACTATTTGATGATGTAAAGAATAAGATTGTATGGCCAATTGTTTCTGTAAGGTCTATAATCTTGCCTGGTATACAAATTTGTTGTGGCATTACCCTGGGGTCCAGGCAATCTAACATATGCTCTTAAATGTCTTATAAAGTTAAGGAACAGTACATGTTTCTTAAGTTAAGCTGTATTTGTATAAATAACTGTAAAATTTGAGAATTAACAATATCTTAAAAAGGAACAATTTTAAGCAGTTATAAACCATGAGCCATATACTGGCTATGAGTATACAAATTGAAAGGTTTATTTTTCAGCATTTTAAACAGTGGCTACAGCACGTAATTCAATTGTTTGTGTTGAAGCAGAGGAAAACTCAAGAAAATGAACATGTGACCTAATTACATATACTGCCTTCTCAATAGATGAGGCATCTGTAAATAAAGTAAACATCTTTTCTATGGGCTGCATGCAAATTTATAAGAAATATAAAAGCATGAATAGAGGAAAACTGTAACAACTTGTCTTATGGATAATGATTATCAAATTTGCCTAAAAAGTTTGTCATGTAATAGGCCAAATATCAGTATTTTTCAATAACAAATTTAATTGCTATTTGGAATAAAGAATAAACTTTTCATCCAAAATACTTTCAGTATTCTATCTTACAATCTTGTATTAACACAGTAACTGTTGGGAGCCGACTCTTAGCCGAAAGTGGCTATCATCTTTACAGCCATCTTGAGCCGTATACCCTGACAAGAGACTTGTTTCAACAGCCTGCAATAGCTGAGCGCACTCTGATAAACATCTTGTTACACTGTTTAGTGCCCCCAGCTGCCAGGTGCTCCTGGTATCCATGGCTACAAGGCACGTGACGTAGTGGCTTCAGTTGAGATTGTCCACGAGGGCAAGTCACGTGGTAAAGGGTATAAATACCCGGATTTCCTTTCTATTGAAGAGTGAGGAGTAGGAGGTAGAAAGTAGGAGGTAGTGAGTAGTAGGAGGTAGTAGGAAGTAGGAAGTAGAGGAAGGAGTGAAAAGGTAAAGGGTGTCTGGAGACTGAAGGAGTGAGGAGAATATATAAAGAAGAGAGGAGAATAAAGAAGAGACTTGAAGAGACGCCACCGGACTCTGTTTTGTATCTATCTTTTGCGTCTCTCGCCCCTTTTTCCCCCTTCCTCCGTCCCCACTCTCTCTCTTGCTAGACCCTGACCTGCCGACCGGAGCAGCAGAACCGGCCGGCCTTTACAAAGTAGCAGAACCCGACGGCCGTTACAAAAGAAACGGCAGTTACAAGTAACAATTTCATAGTAGGATGTTCAGATTTTACTTGTAGATGAAGAAGGATGAATCCACATTAATAGTTTCTTTTGCTGAAAGGCTATTGTGAGCACATCAGTAGCAATAATGCAAACAGCCAACAAATGAACATAGTCTATATAATGTATCTGTTGATAACTAACAGCTTACTCTACTTTCTGCAAAGCTGTTCCTCTTTCATTAGTTAATTGTCAAAGGGAATTAGGATTTGCATCCCCCTTGAGAATATCAAACAGAGGTTTAAGTTCTCCTATGGTAAGCTTAAGATGAGGTTTTAGCCAATTAATATCTCCTAACAACTTTTGAGAATCATTAAAAGTAAGCCATTTTTTTTCATGTATACCTGAAAGCCAGAAGAAGGCACTAGATCCCATTACAGATGGTTGTGAGCCACCATGTGGTTGCTGGGAATTGAATTCTAATATTTTTGGTTGTGAGTGTAGCCTTTAAGGCTGAGCCATCTCTCCAGCCCCAACTATCTATTCTTTTTGGAATTTTCTGTGCCACAGTCTGTTTAAGATATAACTGAGGTCCCAAATATTGAAAAAATATTGTCTTTGAATCTTTTCTGGAGCAACAAGCACTCCAAAATTTTAAAGCTCGTTATATTAGAGCAAAGGCTTGCAGGAAAATTCCTTCAGAGAGATCAGCTAATAAAATATACAATGAATAATATACACTGAAAGATTCAAACTCTTAACTTCTTGTATTAAAGCAACAACAAATTTTTTTATATAATGTAAGGCTATTAACCATTCCTTGAGGCAAAACTTTCTAATCATATCGCTTCATAGGCTCTCAAAAATTACAAGCAAATTCACTGAATGTAAACCTCTCACCTATACCAGGATATAAAGAACAGTATAAAAACAATCTTCTAAATCTACAATAATTTTATATGCATTTACTAGAATGGCAGCTGGAATAGGCAAGTCAGGCTGTAGTGCCCCATTAGTTTCATAAATCTTAAGTTTGAACTTTGTTTTAGATTAATTGAATAACCAATTCTTTGTAACTGAGTGAGAGTACCCGTTTGAAGGCCAATCTTGTCCTCTCTTACTCTAGAGCAATTCTTTTGTCAGCAGGCACAGCTATGCCATGGAGGGAAGCAGGCACAATTTTAATTCCTCCAGCATAATCATCATCTCTAACTCCTGGTCCATGAGCTGTCTGTCGTGAATGTCTTTGGGTCTGAGGTTGATGCCTCACCCACAAGGAACAAGCAAGGCAATAAACAAAATCTGGAAAACACCTTTCTAGGATGACCAAGACAAAAGGAATGTCTGTCACCCAAGCCTCTGCTGAGCCCAGTCTGTGCATTATCTTAATTCAAATGTAAATCTTCTTAATCTGGGCCTATTTCTTGAGGCCTGGTGCAAAGATTATCCTTCCTGTAGGCCTGTACTGTGCCACAGCTGTTTTTAACACTTTTATTCAAATCTGCCTGCTCTATCCTCATCTCTATAAACATGGGCGAGTCAAAAATCTCAAACTCACGATTGAACTGCCCACTGTAACCAATGGAATAGTGGCAGTTTAACTATATTTTAAAGTTTCTTTTGCAATATTAGAGTATAACCATACTTTTGGAAAACAAAACCAATTTTATCAATGTAAACATTCCATTTTCTCTAAAATCAACACCAAGCACATTCCTTTTATGTTACAAAGTTTTGTTACCAGTTCTTATATATGAATGCATGATAGTGCAGCCTTTAATATCTCATTAAAGAGACATTATTTTTAAATCTTATCTTTATACATCTGGTTTCTTCTGAATGACTCCAACCTTGAGTTACCAGTTTTAAGACAACTTTCTGTTACCAAGGTTGCAATTTTTTAATCATACTCAATAACTTATAGGCCAATAACTTATATAACCAAAACATGCAGAACATATTTATACCTTTAAAAACCAGTTAGAAACAAAAATGAAGTGGCTATACATCTTATATATTTAGACCAAACAAAATTTTCTTGCTTTTTCTAACTGTAATTTCAAGAGAAAAGCACCTTGTCACCAAGATTTTTCTAGGAAAAACAACTCTCATCTTCCTTATCATAGAAGCCAAAAGGCTGCTGGTCCTTTTAAAAGCAGCTTATGCCAACAATCAATTCCTGGAAAGGCTTTTCCAGCTCAGCTCGACTCTTAGCTACAGGTGTAGGGTAACTTATCAGCCTCTGCTGTGCATATTTAGACTGCCTTTAAAACCAAGTTAAACTAGATCAAGGGGTGGATCAAGCAGTTTTAATGATCTTTTCTTTTGAACATGAAACATAGAAGAATAATCATTCAAACAACGAAACAAAAACAGTCAATTGACACACATGGACATTGTCATGCCAAGGACAGACAACAAACAAAGACCTCTAGGAGCCAAAGAGAAACTCAGGACGTCTCCTGAACTTTCTCCTGTTCCTAGGAGAGCTCTGAAACAGCCTTTTCATTCTTTTTTACTGACATGGGTCAGAGAGAGGACAACTGCTTTTCTTAAGCCCTTTCTGTCTCTCATATTCAAGGTCTAACTCTTCATCTCTTTCTTTAGGAGGTATACTGGCGGCTATTGATAGTTATATCTTAGTGCCCTGCTTTCTTAGTTTTCCAATTCCTTCTAACCCTGCTCCTCTTGCCTGGGGAAGCTCTTGGGCTTCAGTAAAATGCCAATTTGGAATTCTCTGCTCCCATAATTCGATGTAACCTCCTAGGTGAGGTCAGCATTGGGTCAACACCTATTGAACCTAGACTGTATCCCCTTAAACACACTTCCTGCAAACACAGCCTCCAAAAAATAACTATAACTAACGCTAGTATCAATGTTGTTCATTGCTTACCAAGTGCGAGGGATACTCTCCTTCTTGTTCTGTTTTCTATGGAGCTCCACCCAAGACAGCATTCCTCAGCTGGTTCCCCGTTTTCAGGTTTGAGATCCCCCAGGTTGAGAAAGGGAACCTAAAGTGGAAAGTTCTGGTTTCTTTGGATACTCAGATTATAGTGATGTTTTGCTGGAGCAGACACAGTCAAAGGATGTTTTGCTAGGCAAGCACATTAAAGGATGAATGCTGTTTAGAAAGAATATAAATATGGCCCCACAACAGTAGGAGCCTGAG
Source organism: Grammomys surdaster (assembly GCF_004785775.1). Classification (NCBI taxonomy): domain Eukaryota; kingdom Metazoa; phylum Chordata; class Mammalia; order Rodentia; family Muridae; genus Grammomys; species Grammomys surdaster. The sequence goes on from NW_021621098.1 coordinate 7,674,441, forward strand.
CATTGGTTCACTTTGCTCCACCTCGCTAGTCTTTGCTGACAACATGCATGTACTGGTTCCCATTACAGTGTGTTGCTGAGTTTTGATTGTGGTGACTACATAGAGAGAAACTCACCAAAGAACTTGTCATGTAATTCCTGCTGTGTTTTACCACTTAGCTGATTGGTGAGCCTCTTGGTTTCTTTTGGATTGAACTGTTCTTGCTGAGTCGTGTGTGGTGTCGGTCATGTGGACTGGACTACAGCTGCTGGTTCATGTTTGGTGTTTGCTACTAGACTAGACTGAGAACAATGAAGATTGGACTCATCCCAAAAAAGCTATTTGTAAACAGTCTACTTCCCCCATATCCTAATAACCTTTCTTCTCCACTACCTCTGGTGGGTGGTGGGCTAGAGGAAAGGTTGAATCCTTATTAAAGTAGATTGTGAAAAATATATGCCTACAGGAGTCCATTGCACCAAGCTCAGAAGGCCATCCAGACAATTGTAGACTTTGATCTTAATTACCAGGGAAATATACCCCTACCAGAGACAGGGCTTGTAAATTCGGGACTTACCCTGATTCTGCTGCTGTTGGAACTGACTTGCCTCTGTAGGTACATAGAAACTGTCAAAATCTCCCTATATTAGTTTTCTTCCTACTGCTGCAATCTCCATGACCAAGGTAACTTACCAAAGAAAGAGTTTTCTGGGCTTACAGGACAGCATGACAGCAGGTGGGACATGGAGACTAGAAACAGACACTGAGAGCTGGGGGCTCCATCTCAAGCAGGAAACAGAAACCAAATTTGAAATGACACAAATCTTTAAACTTACAAAGCCTACTTTCAGTGATATACCTCCTCCAACAAGACCACAACTCCTAACCACCCCAAACAATACCACCAACTGGAGACCAAGGATTCAGATGCCCAAGACTGGGGAAGGGAGCACATGCAAACCACCACAGCTCCAGCAGAAGCAGGACAAAACTTGGCTTCTGTCTCCTTCCTTCTCTTACAGTTAACAAAAAGAGCCTACTATGTCAGGTGTTCAGCAGTATTGTGACCATTCTATCAAACTTATACTTCCACATAACCAAAGTAACATCATGCATGTTCAATTTGAACATTCTTCCCAGTGAAGTCTTTCAAGAGTGTGGGAGTCTGAGATTCCTGAACTCCCAGCTCCCTGCTGTTCACCTCCTGTGCACTCTGCTTGGTGACTGCATTAGTGAGGGTTCTCTAAAGGAACTGATAGAATGAATATATGTATGTATATATGTATGTATGTACATATGTATACACATACACATACATACACATATACGAAAGGGATTATTAAGATGACTTACAGGTTATAGTCCAGCTAATCCCAACAATGGCTGCCTATGAAAGGAAAGTCCAAATATTAAATAATTGTTCAGTCCCATGAGGCTGGATATTTCAACTGGTCTTCAGTACACAACAAAATAATGAAGACATAGCTCTAATAGCAGTGGAGGAATGGACTTGCTAGGTAGAAAGGTGAGAAAGAACAAAAGCTCCCTTCTTCCATGTCCTATAGGCTTCCTAAAGAAGGTATGGCCCACATTAGAGATGGGGTTTTCCCAGTGCAAAAGATCTAGATTAAAGGTGTGTGTGTTTCTTCCTCAAGATCAAGACGAAAGTTGTCTTCTTACCTCAAAGATCTAGATTAGAAGTAGATTTTCTCATTTCTTTTTTTTGTTTGTTTTTTTTTGTTTTTTTTGGTTTTTTTGTTTTTTGAGACAGGGTTTCTCTGTGTAGCCCTGGCTGTCCTGGAACTCACTCTGTAGACCAGGCTGGCCTCGAACTCAGAAATCCACCTGTCTCTGCCTCCCAAGTGGATTTTCTCATTTCAAATGAACATCTCACAGGTGTGCCCCTCGATTTTGGGGTTTTAGTTAATTCTAAATGTAGTCAAGTTGACAACCAAGAATAGTCATCACACCAGAAATGATAGAAAAGGAACAGAATAGCTCTTCAGGTGGCTCTAATAAAACTTCTGGCCTCTGGACCTGTAAAGCCCAATTTTCTATTATTTTAAATAATCCCCTTTCTTCAACACCCATCCCCAAAATTCATAAGGTAGTTATTTAGCAGTGTAATGATTAAAAAGAGCCAAAAAACAAACAAATAAAAACAGAACAAAAACTTGGTTCCTGAACCTACTGATTCTGACTATGCGAATAACATATTAGTTACATATTCAAAGGGTCCTCAACTACAGCTCAGGAGCGAACATACTACTTTTCAAAGGGAAAATATTATTTGTGTGGATTAATTTTGCCCCAAAGTCCTAGAGGTTTGGACCAGTTCTGTTCTTGTAGCACTTACCACAAGATCCATGGACATGCTCCATCTGACACTAGGTACTTCAACAACATGGAGTCTGCTGACTCACATATCTCACATGGTGGAAAGCTTATTCTGCATCTTGGGCCTGTGGCAGTGACTTTCACTTGCTTCAGGAGTAATTCAAAACACATTTAATTGGAAAAGGTAGAAACAGAGTGTTACAAATGTGGCATATAAATTTTGCCTATAAAACACAAGTAAGTCTGCATATTTTTGCCTCTTCCTTAGCAACTAAAGTGAGAGGTGTGTGGGACAATAGGCTGTGAGAGGCAGCTGGGTACCTATCTGGTCAAGTGCAGGCCTCAAACACTGAAGACCCAAAAAGGACAGTAGGTGTTTGGCCTTGCTCCTGGGCCGTGGTTCCTTTCACTTAGGACAACCCTCTACAACCCCTCCCAAAGAGAGGTTTGTGTCACTTAGCACAGATAGAGAGCATGACTACAGGCCACAGAGCCTCAAGAGATCTCCATATTCATGAGATACCTAAAGGCCAGAGGGTGTAGCCAATTAAGCATTCCTTTCCAGCCCCTCCTCCTATTTGCAAAAGGTATTTAACCTCAGGCCCACCCTGAGAACATGGGGTACAGCTTCATCCACTTTCCGCCATGACAATAAACCTTTTAAAACCATGGACTACCTCTTGTCTTTGAGACCACCGTGCAGAACCATAGAGGTAGCCTTCAACTAATGAGCCTAATCTCCCACAGGAGGACTTCTTTACATTCCAGCCACTGAGAGGCCTCAAACCCAAGCGGAGCTAGCCGAGCCAGCCATGACCCAGCCATGACCCAGCCATGACCCAGCCATGACCCAGCCATGACCCAGCCATGACCCAGCCATGACCCAGCCATGACCCAGCAAGCGAGTCACCTCGACCAAGAGTCTCATCAGCACTGCGGGGCACCACCAGAGGTTTTCCCTCTTGTCACTTTCGGCTGTGGCCGTTCCAGCCCATACGCCTCCGGTCTCAATATTTCCGCAGCATCTCAGCAGCACCTGGGAGCCCAAGGGTCTGAGACCAGTCAATCCCTGCCCATCTTCTTGCCCGGGGGTCCGCAACCCAAGAGCTCTGGCCCCCGTGGAACCTCAGGCTGGCATCTCCCCATGCCCAGATTGGAGCTCTGTGGCTTCCCATAGCTTGGTGCCCACCCAGCACCACGTGGAGTGAACTCAGTCGAATTCCAGCACTTCTGCCCTCTGAGCCGACATTCCAGCTGCCTGGGGCGGCAGACACAGCAGAACCCACAACTCAGCCCAACAGAACTCACGACCACAAGTGAGCTACAGCCCCACAGAGGTATACCAATTTGCCATTGCCATTTTGATGGGATATTCCAGCATGTCCCTGGACTCCTACCAACTTCACCAAAATGACAATACCTGAATTTTCTTAGAATGTCTCTTTCATCTTCTGTGTCCTACTGAAGCATCTACAGTTCTTAACACACAGCCTCATTAAGGGAAATCTATTCACTGCCATCTGCATAATGAAGCCAAGTTGGAAAGACAAGCAAGTGATGACACAAAGTAGCAGACTCCTCCTGACTCAGAGAGAAGATGCTGATGCTGATGCTGCCAAGAGGATACAATATGCTCATTCTTGTCAAGTGATTTGGATAAAGAGCATCTTCAGGTCAATAGCTGTGATAGCTGAAGCTGCATAATAGTGGGCTTCAGTGATAGAGCCACATTTAAAAAGCAGCTCAACTGACTCACTATCTGAATCAACCCAAAATAATACACAAGCCATCTTCCTGTTCAGTCTAAATGGGCAACTAAACAGGAAGGTGACAGGAACCATTGTCAGCTATGATTCATGTCTTTGATGATGGTACATTCTTCACGTCTCCCAAGCATATGATATCACTTGTGACTTGTTTTGGGGAAAGAAAGGATAGTTTAAAGACTCTTTTTGTTTGTTTTGTTTTGTTTTGTTTTGTTTTGTTTTGTTTTGTTCGAGACAGGGTTTCTCTGTGGAGCCCGGGCTGTCCTGGAACTCACTCTGTAGACCAGGCTGGCCTCGAACTCAGAAATCCACCTGCCTCTTCCTCTCAAGTGCTGGGATTAAAGGCATGCGCCACCACCACCCGGCATTAAAAGACTCTTATTTGAACTTTACTACTGAAATGTCTCACTCACAAATCAGAAAGTCAGTATGTCAATTATCCTGATACCCCAGTATGTCTATCCCAACTGCATATTCTTCCAGAAACCAGGGAAGTTGCTTGTAGCTCCAGGTAGTTGGGAATCTGAGGCCTGAGGAGCACTTGAGCCCATGAATTCAAGGCCAGTGTGAGACCCTGTGTGGCAATTTGAATGAGAATGGTCCCCATAAGCTCATGTGTTTGAAAGCATGGGCCTCAGTGAAATTGAGAAGTATTAGGAGATAGGGCCTTGTTGAAGGAGGTGTGTCACCGAGAATGTGCTTTGAAGTTTGAAAAGCCCATGCCAGCCCCAGTCAGTCTCTCTCTCCCTCTCTGCTTGCACCTTGTGGATCAGATGTGAGCCTCTGGCTGCTGCACACTGCCATTTTTCCTGCCTACTGCCACACTCCCTACCATGATGACGAGGGGCTAACCCAATCAAATGCTTCCTTTTATAAGTTACTTTTGTCGTGATGTTTCATCATAGCAATAGAACAATAAGTAAATACCCAGTCTTAAAATAAAACAAGAAGAAACTCTCAGAAAATAAAGAAGTAATTACAGTTGGTTCCCCAGGATTAGTGTATTGTATTGGCGTCAAAACTGGGATAATCGTAACTTCCTAAGCTACCTCTGACCCACAGGCATTAGCATCCGCATTGCCAGTAGGTAGGGATTCTTCAAAGGGAAATCTCCTTTCCTTTGTGTCCTTCGGGGGGGGGGGGGGCCTTGGTTTTGGGGTTTTGTTTTTTAGAGAAAAAGAAAGAGAATCACAGGATAGACACAACTATGTCTCGCTGTACTTCAGTTATGTCCAGAGACTAGCTGAAGGCTTCCCTATATAGCTCACGTCAGATCTGTGCTTACCAGAGTTGGAGTTTTTCTGATTCCATAGATCAAAAATTACTTAAACAAGGTTCATATCCCCCATTCACTGTGATTAATAGCCACAACCAAATAACTCTGGGAGCTAAAACGTTCCGACTGCCACGTCAGTACTGTATTCACCTTGGTTTCTTGGTTTTGAAGAAATACATACTGTTCCCTGCTCTCTGCTAGTGTAGCTTTAATTCAAAGAACATAGTGATTTAATCTGCCATCGCTCCTAGTCTTTGGAAAATGCAAATAGTACCTTCACCAATGGGTTTCTCCATACCCTAGAAAAATGTCCTTAGCAAAATGTTTCCCTGCTCCCAAAGCCCTTTTGTTGCCCCTTAAAACTGTGCAAGTGATGTAGCTGAATGGTAGAGAATTTTCCTAATGTGTGACAAGCTATGGGATAGATCTGCAGCATTACCAAAAAAAATTATACCAGGAAAGTTGTGGGTTTTCTATGTCCTACTGAAAGGAAGCCAACATTTTAGCTTGAGTTCCATGTTATTTTAGAAAAATCTAGTAAGTGCCCCCAGGTTGCTCAGTTCATCTCACTGGGAGTTTCTGTTAGGTGCTGCTCCTTTTTGTGTAGCAATGTGTCACTTGACAGGAATATTCCGGAAACGCATTGCTAATAATGTGGACACATCATAGACACACTTACACAAAACTAGATGTCCCAACCTGCACACATTTGGCTATGACATCGCCTCCTTTGTATGTTGTGTGTTATATAAGATATTGTCATTGGAGGGAAATAGGTGAAAGGGAACCCAAGAATTCTGTACTATCTTGGAAACTTATCAAGAGTTCAAAACTATTTCAGAATAAGTTTGGAAAGAGAGAGATGCAGAGGGATATGGAAGAAAGACAGGGAAACAGAGAGGAAGGAGAGGGGAAATCTTAGGGGGACTTGTGAGTTCAGGTTTCTCAGATTTGTCACAGTCCACTCAAATCTTCACTCTAGGTCTTGGAGTTCCATCTTTACCCAATTTTTGCCCCAAGTTGTTTTTAATTATTTCACTTATGAGGATTTAAGCATTTGTATGCATGTATGTAAATACACCACATGTGCACACTTGGTGCCTGCAGAGGCCAGAAGAGAACATCAGATCCCCTGGAAATGCTGTTGACAATGACTGTGAGCTGCCATGTGGTTGCCGGGTCCTTTGCAAGAGCAGCCAGTGTGCTTGATCACTAGTGGTCTCTTCAGCCCCAATATTGGACCCTTAATAATGTCATTACAATGATTGGCTAATCAACCCTGGCACTCCCCCCTACTCTTCCTCTAATTTTTTGTATGATATAATAATTACGCTTTTTGATGTTTGTTTTGATGATGCTGTTCCCACTGCTGGCCATGGAATCCCGGACTTCACCTTTCTGGCCAGGCACTCTACAAAAAGCTGCACATTTATCTCTGACAAGATGCTTTTAAGATTGATTTTAGATTATCATACTGTCTTGTTAATTTGTTTTGTTTTGGGGAGTGGCTTGTGCTGGTGTGGTTAGCTATTTGGTTTATGTTTTGAGACAGGATCTAACTGCTAATTCCAGATTGACCTCTAACTTATAATCCTCCTATCTCGGCCTTCCAATTGCTGTAATTACTGGCACATGCCACCAGGCCTGATTAGATAGCCATTTTGTGACTTGAAACTGAATATAATCCCAAACAATTTGAATTTTTGCCTTCTTTATTGTTTTATACATATGGATGTTTTGTCTGCATGTATACCTGTGCACCACATGCGTGCCACCACATGGAGGCCAGACAAGGACATTGGATCACTTGGGACTAGAATTACACAGTTGTGAGCTATCATGTGGATGCTGGGAATTTAAACCAGGTGGTTTTGTTTGTTTTTTTGTTTTGTTTTGTTTTGTTTTGTTTTTTGAGACAGGGTTTCTCTGTGTAGCCCTGGTTGTCCTGGAACTCACTCTGTAGACCAGGCTGGCCTCCAACTCAGAAATCCGCCTGCCTCTGCCTCCCAAGTGCTGGGATTAAAGGCGTGCGCCACCACCGCCGCCCGGCTAAAAATCTTTTTACGTTGGTTGGAATTTTTTATTTTAAAAGATAAAAGATTGTATTTAAATTGGCTTAAATGAAAGGTGATATCCTTTGAATCGTCTAATTAAAAAGAAAGAGAAAAACTCTTTTTAAAAAAAGATTTATTTATTTTATTTATGAGTACACTGTCGCTGTCTTCAGACACACCAGAAGAGGGCATCAAATCTCATTACAGATGGTTGTGAGCCACCATGTGGTTGCTGGGATTTGAACTCAGGACCTCTGGAAGAGCAGTCAGTGCTCTTAACCACTGAGCCATCTCTCCAGCCCCCAAGAAAAACTCTTGAATGTAGTGGCACATATTTTTAATCCTAGCATTTTGGAGGCAGCCAGATCTCTGAGTTCCAGGCCAGTCTGGTCTACAGAGTAAGTTCCAGGACAGCCAGGGCTACACAGAGAAATCCTGTCTTGAAAAACAAACAAAACCTCTTGGAAATTCTGATGCATGCATGTTGAGTTAAGAGTCCAGGCAACAAGCCGGGTGGTGGTGGCGCACGCCTTTAATCCCAGCACTTGGGAGGCAGAAACAGGCAGATTTCTGAGTTCGAGAGTTCGAGGCTGGCCTGGCCTGGCCTACAGAGTGAGTTCTCTCGAAAAAAAACAAAAAACAACAAACAAAAAACAAAAAAAGAGTCCAGGCAACATCTCTAGGATAAAGATTCCTCAGTCCTCACTTGTGCCTTTTCTTGTCTTGGTTTCCTGTGTGCACACACTTACCTGTAGAATCTCCAGGAAACAAGGGAGGTTCTTTCCCTAAAATCTCAGCAGCAGTATCTTTTTTGACGTGGTGAGTCTAAAGAGATTGTGTACATATGCTTTAGTCAAATTCTGGGATCACAACAAGCCTGGGTTTCATGTCTTCTTTTAAGTTAGATGTGATGCTGCCTCTACCCCCAAACATTTGGCTTAAGAGTAGAAACAAGTAGAGCAAGTCAAATGTTCAAGAATGAACTATTGGAAGAAGAACAGTAACAATTAAGTCAGAACAGCCAAAGTTGGAATGGTTTGCATTCTCAAGCAGGTTGGCAGAACCATCTGAGTTTTTAGGTAGTGTCAGCTGTTGGAGCAAAGTGAGTGGATTGAGCAATAAAGTCAGAAGACTTTGTTTCTAGCTTGGTGTTTTCTCTATATCCTTCAACAAATCACCTAACTTCCTGGTCTCCAACTACCTCACATGCAAAACAGAGGAGCTAATACTATGTGTACATATAATGGTTTGGGGTTTGTTTCTGTATATTCTAACATACTTATGTTGAGCCATGGGTGCTTGAGAAAGTCACAACCAACATTTAAATGTGAGAAATGTACCAGACTGGCTCTTGGGGCATTCTATTTAGAAACCCTCCCTCCCTCCCTCCCTCCCTCCCTCCCTCCCTCCCTCCTTCCCTCCCTCCATCTCTCCCTCCCTCCCTTTCTCTTCTCTCCTCCTCCTCCTTCTCCTACTCCTCCTCTTCTTCCTCTCCCTCTCCCTCTCCCTCCCCCTCCCTCTGCCCCTCCCTCTGCCCCTCCCCCTCCCCCGTCTCTCTCTCTCTCTCTCTCTCTCTCTCTCTCTCTCTCACCATTATACATACTCTGCCTGTCTGTCTTTGAGAACCATGACATTTTTCTTCCTAATAGATTTATACTGATACCTCAGATCTCAACCAGCCAATAGAAGTCCCTTTCCTTTCTTTCCTAAATTACACTTACTATAAGTGAGAATTTGAGTAGTATAAGACTTAAGAAATCTTAGATTTAAAAGCCGGGTGGTGGTGGTGCACGCCTGTAATCCCAGCACTTGGGAGGCAGAAGCAGGCGGATTTCTGAGTTCGAGGCCAGCCTGGTCTACAGAATGAGTTCCAGGACAGCCAGAACTACACAGAGAAACCCTGTCTCGAAAAACCAAAAAAAAAGAAAAAAAAAGAAAAAAAAGAAAGAAATCTTAGATTTGTTTTTGTTTTCTGTGGTTTCCCAGGAAGACTTTACAAAACTTTTCTCAGCATGCTATCAAATGCTCATTGTGCAAATCGAAGCAATTCTTGAGGTTACTGAGTTCTTTTCTGTGTACCACAGGTAAAAATGTGAACTAATCCAGTCCCATAAAGGTTGGTGATGTGTGTCTATAGTCCCAGCTATGTGGGAGACTGAGGCCGGAGGACTGTTAAGAATCCAGAAGTTAGAGGCTAGCCTGTACAGCATACTGGGGCCATTTCTCAAAAATAATCAGAATTATTTGTACCAAACAACACCAACTTTCTCTTCTCCTTTGTTGAATCTCCTTCTCCAGTATCTAATGAAATTATTACACTTCACTACAGTATTCAAACATAGCTTAGAGCCCTTCTTCTCAACCTTGACTCAGTGTTCTCAGATTTCTCTGGCTTTGGGCAGAACGCAACATGGATAAGTAGACTTGGCCGGGCTGTGGTATCACACGCAATTAATCCCAGCACTTGGGAGGCAGAGACAGGTGGATTTCTGAGTTGGAGGCCAGCCTGGTCTACAGAGTGAGTTCCAGGACAGCCAAGGCTATACAGAGAAACCCTGTCTCAAAAAACAAAACAAAACAAAACAAACAAAAAAGTAGACCTTATTCTGACTGTGAGTCTCTCAGAAATCTTCTCTCAGCAGTTGATGAGAGGGAACATTAGAGTCTTCCTTCTCTCCTCGAAGACTGTATTTTCCAAGGAAACTGCATCCTTTAGGGATGGATTAGACAAATCTAGAATGGAGTTTTCAAAGATAGTCTTAAGGATTTTCTCTCATATAACCTGCCTAGATTTCCATTGGAAAGACATATTCTAGACTCTGCATTTCTCCCCCAAACCACCATACCTCACCAGGCACTAATGATCAATTTGTCTCAAGGAAACAGTCCAAATACCATCACAACTCGTGCCTGGTAGCTATCCTTCTTGAGCCCAGCAAGCCAGCATCATTGTAAAGAATAGACTTCAAGCTCAGTTATAAGATGGCCATTTGTTTCAAGCTGATGCCAGGTACTATACATCACTTTAAACATTCCAGCCATTACTGAGCCAGATACCACCAGACAGGATAGTCTACCTATAAGCTGACCATGCTCTGGGTATCACGCTCTCCTTCAAAAGAGAGAGAGTTCTAGGGAAGGAATTGCTGTTCCCTGAAATTTCATGGAACTAAAGAGGAAGAAATATATATCTAACCAACACTTCATAGTGACTGTGAGGCACCAACAGTTTGTGAAGAAGGTGGGCAGTAGTACATCTTGGAGTCCAGGAATAGTGGCTCATGCCTATAATCCCAGCACTCCAGAGGTTGAGGCAAGTGGAGTGCCATGAAATTGAGGCAAGCCTGAGTACCTGAGTTCTACACCAACCTAGGCTACAGAGGTAGACTGTCCCAAAACAAACAAAGAGTGTGTCTCAGGACCCTTGGCTGACCTATGGCTAAAAGGATAAAGGGAAAGAGAGGGCTGAATCATACTCCATAAGGAAGTAGGAGGAGAGGTATTTCCCCCAATCTCAGGGTTAGTGAAAGGCCATATTATGAACTTAGAGATCTAGATACATGGACCCCACAGTTTAGGGTACCCAGTGGGTTGATGAGATGCATGTTTGAGATGTATAAAGAGCAGGACACTGACTAAGCACCCTAAGGTCGCAGAGCAGTGCTGCGGGTACCTAGTGTGCTTTCATTACAGAAGATTCATGTTTCCAGGAGACAAACGCAGAAGCAGAGAAGAGGAAAGCACTGTCCTGCTCCTGCTAAGAGCAGCTCTCTTGGGAGTCAGGAGAACTCACTGCAAATGAACACCAGTAAAGGAAAAAATAGTTTTAAGTTGTTATTTTATGTGTCTGGGTGTTGGCATGTGTATATGTCTATATACTATGCAGGTTCCTTATGCCCTGTGAGGCTAGAAGAAAGTAATGGATCCCCTAGAACTAGAGTTACAGAAGGCTATAAAACGTCCACATGGGTGCTGGGAATCAAACCTTGGTTCCCTGAAAGAGCACAGCATTCTTTACCACTGAGTCATCTATCTGTCCAGCTTTCTGAGGAGGAAGTCTTTTTTTGTTTGTTTGTTTTTTTGAGACAGGGTTTCTCTGTGTACCCCTGGCTGTCCTGGAACTCACTCTGTAGACCAGGCTAACCTCAAACTCTCGAACTCAGAAATCTGCCAGCCTCTGCCTCCCAAGTGCTGGGATTAAAGGTGTGCGCCACCACCGCCCGGCCTGAGGAGGAAGTCTTAAGTCTAAGATATACGTTGACATGTATCAAATATAATAGTGACAAAAGCAGAGAAGTCTTCAAAAAGGCATTCTAGAAAGTGTCTGGATGAAACAGTCAGATTTAGGGCTGGGAGTATAGCTCAGTTAGGAAATTGATATCCTAGTGTCTTAGTTTCTATTCTTATTGCTGTGATGAAAGACTCTGACAAAAAGCCACTTAAAGGAGAAAACCTTTATTCTGAGGAAGGAAGCTAAGGTGACAGGAACATGACAGCTGTCACATCTTATTTACAATTAAGAAGCAGACAGCAAATGGATGGCTACGCTATTCAGTTCCCTGCACTATACAGTTCAGTGCCCCAACCAGACAATGGTACCGCCCATCATCATCAGATCTTCCCTCAATCGTGTAACCAAGATGAGTCTCCCACAGGATCCCTCAGATTACTCCAGAAGTTGACCACACAGCTATTACACCTCAAATGCAGAAAGCCCTGAGACGACCTATTCCTAACACCAACATGAACCAGGTAAAGTGTCACACTCCTATAACCTCAACATTCTGGTGAGGATAAGAAGTTCAAAGCCAGCCTTGGCTAAATGAGAGGCTGCCTTAAAAAAAAAGGCCAGCCTAGACTACATGGTAAGACCCTGTCTCTAAAAGAAAAGAGAGAGAGGAAGAGGGAGATGGAGGGAGAGAAGGAGGGGAAGGGGAAAGAAAAGGGAAGGGAGGGGAGGGGAAGAGAAGAAAGAGAGAGAGTGAGAGAATGAGAATGTAAAAGAGAGAAAGGGAGGGAAGAAAAGATAGCTGTCAGCTTTAGACACACCATACTCACATAAATGGACCTTGGTAAACTTGAGATTAGAGTTCAGTGGCAGAGCCACTGTGTATGTGTACACACATGTACACAATGTACCTAACATGTACGAGGTCCTGATTCAATCCCGCCACTGAGAGTGAGGTACTGGAAGGAAATGAGTCCAGTTAGATTTAGAATGAGGTCTTATTGCTCTCTTATCTCTTTGTTTTCTCTTGATTCTACCCTGGAGGATGCAGAAGCTGCCTAGCAGGTGCTACATATGGAAAGAAACACTAAGTGGGGAGGAAGAAGCATCTTTTCCACTTTGTGGCTCCAATTCAGAAGATAAGCTAAAAGGAGAAAATAAATGTCATTTTAAGCCAAATTTGAAATAAAAAGTTTTCTACTGGGCTCTAAGTTGAAAAAAAGGGTGTGTCAGGAGATTGATGTTGCTCAGGCTGACCTTCAAGCCTAGGCTCAAATGATCCTCCTTCCAGATACTGGGGGATTACAGGCGCACATCGCCGCTGGATCCAGCTGCCAGTGTTTATTTTCAAAGCATGGATTTGAACCTTGACCTAGAAACAGTGGAAAAAGGAAAAAGATGACAACCAAAAATTCTAGATTATGTAAGAACAAAGAAGTCTCTGGGGCCCTGGAGGAGTAACTTCTTATGGTACAACCCAGACAACATTAACAGATTGAAGAACAGATGGATTCGTGGAAACTCTGCAGCCTTCTTTGGCTTAGGTGGCTAGTTCTTAACTCTGTGTTAGATAATCTCCCCACTCTGTCTTGGTCTGTTTGGGTACCTTGAAGTCCAAGATCAAGGTTCCAGTGGGTTTGTTGTCTGGTACAAGCATAGAACACATTCTTAGTGTCCCTGATGTGCTGTGTGTCCCTATAGTTTCCTATCTTAAAATGTACACCCCTAATGTGATAACTTAAAGAAAAGAAATAGAGAAAGCTTTGAGGAGAAGACTAGGTAAACCCTCGTAAATGGAATTAGGTCCTTAAATAATTAGCTTGAACCAGGAGTGGTGACAGACCTTTAATTTCCTGCTCTGAGGGAGGTAGAGGCAGGTGTTTTGGTTCAAGCCTAGCCTGCTCTACATAGGGAGTGCAGTCAGACGTCCTTATGAGCTGGAGGACAACCGACTGGAAGGCGTGCGGTGAAAGGCTGTCTTCTAGATATAACATGGCTGCTTCGTTCCTGAATGTACCACAGGAATGATAACCTGAACACGATGGAACCAGGTAACATTCCAACACCGACAGGGCGAGGGCGCTCGTGAGGCAGCACTCCTCCCTGAGCTGCTCCTGCCAGTCACTGGATGGGAGGAGCCATCTTTCTTCGGTGATGGAACCACTGGTCAATCCCGTGCTCATGCAAGCACCTGGAATTAAACTCATGGGTCATAGAAATAAAGATAATGCGACATGAAGTCGGAGAGGGATTGGAAAATAAGAGGGATTGAGGGAATAACTGGGAGGTGAATATAGTAAAAATACATTATATATGTGTATGAAATTGTTAAATAATCCTTTTAAAAAGAAGTCTGGGGAGCTTTTTGTGTTTTCTGCTACGTTAAAATACAGTGAGGCATGCTGAATCTGTTACTGTCCTTTGAATGTTTATTATTTATGTATTTTGTTTACATTGGGAGACCATGTCTTTCTATTTAGCAGTGTGTTGTGGTTAACCTTGGTTGTCACCTTGACAGAATCGCCTATAGGACACATCTTTCAGAGTGTCCATATGATCATTTCCAAAGATGGTTAAGCTCGGAAAGAAGGTCCACTGAGAAAATGGACCCTTTTGGTGTTTTCCAATGGGAACTTTCCAGGTTTAGGGACTTTTAGGGGTGGACTGAAGGGTTAGAGGAGGACTGAAGGTTAGAGGAGGACTGAAGGTTAGAGGAGGACTGCAGGTTAGAGGAGGACTGCAGGTTAGGGGTGGACTGCAGGTTAGAGGAGGACTGCAGGTTAGAGGAGGACTGGAGGTTAGAGGTGGACTGGAGGTTAGAGGAGGACTGAAGGTTAGAGGAGGACTGCAGGTTAGAGGAGGAC
>NW_021621098.1:7688954-7772142 GCF_004785775.1 Grammomys surdaster
AGGTTAGAGGAGGACTGCAGGTTAGAGGAGGACTGCAGGTTAGAGGAGGACTGCAGGTTACAGGTGGACTGCAGGAATATTGCATTGGGAAATAAACATGAGTCTTTAGGGGCCACATGGGAAATATGATTTTAAAACATTTGGGTGTCAGGTTGACAAAGAAAGACCTTATAATAATTAATTTGTTGACTTTACAAAAATTACAAAATTTCCAGGGGTTTTAACTGAGGTGGGGACCTATATCCTGAATATGTGCAGCCCCATTCCATGGACTGAATACTAGCCCCTCCCCTCCTACCTCCTTCATCTGTCTTCTCTCTGTTCTGAACTCTCCCTCCCCTTTTTCTATCCCCCCTCCTTTCTCTGGATTGGCTTAGATACTGGCTTCCTCAAGTGCCTGCCACCACTCCTGCCCTTCCCATCAGGAACTGTGTTCTCTCACTGTGAGCCAAAATAGATTCTTTTTTTCCTTAAGTTATCTTCTTAGGCATTTTATCACAGCAATAAAACAAAACAAAAAAACTACTGCAATCTGACTAGCCTGGAACTTGCTGTGTAAACCAGGCTGGCCTCAAACCTGTAGGTTCCCCTTGCTTCTGCCCCCCAAGTTGGAATTATCGAACTGCACCACTATGCCTGATCACTGCTAGAATGTTGGTCTGGAACTTCACAACTTCTAGTACTTGAGCAATAGATTTCCAATGCTAAAATTTTTGCCTAACTTCAACTATTTTTTCATAGCAACACGAGTAGGCTAAGCCACCATCTCCTTCACAAATTTGGCCCCAATTTTGTAGAGACCTCATGTACCCTGTTGAACCATGTGCCTGACTAAAGACAGAGTTTCTCAAAAATCTCATAAAGGTACTGTGGCCATGAGGCCCAGTACTATAGAGTTAGGTATAAGCAGGCCATTGAGTAAGGCATCTGAGAACACTTCTTAGAGAGGCGACAGTCCCTTCTATTACCTGTGCTTTCTACCTGCCTGCAATACAATTAAAAGTACTGAGGGAGTCATAAAAGAAACCACAAGACCATATGTTAAGCAATAAAAAATGGCATCTTGGGACACTGAAGACATTCTTTGAGTTGCCACCAACAGCCTATATTGTAGCAGGAAGTTTTAGAAACAGTGGCACAGCTCAGCTCCAGCTAGCTCCCTGGCCACCACCATGTTCCTGCTCTATGTTCTCATACTAACAGCGAGGCGTCAGCCCAGGAGAGCAGGCCCCGGCTCCACGAGATGTTAGCCCTGCTGCCGTCTCTGCCAGTCAGCTCTGTGGAGTTTATGGTTCTAAGCGTGGCTCAGGGCCCAATTCCTCCACCCCCATGTGGTAGATATATTTTCCCAGTACCTGGTTGAAAGAAGACTCTTAATGCTTAAAGATTACCCAGTAGATTTATTATATTAGCAAATGTTCAATACACAAGATGCTCACACATTTATAATTATTAACACAGTATCTAACCTTTTGACATGAATGACTACCTGAGACTCCTAGAGACACTTACATCTGCCTCCATCTTGCTTCTTCTCCTCCTTCTCTTCCTCTTCCTTTCTCATTCCTTCCTCCTCCCAACTCCTGGCTCCACTTCCTCTTCTACTGCCCAATCACAAAGCTTCACTGCAAATACAATGGACAGGAAATGTTCCTGCAACACTCTATTATCTGCCTTCATATGAAAGGAAGACAGAGCCCTATCTTGTTCAACTCCCTTATGTAAGCTGTATGTAATGCCACGCTATTCTTTCAAGATGTTTAGCTGTTGTTTAGAAGGCAGATAGACTAATAAGTAAGTACATAGGGACATGTGATTAAGAATAGATTTATAAGATTATGAAGACTTGAGCTTCTTTCTTGTTTTTTTTTTTTTGTTTTTCGAGACAGGGTTTCTCTGTGTAGTCCTGGCTGTCCTGGAACTCACTCTGTAGACCAGGCTAGCCTCGAACTCTCGAACTCAGAAATCCGCCTGCCTCTGCCTCCCAAGTGCTGGGATTAAAGGCGTGCGCCACCACCGCCCGGCAGACTTGAGCTTCTTTAACTGATAAGAAACATCCAGGAGAACAAGAGAGAAAGACAAACAAATAGATGAAAGTATCATAGAATGGAAATGACTGATAAGACTATATTAATTAATTGCTGCTTTATAAACCACAGATACAGTGATTTCACATTTGTTTATTGTCTCTCAGTCTCTGTGAATCAAAACTCCAGATATGACTACCTGAGCCTTCTGCTCAGGGTCCCATGAGGCTGTAGGCACGCTGTAGTCGAGTCTGAAGTTTGAAGTCCTCTTCCAAGCTCAGAGTTGTTTATAAAGTACATTGAACTGCAACTATAGAACTCAGCTGCTTCTCGAAGGTCAGCAGTCCAGCCTCTGACCTCTTCTACCTCTGATTCAGAGCTCCTTTTTAGGACTCAATTGATTAGATCAGATCTGCCCAATATAATTTTCCTTTTGATAATTCAAAGTCAACTGACTAGAGACCTTCAACTACACCTGCAGAATTCCTTTTATCCTTGTCTTTTGAAGTAATAGTCACCAGAGTGATAGTGATACTCCCTCACAGTCACATATCCTGACCCCTCATCCAGGGGCGGGGATGAAACAGGACTGTGTGTGTGTGTGTGTGTGTGTGTGTGTGTGTGTGTGTGTGATGAGAATGGCCCCCACTGGTTCATATGTTTGAATACTTAATACTCAGTTGGTGGAATTACTTGGAAAAGATTAGGAAATGTGGCCTTGTGGCAGGAGCTATACTACTGACAGGGTGAGCATTGAGGTTTCACAAGCCCATGTCATTTTCAATGTGCCTCTTTATGCCCACTGTTTAAAGATCAGATGAGTGTTCCCAGCTGCCCTGTCACTGTGCTTTCGCTCCATCATAGACTATAACACTCTAAATCAGTGGCTCCCAATACGTGGTAGCCAATCCCTTTGGAGATTGCATATCAGATATCCTACATATCAAGTATTTACAGTATGATCAATAATTGTAGCAAAATTTCAGTCATGAAGTAGCATCAAAGTAATTTTATACTCAGGGGTCACCACAACGTGAGGAAATGTAATAAAGGGTCACAGCATTAGGAAGGTTGAGAGCCACTTGTCTAAACCATAAAACGAATTAGATGCTGTCTTTTATAAGTTGTTTTAATCATGCTATTTTGTCACAGCAATAGGAAAGTAAGATTCCTTGTGAGGGTACGGTGTTTTTTGAGGCAAGAAAGGACACTGCCTCAACCTGTGTTGCAGTGCCAAGTCTCCTTTTCCCATCAAGGACTATATCCTCTCAGTCACATGGTGTGTGTACAGCTAAACCTTGGGAAATCCAATTTAGAAGAGTTGCCTTGCTTAAGAATGATATGGCAGTACATATGTATTATTCCACAAGTCAAAAAGCAAAGACAAAAGTATTGCTACCTTCCAAATTCCAGGACAGTCAGGACAAGCGCGCGGGTGGATGATAATATTTAAAAGAAAGTTGCTTCTTTGCATGCAGTGGAACTAGAGGAGCTAAACCATAGTTCTGATACGACCTTTGTCTTATTGTATCATAATCTGTATCTGCCTGTCTTTCTTCCCGTCTCCCTCCTTCCTTTTCTCCGTCCTTCCTTCCTTGCCTCATAAAAGTATGTCCTTGGCATTTTCCAAGGGAAAGAACATTCTTCTCTTCTTCTCTGTCTCTCCCCCACCCCACTGGGCTATTAATCCTCTTGACACAAAGATATTCCCAAACGATGCCAGTTACCTTGGATGAAGGAGGGATCATTTTTCTCCCTATTATGGATACTGCTTGGTTCTGAATCTAATAAACACAAGTTAGTGTTGAGAGAAGCTATGCACACATTTCTACTTTAGACTCCAAAGATCAGTATGAACGTACAGACTGTTGTGAGGTCTAAGGCCCCAGACTCAGCTGACGCTTGACCACCCTTCTGGGCCACATAGGCATTCTTTCTTTCTGTATTTTAACTCCTCTCACCTTGGGGATTTTTCATCCTTAGTTTTTACAGTAGAATGAGCCTATAATATACATGTTAGGCTAGACTTTGTAGTGTATGTCTATGATGAATAGTCTCTAGTTTATGTCTAAAGCTAGAGAGGCTGAGGCAGGAGGACTACTATGAGTTTGAAGCCAGTAAAGGCTTCATAGTAAGACTGTTTTTTGGTTTTGTTTTTTAAGGATTTATTTATTTAATGTATGAGTGCTCTATCTGCATGTACACCTGCGTGCCAGAAGAGGGCATCAGATAAATGGTCATAAGCCACCATGTGGTTTCTGGGAATTGAACTCAGGACCTCTGGAAGAGCAGCCAATGCTCTTAACTGCTGAGCCATCTCTTCAGCCCCAGTAAGACCATTTAAAAAAAAAACAAAAAACAAACAAACAAAAAAACCCCCAAAAAACACAGGTAGTGCCTGTTAGTCGAAATCATAGTGTTCATGTTAGGACTGTGATTATAACAATAAGATACAGAGCTAAAGTTGGAGGTCACAGTATTTTACTAACAAAAAGTGTGTTGGGAGCTGACTCTGAGCAGAAAGCGGCTATCATCTTTGCAGCCATCTTGAGCCATATACCCTGACAAGAGACTTGTTTTCAACAGCCTACGGCAGCTGAGCACACTCTGATAATTATCTTGATATACCCATGATTTCCTTTCAATCAAGGCCAGACAGTGGTGGCACACACCTTTAATCCCAGCACTTGAGAGACTCAAGTCAAGACTCAAGTCAAGACTCAAGGAGAGATTAAAGGCGAGACTCGGCGAGACTTGAGAGAGACTTGAGAAGAGAATAGACCAGACTCTGTCTCGTCTCCATTCTTCGAGTCTCTGTCCCCACTCTCTCTCTTGCTAGGCCCTGACCCTCGGACCAGAGCAGCAGAACGAGCCATTACAAAAGTGTATCAATTTAATGACACTTGTTATTTCTTATAATAATTTGTACAGTACTATAGCATATTTTAAATTGAGTAAAACCGGGTTTGTTCTCATTGTCTGCTTCTGCTTCTCCACTCTGGAATTCTCTGTAAATACAAACCATAAGCTCTTCTTGACTGGATTTTGTTGCTGACTTACAGACCTGAGAAGGTTGAAATATAGGAGCACCCTATTGCAGATAGAAAACCATTGCTAAGAGATGTAACTCTTCCTCAGAGAACTTATGTGAGAGTTCAGAAATTCATCTTGAGCTACTTTGTATATTCAGATGGTTGCAAATAGAAACAACTGCAGATTATGGATAGTAGACACGTATATGTTGTGGGGCTCCAATGACATTAGTTATATCGTTCTTGATTTAAAAAAAGAAAGACTAAACCATGGCTCTTTAGAGAAGTAGCTAGCTTAAGGCTTTGGATAGGGGAATAGCCAAGTAAGCCTATAGCAGTACTAGAAATAATCCCTTGTGGGACTAGACAGTGAGGAATTTCTTAAACAACAGAGGTGGGCTGAACAAACGTTTGTAGCCAAGATGAAAGAGCTTCAGTGGCTAAAGCCCAAAGTAAGGGTGCCAAGATGCCAAATATGACAGCCTGAATTAAATCCCCAAGGACCCGCATGGTGGAAGAAGAGAACCTACTCCAACAAGTTGTCTTCTGACCCCCCATATATGTACCTTTGCATGGGAGCACCATTCACACACACACACCACACCACACAAACCACACACCACACACATACACATACCACACATCACACACACACACCACACCACACATCACACACAATCAATCAATGTAATAAAACTTTAAAAAATAAAATAATGTGCTTGGGGACTGCAGTCCAATTATAAGTTAGTAAATATACTTGATTCTGTATATATGACAGGTATGGGCCACCGTGTGTATAATATCACACACACACACACACACACACACACACACACACACACGGGCATGGTGGCCCATACCTATAATTTCAGCAGTGAGTTTCAAGTCAGCCTTGACTACAGAGGGGAATCCTGTCTCAAAAACAAAACAAAACAAAAATGTGAAAGTTAGGTTCTAAGCAAGCATTTCCACCTGAGTTGCAGCTTACAGTACATATCTGGTTTTCTGCTTTTTTTTTTTTTTCAGTTCTGGGCATTGAAACCTGGCTGCCATATACCCAGCATCCTGCATCTTCATCATTGGTAAAGTCTGACACATACGTAGTTACCTCTAAATAAAGAGACTTCTTGAAAAGAATGAAGCTATGGAGACAAGCCAAGAAAGCCTGCTGGAAGACATTGAACAAGAGTGAGTCTATCAGAAACCATTTAATAGTGTGGCCTACACACCTGTCTAGCCACAGGATCACCCTCTCATCTTTTCCCCATTCTAAGTGAGGAATTCATTCATCTCGCAAAGGCAGCATTTGTGTATCTATCACCAGAAAGGTCTTTAAAATAAAAAAATTCCCAGGTCAAGAATCCAAAGCCCCAATCCCTTCTCCCCCTCCAGTCTGTCTGTATGGCACACAAAGAGGAGAAAGCACCTAGAATGTTGATATGGATATTTAGGCCAGGTTAAACATCACTTACTAAACCCAGAGAGCTGCATAGATCCCCAGCAAAGCAAGAAGGGAAGTGCTCCTAACATTCTGCTAGCCTGGGTGAGCCATAGATGCTCTCAAGCCTATGCCATCCCTGTGAGCCTTGGTGTATTTCTCCACTGTTGGAGGCATAGCTCATTGATGAAGCACATGCATACTATGAACAAGGCCACACATTCAGTTCTCAGCACCTGAAACTAAAATCAAAGCAAAAATTCTCAAATCCCAACCTCTAAGATATGGGAATTGATGAATTTCCAATGAAATCCAGGAATAGTGCTTATAGACTATTAGCAAGGTGACATGGCACAGATTTGCCTCAGTCTTCCTTGTTACAATATATTCTGTACAGGATGCTCACAGAGTTCCACCTACACACCTCACCTTCACAGATCTGACTAAACAGCAGAGACATTCCTCCAAAGTTTAGAAGATAGGATGCCTTCTGTGGTTTAGCTTTTAACCTTGAAACAATGTTAACTAATACAGTTCTCTTTGTCCTTTATTGTTGTTTACATTTGATTCAAAAACATGATACAAAATTTAAAAGTCCAGCTTGAGTTACATAAGACTCTGTCTTTAAAAAGAAAAAAAAAAGCAATATATTCAAATAATTTAGAACTCTGTGACATTTTTTAGTCTCAGCAGCTCTTCGTTGTTTCCCCGTTTAATCTTGCAATCTTGCTACTCTTGTTTCAGACGTCTTTATTCTCAGCCTTCTGTTATGTTGCCACAAACAAGCCTAAGGAGAGCCTACTTCATAAATGGTTTCCTGTGCGCATCCTAGGTAGTCATACACCTGTGAGTTAATTAATCAGCCATATGATTGAATCCTATTTCCAGTACCTGACCTTTTCTAGACCTAGTTCTCATTTAATAGCACTTAGCTATTTAAAAGATTCACCGGGAGACTGAAAGTCCACCATGAGTGTCTTGCAATTGATGGGATGTTTTTTCTTTAAACAGTCTCCCTACGGATGCAAGCTCCAGTGGGACAGAGGATTCTCTCCCTGGTCGTGCAAGCTCTCCTTCTGCGTCTGCTTTGGAATCTGAAGTGCGGGCCCTCTGCAAACTACGGGCTCCCGACCTGGTCCGAGTCTACTAATTCAAGGTCAAGGGGCGGCCAGCCCTGTTTTCCTCTGGGCTCGCGCTCTCTCTCCGGGCTCTGGAGGGACAGTGGCGGGTTCACGGCCCCGGGGCGTTCCAGCGCGCGTCTGGAAGGTTCTCAGGTGGGGTGGGGCGGGCCTGCCCGGGCCACGCCTCCCAGGCCGCCATTGGCTGAGACCGAAGCCGCGCTCCTCCGCCCCGCGTCTTTGGTCCCCAGCGCTCCCGCGAGCTGGCCTCCGCTGCAGCTGCGCCGGGCTCGCGCCATGCAGCGCCTGGCAATGGACCTGCGGGTGCTGTCCCGGGAGCTGGCGCTCTACCTGGAGCACCAGGTTCGCGTCGGTTTCTTCGGCTCGGGCGTGGGCTTGTCGCTGATCCTGGGCTTCAGCGTCGCCTATGCCTGCTACTACCTGAGCAGCATTGCCAAGGTGAGCCGGGGGCGGGGGCAGTGGAGCGTGGGAGGCCCTGGGGACCCGCGGGTGCGCCGGCGACACTAGCCTACCGCTGAGGTCCAGAGTCCTGCCACTAGGTCCTCCTGGCCTCGGTCCGGCCTGCACAGCTGCGGTACTTCGGGAAGGGCACTCGGACTCAGTTCGCCTTTCTCCCGGGATGCGACTGAGCGCAGCTTGAGACTGTTGTGATTGTGAATTCTGTGCGTCAGTCTCCGGGGAGATGGAATCGGAGGGCTTGCGCGCGGCCTTCGGGTGGGGATACTGCTAAGTCCGCTGGTTGCTGGTTTACGACCGCCATAAACTTTGTTTTGGACCCCTTACCGATGCTGCTTCTCCCGGCAGAAACCCCAGTTAGTGATTGGAGGGGAGAGTTTCAGCCGCTTCCTGCAGGACCACTGTCCTGTGGTGACAGAAACCTATTACCCGACGGTCTGGTGCTGGGAGAGCCGAGGACAGACACTGCTGAGACCCTTCATCACTGCCAAGCCCCCGGTGCAGTATAGGAAGTAAGTGAATGTCCATCTTGAGATGTGCCTTCTAAATCACAGGTTTTAATTCCCCGCTTCCAGTTCTTAGTTAATACACCTGTGGTTAACAAAAGAAACAATGTTAAAGAGACAAGAAAATAGGAGGGATGCCGGGTCTACCCACCTACCTCCAGCTGCAGGAAAATATTGAGGTATTGCTCCTCCCCACCGTTTTGTTTTGTTTTCTCTCCTTTTCATCCTAATGTGAATGGACAGAATGAATGTCCTGGCTTATTTCTGGGACATGAGAAGCGCTTTGGGGGGCCAAGGGGAGCCGTGTTACTGTTTCTAATTTGTTCTTGAGGACCTAGACACCTTGATGAGATACACGAATGTATTCATATGTTGACGATCCTGGGATAGGGGTTAGACAGCTGTCAATAACTTTAGATTTTGTGTGTCTCCCCACAAAAGAACTCAGTAAAAAGCACATGTATTTTTGAGGATAATGTCTTTAAGGTGTTGCAGACATAGACAGGGACATATCTAACCAGGAGATTTAAATGGTGTCTGTTACTAATTTCCCTGAGTCATCTAGTCTTTCCAGAGTTCCTTTTTTCCCTGCCAACTTGTAATATTGGGCTCACAGATGCTATGTGAGAAATTGTTCAAGAAGCAGATTTTGTAAGGTACTCAGTGAGGGGTTGCATCATTGAGTCAGAAGAGTTGTAGCATAGAACTAGTCACCCCTAGACTTCCTCTTAATTCCCTGTTGGTATATCTGTATGACCTCAATCAAATAGGGGCTAAGTACTAGGCATTTGAGAGTAGTAAGGAAATAATGAAAGTAGATATGAAGGGCTATGTGTGTGTGTGTGTGTATGTGGTACCACAGATAAATGGAAAGCCCTGTGCATGCTAGCCAGGGGCTCTACCACACTCCCACCCAAATATTTGAAGTTCTTTGAAGCTTATTCTTTTTAAATTAATTAAAATATTTTTTTGATTCTTTGATAATTTTGTTCATGTATATAATGCATTTTTACTACATTAACACACACACACCCCAATTACCCTAATATCCCCTTTTGTAGTTCACTTTTTACCTCTTTTATTAGGGCTGCTGGAAATATGGCATTAATCTTCATAATATTTTTGTAATGAAAGGTGACTTCTATAGATATGTATATATTTGCGAATGTAGGTAAGTTATTTTGAGATGACCAGATAATGTCATATTTATAGAATGAAAACACCAAGATGCAACTGAAAGGACTGTTCAGTAATGCCTTTGGAACTGTCACTTGCAGCGAACTCATTAAAACAGCAGACGGAGGACAGATCTCATTGGACTGGTTTGATAACAATAACAGTGCATGCTATGCAGATGCCAGCACCAGACCTACTATCTTGCTTTTGCCTGGCCTCACTGGAACAAGCAAGGAATCCTACATCCTTCATATGATCCATCTCAGTGAAGAATTAGGATACAGGTAACAGTGAAAGATTGTTTCTTGTTTTTCACTTAATTCTTACAGATATGTTAATATTTCAGGCTGAGTGATCATACTGGGGCACACCTGAAATCCCAGCAAAGGGAGGCAGAGGCAGGTAGATTTCTGTGAGTTCAAGCAGATTTCTGTGAGTTCAAGGCTAGCTTAACTCTTTGTAGGAAGCTCTAGGCTATGAGGGTACATAGAAACACTATCGCAACCCTCATCCCACCACCAGCACGCCTTTAAATCCTGCCACTTGGGAGGCAGAGGCAGGTGGGTCTCTGTGAGTTCAAGGCCAGCTTTGTCTACAGATTGAGTTCCAGGATAGGCAGGGCTACACAGAGAAACCCTATCTCAAAAAACCAAAGCAAAACAAAAGTTTTTTTCCCTTAGGTGTATACTTTTCCCCCACCCCTTCACACACACACGCACACACACACACACACACACACACACACCTTCATGAATAAATAAAGCAATCTGTTAAACTATTATATACTTATTATGTAGTATATTATAAGATATACTTATTATATCTGATTCTTTTGTCTCCCTTTCCTAACTGATCACCTCACAGGAAACAATTCTTGGCGAACCAAGAATAAATGAACAAATGAAATTAGAGTTACCTCCCTCCAATATACAGCTGTGGCCCTCAATGGAGACAGTGCCATGCAGAATAACAGCTCCCAGCTCCTGAGACAGTATACAGAGGCTCTCACACCACACTTAGAATTTGGACTTTAGATTTGCTGATCTTATCTGCCTAGCTTTAGGTCCAAGTGTGAAAAATGTTAAATATCAGCTTGTAGATCATCCTTATTTTCCACAGGCAATCAGTTCCTTTTTTGTCCACCTGAATTTGCAGGTGCTTGTGGCTGATGGCCAGCTGATACCACAGCATTTTTGAGCAACTATTATTCAACTTTGCCACCAGGTACAATTTTTCCATGTGACTTAGCAGCTTTACATTTCAGATTCAGCTCGAGAGTCTTAAAGCAGGGCTGTTATGAAAGATAGTGGTGTATGTGTGTGTGTGTGTGTTAGTCTTCTTTAGGTAATATTGCAATGGTATGATCTGTAACTGGTGTTTAGAGTCAACTCTTGCTAAACTGGAAACACTCATTTGTATGAAAAACTGAGGTTGAATTTATGTGAATAAAAACATTTTGATGTAAAGAGGGAAATGGCACAGTAGAAAATTCTGTTTTAACAAGTTAACTCTGATCTTACAAAGATCAAAAAGCAAAGAAGCCTCTTCTGTCCATAAAAGAGCATTCTCTCAGAAGCTCAGATACAATGTTCTGGAACTCAGTTGCTAGGAAGTAGCAAGAACCTATGATTATTTCTTTTCTAAACAACACCCAGTTAAAAAGCTTGTTTCTAATTTACATCTCAAACTTGGTCATGCTAAAAAGCTGGGGGTCTATAAAGCTACTCCCCACTCCAATTTTGAGACTGGATCTCATGTAGCTCAGGCTAACTCAAAGTTACAATGTAGCCAAAATGTAGGGAAGACAGAAATAATCAGAAACCTTGTGTTTTAATCTGAGACCTTATGCGAAAGAGAAGGTTGGGCCAGTTCCTTGTCAGCAGCTTGCAGAACTATTCCAGGATGACCTTGAACTTCTGGTCCTTCTCCTCCAGCCTTTAGAGTGTTGTGACTACTTTGTCCCTACTCTGGGTTCAGGAGGTTACGCAGACCTAACCCAGGGTTTCATGTAGTCTATGTGAGCACCAGTCTGAAGTGAGGAGTTCTGGGCAGAATTAGACTGGCCTTTGCCTGGAGAAGGAAGAAAGAACAAGGTATTATCAGGAAGCTCATCAGTGACCCTGGGGCCTAGTACCATTTCTTTTTAGTTGCCAAGAGTCTTCTATCTGGCTGAGGAAATGGCTCAGTCAGTGAAATTCCTGCACAGTAAACATGAGAACCTGAGTTCAGATACTCAGAATCCACTTGAAAAAATGAGCACCGGGACTGGAGAGGTA
This sequence comes from Grammomys surdaster, assembly GCF_004785775.1. Lineage (NCBI taxonomy): Eukaryota > Metazoa > Chordata > Mammalia > Rodentia > Muridae > Grammomys > Grammomys surdaster. The sequence goes on from NW_021621098.1 coordinate 7,701,005, forward strand.
GGTCAGCAGTTAAGAGCACTGGCTGCTCTTGCAGAGGACCAGGTTTAGTTCCCAGCTCCCACATGGCAGCTCACAGCTGCCTGTAAATCTAATTCTAGACTCTCTTTTGAGCTCCATGGGCACCAGGCATGCAACATGGTTCACATACATAATATGCTAACAAACACTCATACACATGAAATAGAAGTAAATCTTAAAAAGGAGGGTGGGGGCTGGACATAGTGATGTGTTTCTGTAACCCCAGCACCAGGGAGATGGAAGTCAAGGCACTGAAACTCATTAGGCTAGCCAGTTTACTCAGACTGATGGACTTCAGGTTCACTCAGAGACCCTTGAAAAACTAATCGCAGATAGTGATTGAGGAAAGGTAGCATGCATTAACCACTTTCTTCCACACACATGTACCCACATGCATATACCCATATTAATAAGTACATACAACACACACACACTCAAGTTTCTGGGTTCTACAAATAAAGCCTCAAGTCTCTGCTCTAAGTTGGAGTGACTGTATCAGTTAGCTTTGCCGTTTAACAAAGCCTCCCAAGCACTTAGTGCTTTAAAATAACTGCTCTGCTCAGTCCCAGAGGTGGGCAGTTAGGGCTTCGGTCCCTGAAGGTATCTTGGAGTCTTGGCTAGAATCATTTATGCATATGTTGTCAGCTGTCAAGACAGCTAGATGCTGGGGGGAGCTTCAGCTGGGGCCACTCAGCTCAGCTGTCATGGTGCTTTGTCTGCATGTAGGCTCACCCTGAACTGTTCTGTTGGTGGTTTTTTTTACTGAACAAGCACAGAAGCTGTCACCTCTGAGGCCCAGCTGAGAACTCACACAGTATTCCTTCTGCAACGTTCCACCAGTCAGATCAGGGTAAATCAGATAGTTCTCTCAGAGTCAATGAGCATGGATTACAAATTACAAAATGTTTTTTAGATTTACCACAGAGTACAGGGAGTTTCAGAGACCACTGAAGTGAAACATAAATCCGAAAGCTGTAAAGAAAGCTGTGCTGCCTCCTAAGGAGGCGAAAAGGAGCTCAGTTATTGGGGTTTGGCTGAGGATTCAGCAGCTGGCAAGGTTTTCGGACCTGGACTCCTGTGTCGGGCTCACCGAGCCACTTAGAGAATATTTCAAGCCATTAGCTGCTCCCCCATCTGCTTTAGAGAACTTAGTTGGGGTGTACACAGTACTTGCTTGTACAAAGTATGTCTGTAGAAAAGTTTGTCTTCTTTCTGTCATCTTCTGGCCTCTCTTCAGAGTGGTAAATTTTATAATTAGAAGCCCAAGCCACACTTCATGTCCTTTGAGGAATGTGTGGACATCACTATAATATCTCCTAAAACAGAGGTTTGTAGACAGAGATAAACATCCATATGATGCCAGGATCCACTTCTACTCGTTACCCTATGTAAAATAGGGTACTTGGGAGGGGCATGAGTTCTGTCAGGTCACAAGGGAACTGTGGATGCTGTCTAGTAAGAGACTGAGACGTTAGAGAGAATCTAACTCCCAGCCTGTGGATGAATGAAATGGAAGGGCTTATAGTCGATGTAAACACATTTTCCACTCACTGAAAATCAATGATTGATGGGAAGGAAACTAGGCCAAAGTTTATATAAGATAATTATGAGCAAAGGTGTTACTAACTAGGTCAAAGGTAACTAGACGTAGAAGGAGAGTATTTGACCTGCCTACTGTGACCCTATTCATAGCACCATGGTTACAGTATGTCCAGTAGGAGGAGACTGATAAATTCTTTGCAGTTTTATCAATCTGTTGAGACATCCATTTCCTAGAGAGCACATGAAATAAGAAAGGTTGGGGCCACAAGAAAAACATCTCATACAAATCAGAGGACTGGGAAATGGTTAGTTCCCTCTAATAACAAAAAGTCTTTTCTTTGAGATAGGGTCTCACTTTTAGCCTACAACTCAGTATGTAGTCCAGGCTGGTATGGACTCTAAATTCTCCTGCCTCTGCCTCTGCCTCCCAAGTGCTACAAATGGCAGACATTATCACTCCCAAGTGACAGATATTATCATCGTGTTGGAGCTGCTGCTTTTTAGAGATCTATTTATTTTTATTCATGTGCATTGGTCTTTTGCTTGCACATATGTCTGTCTGAGAGCTCTAGATCCCTTACAACTGGAGTTACAGATAGTTGTGAGCTGCTATGTGGATGATGGAAATTGACCCTGAGTCCTCTGGAAGAACAGCTAGTACCCTTAACTGCTGAGCCACCTCTCCAGCCCCTATTCTGGCTTCTTTAAAAAACTCAATTCAGAGACTGAAGAAATGACTCAAGATGATAAAACCATTGGCCATGCAAGCATGTGGAGTTGTGTTTGAGACCCCAGAGACCCATATTTAAAGACAAAACAACAACAAAAGCAGACACCATACAACACAGGTGTGGTTCCTACTGCTCCTCCCAGGAAATGGTACTAGAGACAGGAGAAGCCCAGGATATCATAGGCCAGCTAGCCTGGCATATGAAGCAGACAGTAATGACAGACACCCTGATTCAAACAAAGGAGAATTTGAGGACTCTTGGTTGTCCTTTGGCCTCCACATGCACACATGAATGCACACACACAAACACACAGAATCTCTCTTCGTGATGCTATACCTATAGTCTACTCAGGAGACTGAGACAGGAGGATCACTTGAGCCGCAGAATTTGGGGCCCAGCCTGAGCAACATAGTGAAACACTCATCAAGAAAATGAAATTAAAAAAATAAAAGAAACCCACATGTAGTAGTAGCTTATGTACCAGAATAATACCATGTTTTCTTAAACCCTCTTTTTATTCTCTGAATTGATTCCCTTTAGCAAAACAAAAACAAGGGGAAAAAGCGAATCTGACTATATCTGGACCAGCTGTTACCTTGGCCTTTAAAAAAAAAACAACTCATTTGTCATTATGTTCTGCCCCTAGCTAATATTAAGGAGTGACCCATCCAGAATTATGTAATAACAAGCTCATTGAAATCTAGGTCAGTCATTAAGTATTTTGGTGCTATGCAGTATCAGAGCTTATATTCCCTAGGAACCTATAGTCTAGTTGAAGTGACAGTGTGTGCAGAAACTGGGAAGTGTGCATTCTGCAGAGCCAGAGTTGGTTACAAGGGATGGAAAATGCAAACTAACAATGGCCCCAGCAAGATCCAAGTTGGACAGGGTGTTAGAACCCTTGCTTAGCATGCACGAGGCCCTGGGTTGGATCCTCAGTGCCAAAGTGGAGTAAAGTCAAGGCACATTAAGATGTGTTTTGAAGCATGTCTCATGACTTTTTTTTTCCTACTTTTTGTTCTGTGCTCTGAAGGACAATGCCCTTTTGATTCACTGCAGAACCCACTTATTGGCAGCAAGGGGAGAGATTCATTTGGGAGATAGTTTAATGTAACGGCCCGTTCTGCTGCTCCGGTCTGAGGGTCAGGGCCTAGCCACAGAGAGAGAGAGTGGGGACGGAGACTCGAAGAATGTAGACGAGACAGAGTCTACCCTGTTCTCTCTTCAAGTCTCTCCTTTTATATCTCTCCTCAAGTCTCGCCTTGAGTCTCGCCTTTAATCTCACCTTGAGTCTTGACTTGAGTCTCTCAAGTGCTGGGATTAAAGGCGTGTGCCACCACTGTCTGGCCTTGATTGAAAGGAAATCATGGGTATATCAAGATAATTATCAGAGTGTGCTCAGCTGCCGTAGGCTGTTGAAAACAAGTCTCTTTTCAGGGTATATGGCTCAAGATGGCTGCAAAGATGATAGCCGCTTTCTGCTCAGAGTCGGCTCCCAGCAGTTTAAGGTTAAAATTTGACTGCTTTCAAGTGTGTCTTTATTTTCTGCTTGTGATTGTATGTACGGGTGTAGTAACCACGATGTCTGGATTTCAGTGATCAGCATTATTAGTGGTACCTTGGAGGTGATGTGAAGACTTCCTTAAGGGAGGAAGGATGAGGAAGGGTGAGGAAGGACAAGGGTACCACCACACTGAGGAAACTGAGCTGCTGAAACAGCAGACTGAGTTCTGACTACCTCTCCCAGGCTAGATTAGAAATTATTTTAAGTTAACTCTCTATCTTGGTAACTAACCTTTTGTAAAAATAACATTTTTTAAGTATGAGAAATAATTACTACTCATTGTTCTTGAGACTAGCTAGGTTAAGCATATTAGAAAACGCTGGTGAAAGGTTTAGATTAGGTAATGATAGTCTAGAAAATACTTATGCTGACAAGTGACCCTGTTGTCAGATTGCCCACTGTGAGAGACACCTCAGAGATGAAGATGTATCTTAGTTGGCAGGTCCTTGCCTGGCATGTCCAGGGCTTTGCTTTCATCCTCACACACATACACAGAGAAGCAAAAACAAAAATGACCTCTAACCTTTCATGGTCAGGGTTCTTTTTATCAGAGTTGGCATGCCCAAGAGATACACTCTGTGTTCAGAACTCCCATCCTCCTTGGAAAAGGAGACATGAATGTTATTAACTTACATAACAAGGACAGTGAGGTGGGTCAGGGGATCTTTGAGTCAGGTTGAGTTCAGATCCCAGGGTTACACACTCCATATACTTCCAGAAACATTTTATTCTGATCTCCTTGCTCTTCCATTTTCTTTTTTGTAGAAACTCCTTCCACCTCTTAGACTTACGAGGCTCCCATCCAGTCTGTATAAAGAACATTGACCTGTTGGTCCGTCACCGAGAACAAAAGTTTTGAAAGTATTGTTCTTGGAGTCCACAGGAGTGAATGGGAGCTATTCTCTCGTGTAAGAAAGAGCCTTGACGTTGTGGCCAGGCCAGACAGAAGCGAGGTACACTGGGTAGCCTATTCCCGAAAGACACCATTTTTAAAAAGCCTAGGGTACTATGTCTGGTCAGCCAGCGAGCAATCCAAAGGCAAGACAGACAGGCCTCTGCCGTCTTTGTTAACTTCCAGTTCATGCTTCGTGCCTGGTCTTGTCACACTTCTGTTACCTATTAGCACTCAGCTAAGTTGGCTCCATATTTAGTTGACAAAATATATGTAAAAAAAAATGTGGAGACCTGGACTGGATTCATATAAGTAAGATAAAATACAAGAGCATAAGAAAGCTGCTGAGTAAATTTCAAATCAGAAGCAACAGGGCTGAAAGGGAGATTTCAATAAAATGGTGTGAGACGACTCTTGAAAGGACAGTCTTGATGCCAGCTGTGTTTGAGGGAAGTGCAGAAAGTGCTTGACACTTTTGTCCATGTAGCCACTAGTTTTAGAAATATCATGACTAAAAATTTAACCATATTCATAAAATAGTAACTGGCTGTTCTGGTTTTTAAATCCACAGGACCACTAAGGTTTAACTCTTCATCAAAGATAACTGGAATTGCTGCTTTGGCTTGTGGCAATTAAATGTAGCCTTTGAGGGTAGGGGACAGAGAAGTGGCGAGCTGAATAAAAGCTGTTTGGAATGTTACTAGTTCTTTTTTTTGTTTTGTTTTGTTTTTTGTTTTTTTTGTTTGTTTGTTTGTTTGTTTTTCAAGACAGGGTTTCTCTGTGTAGTCCTGGCTGTCCTGGAACTCACTCTGTAGACCAGGCTGGCCTCGAACTCAGAAATCCACCTGCCTCTGCCTCCCAAGTGCTGGGATTAAAGGCGTGCGCCACCACTTCCCGGCGTTACTAGTTCTTGAGGAGCCTTAACAACTTAATTTTTTGATACAGGTTGTTATGTAGCCGAAGAAGACCTTGAATTCTCTTTGTAGCTAACATTGGCCTTGGATTCCTGATGCCCCTTGCTTTCCTCTCCGTATTCTAGATGATAGGCATGCACCAGCACAAAGGTCCTTTGACAACTTTCATACCCTTAGATGTGTAGGTGCTCAGCTCATAATAAGCAGCTCTTTGGGCTGGAGAGATGGCTCAGTGGTTAAGAGCACTGACTGTACTTCCAGAGGTCCTGAGTTCAAATCCCAGCAACCACATGGTGGCTCACAACCATCTGTAATGAGATCTGATGCCCTCTTCTGGTGTGTCTGAAGACAGCTACAGTGTATTCATATATAATTAAATAAATAAATCTTTAAAAAAAAATAAGCAGCTCTTTAACATGCCATAACTATTGTCTACCAAGATAATGTTGAGCAGGAGAGATTGCTTGGGAGTGAGTTCAGAGTGATTGCTGCTCTTCCAGAGAACCCCAGTTCCGTTCTGAGCATCCATGTCATCACTTTGTAGGCAGCAACGGATGTTATAACAGGGACTGCAGGTATTTAACTAGGAATGACCCAAGAGTCATCATGATCTCAGGTGTGAGCTTGCTCTTTGCCTTGTTTTTAATTTCACCTATAGTCAGGGAGCCCTTTTACTCAGCCTTTGCTTTAGCTCCTTAAACTTCTTCCACTCCTCTTTTTGTTTCTGTTTGGAAGTCTTGTGTTTGTCCTCTGATTCCTTGGCCAGCTTCTTGAGGTTTCTTCAGGGACTTTTACCTTCGTAATCTGACAGAGTACCTGTTGTCCCTTCTCTGAGCCTAAGCCAGAAACTTGATAGGTCATTTTTAATTTCATGCCACAAAGTATTTAATTAACTGATATTATTATGACTATGCTTGGCTTTTGCTTACTGTTTACATGTTCAGCCTTTTTCATTGTTTAACTTTCAAAGTATCTGGATTTTAAGACTTAATAGCAGATATAGTAGGCTATAATTCCAGTATTTGGAAAGGAGAAGCAGGAGGTTCAGGAGTTTAAGATCCTCCTTAGCTACACAGTGATTTCAATTCCAGCTTACAAAAGGCTGTAAAAAACTGAAAAATCAAGCTGGCCATGGTGGTGCACACCTCTAGTTGTGGCACTTTGGAGGCAGATATAGGCGAGCCTCTGTGAGTTCAAGGATAGCCTTGTCTACACAGTAAGTTCCAGGACAGAGAACTATATAGAGAACCCCTGAAATGAAAAGCAAAACAAACAAAACTCCACAAACTATATACAAAATATGTATGTGTGTATGTGCATGTATATGTATATACATATTGGACCTCTTTTTTAGAATCTAGTCTGACAGTTTCTACTTTTTAATTGGGATTTTTAGTCTGTTTATATTAATTTGATATAGTAGATTTAAGGTATACCATTTATAATTCACTTTAGATTTTTAAAATTTCTTTTTCCCTCTTTCTCTTTGAATCTATAAGTTTAGATATTTTTATATCAAATCTGGAAAGTTTGGAGGTTTTAGGTTTTGTTTTTATTCTTCTTGTCTTTTCTTTCTGGAATCTCAATTACATGTATATTGATATTGATATTGATATTGGAGTTAGTTTGTTTGTTTGTTTGTTTGTTTGTGTGTAGACAAGGTCTCATTGTGTAGCCCTGGCTGGCCTGGAAATTGCCATGTTGACAAGGATACACTCACCTTAAATTCACAGAGATATGCTGGCAGCCTGCCTCCTGAGTGCTAGGGCCGAGTGTAGGGTGTTCCAACCTACCTGCCTCTTTTTATGTTGTTAAAGGACAACTCAGGCTCCATTTATTATGACGCTAGGGAAAGTTACCTTGCCTTGTGCATGCTGAGTACTCTGTGATTTAGCTATGTCATCAGCTTTCTGGAATTTCCATTTTTTTTTTTTTTTTTTTTTTTTTTGGTTTTTCGAGACAGGGTTTCTCTGTATAGCCCTGGCTGTCCTGGAACTCACTCTGTAGACCAGGCTGGCCTCGAACTCAGAAATCCGCCTGCCTCTGCCTCCCAAGTGCTGGGATTAAAGGCGTGCGCCACCACTGCCCGGCTGGAATTTCCATTTTTTAAAGATTCATTTATCTTCATTTTGTCTATATATAGGAATACTTTGTCTGCATATATGTCTGTACATCATGTGTGTGCATGGTGCCTAAAGAGGCCTGAAGGTGGCTTCAGATACTCCAGAACTATAGTTACAGACAGTTGTGACCACCATGTGGGTGATAGGAACTGAACCCAGATCTCTGGAGGAGCCAGCAGTGCTCCTAACTGCTGAGCCACCTCTCCACCCTCAGGAATTTCCATGTTTAGTGGATGCTGTTCCTCAGCTGGGATTTTCCTTTTTAATTCTTTATATACACAACTTCCGAGTATTCTATGTTCTCTTTGACTCTGCCCCTGGATACCAGGGGCAGTTGTCTTATTTCTTGAGTGTAGGTTTTGTTTTCCTATTTCTTTATGGCTCACTAATTTTGAGCTATGCTATGGAAACACTCTCTTTAAAATCCTGGATTCTTGGGCTGGAGAGATGGCTAAGCCATTAAACCTAGGCTTACAACCAAAAATCCTAGATTCTGAGCCAGGCAGTGGTGGTACACCTTTAATCCCTGCACTTGGAGGCAGAAGCAGGTGGATCTCTATGAGTTCGAGACCAGTCTGGTCTACATAGTGAGTTCCAGGACATTCAGGACTACACAAGAAAACTTTGTCTCAAAAAAAAAAAATCTAGATTTTATTACATTTTCTTGGATAATGCTGAGTTTTCTTTATTTTATCAATTAGATAATTTGACCAAACTCAAACTTCAAACTCTGTCTTGTCTGTGATAAGCAGCCATTAGAAGCTCTGTCTAGTTTACAGCCTTAAAGATGCTGCTTAGAATCACTGGGTAGGAGTGGCCAACAGGGAAGTTATGGAGAGATTCAGGCCCAGTTTTCATTTAAAATTTAGAGCTCTTCCTGTGTCTTCCCTGTTTATCAAGTGCAATAGTTCTCCCAAATTTTATATTCTTCAAGCTTATAAGACCAAGTATTTCTATTAGATTTTTGTCTGGCATTGAAAAATGCCAACTACTCCCATCTTCATCAGAGCTAAGCAGGTATATAGGTGAGTTTTCACTACTTTGCTTTGTGCTCCCACCCAGTTGCATGCACACACCCACCCAGGAGCTACCTTGGATCCTTAAATGGAAAACACACACACACACACACACACACACACACACACACACACACACACGCCAGTTAATTTTAAAATACCTTTGCTACCTCAAAGGCTGGACACTCCTAAACCTCCCCCTGCTACCCCAGGCCCAATCATGGAAGTAGCCAGTGGCCACTTATCTGAAGTCTCACAAGGTTGGATGGCTTTATCTCCTGCCAATACTTTGTTCCATTCTTACCCCAGTTCAGGTGATTCTCTGATTCCTCTCTTCGTCCTACCCATTCTCAGTGTCCCACACTGTGCTCAGCTATTGGCCATTGACATCTTTATTGATAGATCAAAAACCAATTGGGGACTAGGACCTTCAGCATCTGGGCACACAGATTCAAAGCACTAGCACCAATCTCCAACATCTCACCTTTGCTGTCTAAAAAACAAAAACAAAACTCGTCTCTCAGACATAAATTGAGAACAACCACAACAATTATGTAAATTATAGAGTATGATATACAGTTCACATCCAGTCCATCATATGTGTCAATTAAGATAAAGTACTCTTCCATCATTCCTAATTTAAAGAGTTTACGATTCTATATTGAATTATGTTTTGATTTTAGCATGTAACACCATCTGAAAAACATGTTTTAAATTCTATATCATATCTTTAATGTTAAACAACATGTTTGCTTATGGAACTATAATTAATCTTCAACCCATCAGAAATTCAAGAATGAATTAAGTATTAAGGAATACAGAAAACATCAAACATAGCTTCTCAAACTTACACAGTTGTAGAAACAGCTGAACAGTCCCCTAATTTCTTATAACGTTGGTCTTCAGCCTTTTGGCCCAGAGCCATCTGGCAGACCCAGAAATGCCGTAGGAATACGAAGGACTAGCTTATCTTGTCTTGGCAGAAATTAGTAGTCAACTGCCCCAGCTGTTTATCCTTTTTTGGACAGTATTTTGTCTGCAGATGAAATAGGCAATTCTGCCCGTGGCTACCTCCCCTGGAGGTGAAGGGGCTCAGCTCTTCTTTGGAGGAGAATGGGGAAGCTGTCAGGAGGTCAGGAGCAGACATGTCTCGTTGCCAAATGATCCTTAATAATGAAATAACATTAAATGTCACATTCTGTGGATTTCTGATGTTTTCGTAGACTATCTATGTAAAATATATTTGAACTGTTAAACCATAGCGACTATTATTCATTTCTATTTGAGTAAATTGAAAGCACTTTATTAGCACTTGGGAGGCAGAGGCAGGCAGATTTCTGAGTTCAAGGCCAACCTGGTCTACAGAGTGAGTTCCAGGACAGCCAGGGCTACACAGAGAAACCCTGTCTCAAAAAACCAAAAAAAAAAAAAAAAAAAAGGAAGCACTTTATTATAATTAAATTAGACTCTAACCTGACCGTGAGTTTCTATCTGGCTCTTAACATGAGTTACTTAATCATCTTGTTCTTAAATGAGTCGCACAGGCTCAATGCCTATCTAAGAGTAACAGTATTAACTTCAGTCTTTGTGCCAATATACAGATCCATACCAAGGAAAACCTTAATTCTCTATCAATATATACATTCTGTACCAATGTAAGAAATTATAACTTCAGTTTTACATCAGTGACAAAGATTTTTACCAAGGTAAGATTATGGCTACACAATGTTTTGTTCAAGAATAAATTTAGTAATCCATCCCATCTACTTCCTCCCTGTTCAAAATTATGACCATTCCCAAATGACCCCTTAAAATGACAACCTATCTATAATTTATAAAATAACCGTAACCAGACACCCAAACCCAAGGAATCAGGCTGACAACTCTCCATGGCTTCTTCATCCTGAAATAGAGGTGACAAGAAATTCTTTAAAGGAGTGGGGAGGGGGAGGAAAATAAGAAAATTGGTTAGACTTAAGAAAGCTAGCTTTAGCATCTGTTATCCAGTCTCTGTATGCTTAGAAGCCTCAGGGCTTGACTGAAGTTCTGACTGGATCCATCTGAAAGGTTGGATGAGGCTAGATCATCTGGAATAAGCAGCAGTCCTGAAGCTGTTCTGGAAGCAATTCTCTGGACAGCATCAGGAAGCAGGGGACTGGAACAGCAGGTCAGTTCAGCACCTCTGAAAATGAATCTTGTCAAAGCTATACATTCTGTAATATATGAATCTCACAACCAAAATTTTAGTACCATTGAGGTATTAGTATGGGAGCTAGAGAGATGGCTCAGTGGTTAAGAGGTTCTGAGTTCAATTCCCAGCAACCACATGGTGGCTCACAGCCATGTGTAATGGGATTCAATACCCTCTTCTGAAGGCACCTACAGTATACTCTTATACATAAAGTAAAATAAATAATTACTAAAGATATTTGTATGGATTGTGCAGGGTGCACAGGTCAGTTAATGATGAAATGTTGCTCCTTTTTTGAGCAGGTGAAAGACAACTTGTTTTTATGAGTTAATTTTATAATAACCAATTGTGATAAGTCTTCATGCCATACGAAGGAGGGCGTGAGGGATTGTAAGGGTTCCATAACCAATAAGAGTTATTGTCTCATTTTAGCTGAAGTTTTGGCTAGAGACATTTTTATGTCTAAGCCAGTTATTGGGCTGTTCCCATGTTGAGGAATCAGCAGATCAATGTACCTGTTTTGTTTGATTTTCTCAATTTTTTGAGATCTTTAGGTGGTCTTCACCTATCATATCTGATCCATATCACTCTGGAAGGAAGCCTTTTCTCCTTTCCTCTCAACACAAATATAGAGCCTTTCTCTAAAAATAGCATGTCCTTGATCCAGTAACTAGAAATTATTAAAGGTATAGTTTGACCTCTCTCCCAAAGGAATTTTAGTATAACCACCAAACTCTTAACCACATGCATTTTGATAATTAAAACAATTCAAAGCAATTAAAGCAACATAAACAGATATTAGCCATTGAGACAGTGCTTCTTCACCACCTTTTGCTTTTTGACCTATAACTTAAGATCAAAAGCCTCAGTATTTTATACATCTGTGTGTACTTAAACCCACCCTACTATGGAGATCAGTATCTCTGTGGGTACATATGGTAGTTGCCCCTTTTTCTTTATTTAATTTTTAAGGCCTAAGCTTCTACTGTCTGAGATAAATTAGGCTGCCTACCCTCTGCTTTTGATCTGACTTTTTAAAAGATTGAATGCCTCAATATTTATTATCTCTGTATAATAAACTTTAATGAATTCCCTTCTACTTACTGTATAAGCCTGTTTACAGGCTCTAAGTTTTGTTGTACCAGGCTGCTGACAACCCCAGAAATCCTGTGTAGACCATGTTCAAAGATCCCAAGACTTTGCCCTTGCAAGACTTTTAAATACCTTTAAGCATTTGTTCATTCACTTTTCCTAACTTCTCCCTTCTGTGGAGCTTAGTATCTGCCGTGTCTCCATCTAGCTCTCTGTCTCTCATCTTAAGCTCTATCAGTTTTGAACAGCGGGAAGAAATCCCCACGTGGCTCGGGAAAAATCTGTATATTCCCTTAAAAACAATTAAATTAGATTTATAAATCTCTATCCTTTATTTATCTGGTGGCTGGAGGCAGGCAGCTTTATTGTCTGCTTCTTACTGTCTCCTCCTAGCAGACAGCTGGTTAAATCCCTGCCAGTGGCTATGTTCCTTTGTTCTAGTTTTATGTGCTTGCTGAGAAACCAGTTCTCCCCCCTCCTAGACTTATACCATTTGTGTGTGTGTATTCCATCTCAGAATCCCTAAATTATTTACTAGTGGGTCCTTGACCCACTGTGCACCATATGTAGTGGTGAGTTTTCCATATTCCTCTTTGTGCTCCCAGACGGCGTGCACCCCCCTCACCCTAAAGCTATCTCTAGTCCATGGTCCATAACTGTAGGCAGTGGCCACGTACCAGAGAGTCTCACATGGTTGGGTGGCTTTATCTCCTGCTACTGCGTTCCATCTGTCTTCCCCCAAGTCAGAGCAATGCTCTCATTCCTCTCTGCATCCTGCCTTTGCAACTCTCAGTGTCCCATCCCATGCCCAGCTATTTGGCCGTTGGCATCTTTATTGATAGATCAAAACCTAGTTGGGGACAAGGACCTTCAGCGTCTGGACATGCGCATTCAAATCATTAGCATGAATCTCCAACAAGCAGGGAGTCTTCCCAATGCTCTTCCCGGGTGTTCTTCTCTTCTCTGTCAGCTTGGCTTACCATTTCTGCTTGCCTTGGTGTTGTTCTCTACCTGTATTGTGAAAGATTATAGTTAATACTCTGTGGAAGTGTTAGTCTGATAAGCTCTGCTCTGACATTTCTAGAACTAGAACCCCCTTGTTACCTTCTCTAACCCTGCATTCTGTACTGAGGGCTGGAGAGATAGCTCAGCAGTTAAGAATGCTTGCTACTATTGCAGAAAACCTGAGTCCAGTTCCCTGTGCCTACATCAAGTAGCTCACAATAACTCATAACTCCAGCTCCAAGCAATCTTATGTCTTCTTCTGGCCTCCTTAGGCACCTGCATACACATAGACACAGACACACACATGCACATTCATTATCCTTTAGATAGCTGTCTTAGTTACTATTCAGTTGCTGTGAGGAGAGACCTTTTATAAGGCAACTTATAAAAAAAAAGCATTTGATTGGGAGCCTACTCAGAGTTTCAGAGGGTTAGTTCATGATCATTCTAGTGGAGAACATAGCAGCAGGAGGCAGCCATGACACAGGAGCAGTAGCTGAGAGCTCACATCTGATCACAAACAGGAGGCAGAGACAACTAGACTGGGCCTGGTGTGGAATTTTGAACCCTCAAAGCCCACCTTCAGTGACGCACCTCTTCCCAGAAGACCATCCCTCTTAACCCCAAACAGTTCTAGCAAGTGAGAATCAAGCATTCAAATATATAAGCCTATGGGGCCTATTCTCATTTAAACCACCAGAGTAGCCATGTTTCAACTAATATAACATCTTACTTCCCTGACACTTAGGACATTTTAGTCTTACCTTGTATTTTTGTTACAGTTGTTGTGTCAGCATAAGATTTATCTGCCTTTTCCATGAAATCTTCCTTAATGAACTTTGCCATGCTGAACCCAAGCTTTACTTTCTGTATCACTCATTGGACATTGGACACTCTTGTGGCAGGTCATAGGACCCCTGTCAGCTAAGAATATGGCCCAGAGGTTTCCAGTCTAACTGAAGGCATTCCTCGAAGGACCATATTACTGTTTTGTTTCTCTTTTATCTCTTGTAGGCTTTGATTTGCTTAGTTCAGTAGATTCGGTTTAATTAGCATTTTGAATGAATGCTCTTTCTAATATTAGTGACCCTGCAAAGTGTATAAACTGTGTTCTGCCAGGGTGGTAGACAGTCACAGCGTGTGAGGGTATTGGGGGAGGGAGGCTCGAGTGCCCAGTCTACAGTTTGGACGACAGCCCCAGGTGGACAGGCTGCTTTTGCATCTTCAAATCATCTTGTCCTTTCCCCTCTCTGGCTTTGTGGCTTTGTCACAGTGGCAGGCATAGAACATCTTGCCCCAGAAGCTGTTTGAATCTGTCCTTACTGTTTGCTTTCTAAAGTAGTTCTTACTGACTAGGAACCTCAGGCTAAAGGGCACAGGCATGGCTTAGGTGTTTATGCAAGTGAATCTTTGTGGCCAGTGTACATTTTATTTATATCTAGTCTGTCTTGCCATTCTTTTTTTAGGGGGGAAAAAGATAAAGAAAGCCATGAATAGTGGAATGTGGGAGGCTGAGGCAGGACTTGAACCTGAGTTTAGGACCAACCTGGGCAATGTAGGAGGTCCCATGTCTTAGAATAACATCAATACAATGGAGAAAATCTTACTGTGCGGCATTGGATGCCTTGAACTCGATGTGTAGACCAGGCTAGCCTCAAACTCAGAGATCCGCCTGCCTCTGCCTCTGAGTGCTGGGATTAAAAGCACTCACCACTATGCTCTGCTAAAGTAAATATTAATTTAAAACAAAATTCTGGTTACCATGTTTGTTGAACCTTGAGAAATAAGAGTTGGTCTCTAGTGTATGGATAATGCTACAGATACAATGTAGAGAAGACATTTGAACCAACAATGTGTAAATGTGACTTAAAATTGTTTTAGAAATGCTTATTACACACACACACACACAATGTTTTAAAGTATACATACACTTTCGGGCAGGAAAAGGTAACATGAGACTAATATGTAACTTTCTAGTCAAACTCATATACAGAATTTTTTAACTCTTTAGTTCTGGTAATATAGCTCAGTAGTAAGAGTGATTTACTTGCAAACATGAGGTTTAATCTCTAGTACAGCCGAAAAGTAAGGGTTTGTAATCATTTAGAGAGAGTTATTAATTAGAGAGAGTAGCACCAAGCAATGCTACTGCTTGGTATTAAAATATGACATTATTACACGCATTTTTAGTACACATTCACACACATATACGAATACACCATTGTGCTTGTGTGGGGCTTAGAGGACAACTTGCAAGATTCAGTTCTCTCTTTGAATCTTGTGGGTCATAGGATGGAACTCAAGTGAGGCTTGGTAGCAAGTCCTCTTACCAGCTAAGCTATCTCAAAAGTCCCTAAAACAGACCGTTTTAGTTTGTTTGTTTGTTTGTTTGTTTGGCAGATGTTTGAGGCAGGGTCTCCATCTGTCCTGACCTAGTCTCAAACTTGCTACTGGTACCTGTGTTAAAACCACCTGCACCTCTGACCCTCCTGCCTCTGCGTGTGCTGGCAAAATAGGCATGCTATCACTATAACCATGGCTTCATGCTTGCGAGGCTAGCACTTTACCAACTGAGCTATATTCCTGGTCCAACATTGTTACTGTTTTAATGCTGCAGGGTACTGCCAGTAAGATGATCTCAATAGTACATCACCAGGAAGAATCATGTAGAGAAATAACAGAGTTCTTTCCTCATTTTTAGGTGTGTGGTTTTTAATAACAGAGGAGTAGCAGGAGAGAGTCTCTTGGTAAGTACATTGAAATGACAGGTCTCCAATTTGAAAAAAAAATTTGAAAAATAATCATTTGTTTTATAATGAAAAGTATATTCTTTTTACTGAAACTATTTTTGCAATTAATAGAAGTTCATTCTAATTTTTTTGTTTACGTGTGTATCTGTGTGTGCATCAGATACCTTGGAACATACTGACTTCATACTTACTCAGGAGGAGGGCCACTTACTGACTTCATGCATACTCAGCCTGCTTGAACCCAAGACCACCAGCACAGGACGGTGTCACCCACAATGGGCTGGGCCCTCCCTCCCCCATCAGTCACTAATTAAGAAAATGCCCTCAGGCATACATACAGCCTGATCTTATGGAGACATTTTCTTTTTTTCTTCTTCTTTTTTTTTTTTTTTTCAAGACAGGGTTTCTCTGTGTAGCCCCGGCTGTCCTGGAACTCACTCTGTAGACCAGGCTGGCCTCGAACTCAGAAATCCGCCTGCCTCTGCCTCTTAAGAGTCCAGTCTCTTTAAAAATCCAAAATTTCTCGAGAGTTCAAAATCTCTCCGTTGTGGGTTCCTATGTAAAAAATTATCAAAGTACATACTTCCTTACTTCAATAGAGAAGAACCAGGACACAGTCATAATCTGAAGAAAGCAAATCCAAAATTAACTGTATAAATAACATCCAATATCTGTGATCCACTCACAATTTTCTGAACAACTCCAAAGGGCTTGGGTCATCCACTCCACCCTCTGCTGTGCACACAGTGTGTCTTCCAGACTCCCACTGGCTCCACTCCACTGTTGCTGCTGTCCTAAGTAGTCATCCCATGGTACTGTCATCTCCAAAATTCTGGGGTCCCTTGCAACTGGGCTGCACTTTCACCAATAGTCTCTCCTGGGCTCTCTTCATGGTGCCAAACCGCAACTTCTCTGCATGACTCCTTCAATCCAAGGCCTTCAACTGCCACTGAGACTTTATCAGTGGCCTCTCCTGGCCTCTCATAGTGCCAGGCCTCAACTGTTCTCCATAACTCCTTCATTCCTTCAAAACCAGTACTACCTGGGTGTCTCTTACTCTGTCGAGCTCAGCTGCTAGTGTGAAATACAGCCTTGGCTGCTTCTGGAACACAGCTCTGATTGCTCTCAGGAAATACTTCCCAGAAAATTTTATGTTAGTGGTGCTGGTCTCTTTTTTTTTTTTTTTTTTTTTTTGGGGGTCAAGGTCTGATTATTTATTTGTTCCTCTTTTTTGGGGGGGGGGTTGGTTTTTCGAGACAGGGTTTCTCAGAAATCCGCCTGCCTCTGCCTCCCAAGTGCTGGGATTAAAGGCGTGCACCACCACCGCCGGGCTATTTGTTACTCTTAAAGACTTATTTTTGACTGTACTCAGATTTAGAAGTAGAAGCTCTCAGTGAGGACAGCCTATGTCTCTTGGCAATCTGTTCTTGGCGTTTTTCTTTGGCTTCTTTCATTCTCTTGGCCAAAAGTTTAGCGTACTCTGCAGCCTCCTCCTTGTTTTTCTTGGTGCAGTGTCTCTTCAGAGCAATACGCCGGCAGCCTTTATGTTGCAGGACACGTGGAGTAACGTGATGCCGGATCTTGGGTGCTTTGGTCCTGGGCTTCTTACATTCTTTGTTTAAGGGCTTTCTGACAACACATTGGCGGACATCATCTTCTTTGACGAGATTAAAAAGCTTCTACTAGCTCTTTTAGGCCCCAACCGAGGAGGCACAGTGGTATCTGTCAGTCCGGGAATATCCTTCTCTCCTTTCTTCAAAATAACCAAGTTGAGAACACTCAGATTGGCATCCACAGTGCAGCCGTGATTGCGCTTCCTCTCTCCAGTTCTCCTTGGTCTATAACAAGAATGGCCTTTACTCAACAGCAGGCGCACTCTGCCATGTTTGCTTCATGGGAAAACCTTGTCTGTCATTCCCACCGCTGATCTGGACCACATAACCCGTCCACTCTTCACCAAGGGCATCAGCTTCTGTGGCCATGCGCTTCTCACAGAAGGTGCGCAGCTTGTGCTTGTCATCGACTTCAGTGAGTTTCTGACAGCCAGTGGCGGGGAAGGAGATGTGCAGCTTCGTCTTGACACCGCTGGTCTCTTCTTAATCATTGCTAATTTTTTAGCTCCAGCCCAGCAGCATCGGATATTCCAGCAAAGCAAATTTTTAATTTAATAGTTCTGATATCCTGTTAACCACAGCTGATTCTTCAGCCCCAGCTAACCAGAACCAGAGTCTTAATTCAAAACAACAAATGCTCCAGAGAGAGACTTTAACTTTTTCTCTGAATCTTCATCAGCCAGGCCTCCATCTTCTGTACTGTCCTCAGCTCTTACAGAATAACTCACCAAACATTGACCACTCAATGACGTTTTTTGCACAAAGTTCCAATGTCCTTTTCACAATCCTCCCCAAAACATGGTCAGCTCTGTCACAGCAAACCCCCACAATATGTTAATATATCATTTCTAATACTTTTTAAGTAGCTATACAAGGATATAATTATAACTATTTTTGGAACTTAATAAAATAGTGTTTTGTTCCAAAAGGACCTAATTCTGACTGGAGTTTAGTCATTCAACATTTTGAGTATTTCTTGGGTAGAGTCACAAAACAAGAGGCCTGTATTGATTACTGGTTCTGATTCTAGCATTTAGAGGCCTTGGTTATCCTTTCTGTCACATAGGCATGAATGGTTTTTGTTTCAGTCTGGAGGAAGTTTTGTGTTTATACTTCTTGTTTCAGAAGGGATTTTCGTGTGGCTGAGGCCAGAGCAAGAAAGACTTAGAGAAGGCATTAAAAAAAAAAAAAAAAGCAAAGCAAAGGATGAGTCAGCAAAGATCAATTAGGTAAGAACTGTGTCTCCAACTGAAATCAGCCCAGGAGACTGGCAACGGTGTGGAGTTTAGAGTAAGCCTTTTCTTGGGAGAGGGCAAAGTGCAGAAGTAAAGACATTGCTGGTAGAGGCCAGAGATACACTGAGAAGCCACAGGGAGTGCTGTGGCCCTGCAAAGGTCAGAAAGTAGAAGTTTTCATGAAACTGTCCTGCAAAGGTGAGGGAAAGCCACAGAGCTTTGTCTGAGGAAATAAGAACCTGCCCCTCCCTTGCTGAGGCTGCTCACTGTAGGAATCAGACAAACCTGGCCCCAGCAGATGGAACCTCAGACATTCTTGGGGGCAACTGGGAGTCTTTGGAGTCGATAAGACCTTTTCCTCTGTCTTTGCAGATTGTTTGTTCAGAGATAGGGACCCAAGAGTTCAAGGTATCCATAAATGCTGTAGTCCTACTTTCTAAATTAATCTTATGAATGTAATTCCCCAGCATAATTTCTTTAATTAAAAAAAAGCAAGAAACAAAAGGAGGCTTCAAGAAAAGATTAGGGACACCTTTATGGCCTGAGGGAGGAGAACAAGCTGCACAGGGGTCGGTGGAGCCAGTCGTGGGAGAATTACCAGATGTGTTCCTTCAGGCACTTCCTGGCTCACACTGTTCTGCTCAGTCCATGTATCTCAATGGCTCATCAAGTTGGCCTGAAGGCAAGTCCGTGGGAGCATTTTCTGTATTTCTTTTTAATTTTTTATCGAAAGTAGGTTCTTCTCTCATACAGTACATTCCCACCACAGTTTCCCCTCCCATCATTTCTCCTACATCCCCTACTTCCCCTTTCCCCCAGACCTACCCCTACCCCCACCCCACCCCTCTAGTGCCCTGTTTCCTTTTCAGAAAAGAGCAGGTCTCTAAAAAAAATGGCAGCCAAATAGGACAAAATAAGATACAGCAAGACAAGGGAAAAGCTCTCTCATAGAGACTGGACAAGGCAAACCATCAGGAGTGGGGTTCCAAGAGCTAGCAAAAGAGCCAGAGACAGATAACTCCCTCTCAGATAAATTTTGACACTTGGTCATTTTATACGTCTATCAATGGCAACTGATGTGTTGAAATGCTGACTTTATTCGTGGGACATGCTTTTTCTTTTTGAATTCCTTACTTGAATTCATAGTCTAACACTAAGATCAGTTTTCTTAGGAACAAGGTGGGCAGTTCACTAGGAAGGGGACAGAAGCGGGCTATGATTTTAAAAGTAAATCATACTGTAGAGATGGATTGAAGAACACAACGAGTCCTATTATAAAAGTCCCGCCTGTGGTGGGCAGATCCACGTAGAATCCCAGAGTTACTTTAAATAGAATTATTAAATAATTGCATACAGATCACTGGACCTCCAATGAGGTGTGCAGAATTAAATATTCTAAGTTTCAAACAAAGTTAAAGTCTCAGGTGTCTGATACTGAGTAAGGATTAGAAGTGTAGCCCCACTCAGACAGAAGAGGATTCTGAGCGTGGCTTCTACCAAAGAATAGCAGGTTAATCTCCCAGAATAGCTATATCTCTTGGAACCTCAGCTCTTTACAAGCATGCTTTTACTCAATGTAAATAGAATCTACTTTCTGTTGCTTTGTGCCCTATAGAAAAATGACTTAACTTTGCTCATTTAATTAAGATTTACTCCATTTCCTCAATGTGTAAATAAGGAAGAAGGTGACATCGGTGGTGCTTTTGTTTGCTTTTTGAGCAGGGTTTCTCTGTGTAGCTCTGAATGTCCTGGAACTCACTCTGTAGACTAGGCTGGCCTCATACTAATAGAGATCCACCTGTCTCTGCCTCCCAAGTGCTAGGATTAAAGGCTGGGTGACCACCCAGCTTATTTTGGCACTAAGATTCTTGGCCTAGAATTTTCACAGGGCATTTTCTTATCTTTTAGCTGTGTGTACATGTATGTATGTCTGCATCCCCACATGTACATGCATACTTCACTTAAAGCCTGTAAAGCAGTACATGTTGGAGACTCTTCATGGCTAATCCACAGATTTAAAGCTATGCAGTTGGAGTAGACACAAGTCTAATACAAATGCCATGTAGGAATGATTTTGTCATGTAAGCTCTCATGACAAACTCTGCAGTCACCACAGATGTGCATGGTAGAAGATTTTCTTTTTTGACTTTTCATTCGGTTTTCCCTCTACAAGTACATTTAATCACAAAGGGGTTTAAATATCTCAGCTTAGTGACATCCTAGCTAGTAAAATGTTATCAGAGCTATCAACCTTTTAATTCCATTTCCTCACTTACAAAATAGATACAGTAACAAGGCCTCCCTCAGGCTTCGGTGCGTACACACTTAATTATCTAGGAAACCTTAGCCAGTATAAATTCTGCCAGGGTGAGGTTTGTCTTTGTAGTAGTTCATACTCATGCATTTCAAAAAGATGACAGTGGGCAATAGGGATGAGTTTAATTGGGTGGGTATTAAAAACTGTAACTTACTACAGCTACTCACTCATGCTTATGGTTTTTCACAATATTAAAATCAGGTGGTAACTAACTTCAGTGTTTGTATTACTGTTACTTGATCAGCATGTAGTTACATGTCAGTTCATCTGAGCTCCCAGATACATTATTCACCTCTTCCCAGGTCCCAAATGAAGCATCTGTTTTCTGCCATAAACAATACCTCTGTTGATGAATTTCACATGGAAACTATTTGTTTTAACTGTGTTATATATTGAGGCATAATACGCTTACCATAATTTAATATTTTAAGCATTTATTGCAGTGTAGCAGAGCCGAGACTAAATGGATGCAGTAACATAATAGAAAATAGCTAATAAGTCAGATTTTATACTGCCCTGCCCAGATAAAGGCAGCTCCTGGAACCCTCACTTCTTTGTTGGGCAGACAGCACTCAGGGTGGAGGAACAGTTCCCTGGAGAGAAACTAGCCATAGTTTAGCCTGTCTTTTTTTGCCTCTAAGACAGTCTTACTATATGCAGCCCAGCCATACAGCCCAGGAACTCAGATCCACTCACTGTGCCTTCCACGTGCTAGGATGACAAATGTTCGTCACAGGTTCTCTCTTTGCTGCCAGACTTCTGCCATCATGGGTCATATGCACACTCCCAGGGAAGGCTCATCCCAGTCAGCCTGAAGTTGACATCTGACCACATGAAGAAACAGATCAATGAACTGGCCAAGAAAGGCCTGACTCTCTCCCAGTTAGGTGTGATCCCGAGGAACTCACATGCACAGGTCCATTTTTCGACTGGTAATAAAATCTTGAGAATTCTTAAGTCTGAAAGCCCTGCCCCTGATCTCCCTAAGGATCTCTACCATTTGATTAAGAAAACGGTCACTGTCTACAAGCATCTTGAGAGGAACAGAAAGGAAGGGATAATGATTCTGATAAAGAGCAGAATTCACTGATTGGCTCATTACTGTAAGCCTAAGAAAGCCCTCCCACGCAATTGGAAATATGAGTTGTCTACAACCTCTGCTCTAGTGGTATAAATTCTCTTTCATATATGAGCAATAAAAATCACTTAAAATAAAATCATGTACACCAGCATACTCAGCAATTTAACCTTTTTTATAGCACTATTTGAAAAATATTTTTTGCTTGCTTGCTGTTTGTTTGTTTGTTTTGGTTTTTCGAGACAGGGTTTCTCTGTGTAGCCCTGGCTGTCCTGGAACTCACTCTGTAGACCAGGCTGGCCTCGAACTCAGAAATCCACCTGCCTCTGCCTCCCAAGTGCTGGGATTAAAGACATGCGCCACCACTGCCCGGCGCTTGTTTGTTTTTTTTAATAATGAATTATTTTGCCTTTTAGGGAACATACATTATTTTTTGTGTAAAATGTAATTCTCTACATTTTCTATCACACATTGCATATTTGCATCTGTTTTAATTGAAGGTATTTGTACTGACCAGGTTTGTCCTGTTCATGTCAGTTTTCCTTGTTCATTCAAAGTTTTTTTTCTTAGTGCCACCAAATCATGTTGATTTTAAGTGGCAGATGTGTGTACTAGAAAATAGTAACATACTCTTAATAATATGTACAAATAAAGGTTTTTGTGTATTTGTGATTTTTTTGCTTGTTTTAAATTAAACATTTCTATTCTGTACAAATCAGTCTGCCAATATTTTAACAATTATGCCCTTCTTTTCCAGACACCACGGACTTACTGCTGTGCCAACACTGAAGACTTGGAGACTGTCATCCACCACGTTCACAGCCTGTACCCTGTGGCCCCCTTTCTGGCAGCAGGCGTGTCAATGGGAGGGTAAGGAGTTTTCTTTCTATAATGCCTGAGAGGGGACCACTGCTCAGGATTGCTGGGGAGGACTGTAAGCCAGCTCAACACTTAACTATGAATGCTTGAGTTCTTATGTGTACCTGAAGGAAGGCAGGAAGGAACCAGCCCAGACAAATTTTAGAATTTCCCTGGGTTCTGTGATGCAAAGGGTACAGTGAGCCCTTCTTGGGGAGCGATGAAATAAACTTAATTTTTTTACTCTCCATTGTAAGTTCTGTGCTAAGCTAAAATGGTTTATGCATTTGCCCTTACATTGGGATTTATTTGGAATTTTTTGAAGATTTATTTTTATTTATGTGTATGTCTGTGTACCTGCATATGTGTGTGCCATGCCAGGGTGTACAGTGCCTGAGAAGGCCAGAAGGTGGCATCAGATCCCCTGGAGCTAGAGTTACAGGCAGTCGTGAGCTGCCTGCTGTGGGTGCTGGGAACCGGATTCAGATCCTCAGGGAAAGCAGCAAGTGCGTCATGCTGTAGCTTCTCTGGTCCCCTTTTGAAACTATAAACTATCAATTGCCACACTTACAGTTGAGTAATGTCTGACATTAATAACTGTTTAACTGTATTGTGTGCATGTGTGTGCATGTGTGCATGTGTGCATGTGTGTGTTTTAGGGAGAATGAGCTGAAGGAAATCTAAAGCTATTTAGTATTTTCTAGTCCTTTAGACCCCTCTTTACCATTATCCAAACTTACCTTTTAATTTAATTGATTAATTAATTTTTTTATAGTGTTGGGGATTGAACCTAGTATCAGTGCATGTTAGGCAAACACTTTACCACTGAGCCACATACCTCTGCCCCAAACAATTGTATTTTGTTTTTTAAAAGTTTTTTTTTTTTTTTCGAGACAGGGTTTCTCTGTGTAGCCCTGGCTGTCCTGGAACTCACTCTGTAGACCAGGCTGGACTCGAACTCAGAAATCCACCTGCCTCTGCCTCCCAAGTGCTGGGATTACAGGCGTGTGCCACCGCCTGGCTAAAAAGTTTTATCTAATGAAAAATTCTCTTTTGCAAATCTTTGTTTAACCTATCAGCAGAATAAATCATCAAAAATAGACTTAATATATTAATTATATATTATATATATATATATAATATATAATTAATATATATACCCCCCACCAAATCCTGTAAGATTAATGCTATTTACCTCTCTTTCACTAGAATATACTAGAATGTATTTTATTCTATACTACTGGTACTAAGGCACGCTAAATGACCATATGCCTTTATTTCAAAAGCTGATTTGGGGAGCTTGATAATAGGTGTCTTAACAGTCAAGAACACTTGCTGCTTTTATAGGGATTTAGTTCTCAGCACCCAGATGACAACTCACAACCATTTACAACTCTGGTTCAAGGGGGTTCTAGTGCCCTCTTGTGGACTGTATGGGCATTTATGTACATGGTACAAAGACAAACATGCAAGCAAACACATTCATAAAAGTGATTCACTCTTTTTCTTTTTAGATGTTTTTAAAGCCAGTCAACATTTAAAGCAGAAAATATTTTTCTTAACTTTATATTCTGGGTGGATCTGCCATCTTAGTATTCAGAACACCTTAAGAGGGTGTGTGTTGGCAATAGAAGGCCTCCATGAACTACAAACTCTGAGATGGGCTCTAGCCAGAGCTTTTTAGATTCTGATAAAGAATCTATCTCTTACATTAGCATGGAAGGTCTAACTTGACCTAGTAAAGGAAGAACTCTGAACAGTGTGGAAACAAGCAGAATCCCCAAGTCGTGTTTAATGGACACAATGTAGCAACTCTTTCCTTTAGCTCACACATGAGCCTGAAAAGACAGAGTGGGGCTGAACTCTTTCCCTTAGTCATATAAATTCATGACTTTTTTTTCAAGGCTAGCTTCTTACATAAAGAGGTCCCAATTGTCTATTCAGAAGCTCTTGGAAAAGGCCTATTCATCCAGCATTGAAACCTCAGGCAGGGTCTGACCATTAGATTAGCTTTTCCAACAAGCTGAATATTAATGTCTTGTAAATTACTTGAAGGAATCAACCCTTTTAGTTGCCTAGCACTGTGACACATTCCCAAGTGGGTGCACTTTCTTTTTTTTTAGAGATGCAACCAACAAAAGCATAGTTGAGCAAGAGTTTTATGCCCAGTGAGCCGTGGGTTGGGGTCACCCAGTGCCTTGATGCCTGGGGCCAAATGTGGGCTTTGAGCCAGAACTGAGTTAAGTAAAGAAATTCTGCAGTTCTAGAACCAGATTCTGTTCTCCCAGTGAGTTGGTAAATACTTTTTTTTTCTTTTTTTTTTCTTTTTTTTTTTTTTTTGGTTTTTCAAGACAGGATTTCTTTGTGTAGCCCTGGCTGTCCTGGAACTCACTCTGTAGACCAGGCTGGCCTCAAACTCAGAAATCTGCCTGCCTCTGCGTCCCAAGTGCTGGGATTAAAAGCGTGTGCCACCACTGCCCGGCTGGTAAATACTTTTTAAATAAAAAGAAAATTCCAAACACATAAAATGAAACTAAAGAGTATCCCTACATACATGCAGTCATTACTGCAACTTCAGTAATTATCAGCTCGTGGGTTAGTATGTTTCGCCAGCATCACCCACTTCTCCCCTGCATTCCCTATTACCTAAATCTCAGTCATCATTTTATTGTTATTTCAGATGAGTCGAGCATGTGCTTAGAATGTGGGAGGACCTAGGCTCAGTTCCTGGTACCTCAAAATAATAAATAGGTCAGTTGAATCACTTCTGAGCTTTCAGCTGTGATCTACAATTAGTGTAACGTCTGTTCTTCTCACCTCAGTGTATGATGAAGCCTCTGTCCCTAGACAATAGGTTAAGTAGATTCTGGAACAGGCAGATGGGATGGGATCTTGCTTTGCCTGCAAGTGCATCAGTCTCAGATCACAGCACCTCTTGGAGTGGAGATCACAGAAGGAAGTCTGTTAATGTTTCAGTTGGTAACTGAGTGCAAGAGTTGTCTCTTTCTGTAAAGTCAGAAAACACTCACACACCAGAACTAAGTACCCAAAGCTCGCATTACTTCCTGAGGATAGAGAGTGAGCACCTCCCCCATTGTGTGTTATTTAGTTTTATAGTTTGATATACAGTTGCCAAATAAAATCTGTCCTTTGGTGTTTAAACCATTTAGTCCATGAGTTCTTTCTCCATCTAGCTGTTTCCCCAGCATGTGCCCCTCCCCCAGTTGGTGAGAGAATGGGGTCCTTCTTTCAAGGTAAAATAACAACCTTTTGGAGTTGTGCCTATTTCAGTGTCTTTCTTCTCCTTTCCAAGTGTTCTGATTTTACCAGTCTCTGTCCATTATCTGACTCCAGCTGAAGTGTAAAGTCACCATATGAGAGAGAACATTACTGTAAACTCTTCCCAGGACAGAAAGGGTCCTTCAAATGGCTCAGTGACCATAACACTATATGCAAGTCACACGGTCATTCTAAACGGTCATTTTCAAGTCCTGTGTGATGGAACACATCTGTAATTCTAGCATTCCTGGAGTTTCAAGCCAGCCTGAGACAGCTCAGGAGGTGAGGGCACTTGCTGCCTGCATGATGGCCTGAGTTTTATCCTGGATTCTACATAGTAGAAAGAGAGAACTGACTCCCTCAAATTGTTCTCTGACCTCCACAAACTTGCTATAGACTGTACATGTATGTATATATACATACATATAATATAATTTAAATTTTTTTCAAAAAAATTTTTAAAATTATTTCCAAAAGATAGATGTCTACTTTTCATAAAAGTTCCCTATCCTTGTAAGGGATTTGAATTGCAAAAGATAATGATAGAGTATTTTAGCTGTTTCTCCTATTTCAGAACCTAGTTTGTTGAAGAAACTACATACAGAGGCTATAGTAGGTTATGGCATCATCCTTCATAGTTGGAACTGTTGAGCTCCAACTAAGTTCTTGTCCCTCTTACTCAAATAGAACTTGGCTAGAATTGAGAAAATTGAATAAAAGGAACATAGGAAAGCATGTAACTGGACATAACAAGGAAGTGAAAACCAGTTAAGGCCGGTGTACTGCCACAGCTTAGAAAGTCTGACCCTGGACTGGAGAGGACTTCAGTCTCTCTGAGGGACACGAGTGCATGGGTGAGTGCATGGTGACCGCACAGACCAGTGACCTCCGGAGCTCAGTGCATGAGATCCAGACACCAGGAGTAGTTCACAAAGTGCCTAGGTGATCCCAGTACGCAGCCACATTAGAGAACTACTTGGGGTGGGTCTTCCTGTTCTTATGATTTGATTTACTTCACCATAAGAAGAAACATGCAGGGGAATAAATGTGATCTGTCTCATAGTTCAGCCAAGTGCAGTGTCAGTAAGTACGTGGTGCATAGGTGGGTGGTAGAATGCAAGATCCTGTTTCAAGGAGGGAAAAAATGTACTTTAAAATAGAAATATGATCATGGGCAAATGACATCTCTCTCTCTCTCTCTCTCTCTCTCTCTCTCTCTCTCTCTCTCTCTCTCTCTCTCTGTTTTTTTTTTGTTGTTGTTGTTTTTGTTTTTCGAGACAGGGTTTCTCTGTGTAGTCCTGGCTGTCCAGGAACTCACTCTGTAGACCAGGCTGGCCTCGAACTCAGAAATCCGCCTGCCTCTGCCTCCCAAGTGCTGGGATTAAAGGCGTGCGCCACCACCGCCCGGCTGACATGTCTCTTAGTAAAGATGTCTGCCACCAAGTCTAATGGTATGAGTTTAACCCCCTGGAACCCCATGGTGGAAAGTGACTACTTCTGGCAAGTTGTCCTCTAACCTCCATTCACACACTGCGGCATGTACACACTCCCAGATAGATACATGTAAACATTCTAAGAATATGAATATGAGAAAAGAACAAAGGCAATCTCTCCAATGTGCAAGACTTAAAACAGTAGTCATGGATGATGGTACAAGGTCCCAGGCTGGGCAGGAGGGTCAAGTATTCAAGGTTATCCTATCGAGTGTTCATGGTCACTCTGGACTACCTGCATTCATTACTTACTGGCTCCTGCCTTGTTCTCATGAAATGCATGGTTAGAAAGGAGGTGTCTTAAGAGATGTAACCAGTCACAGTCCCGTCTCTCCCTCTTTTAGAATGCTGCTTCTGAATTACTTGGGTAAAATTGGATCCAAGACCCCTCTGATGGCGGCTGCAACATTTTCAGTTGGCTGGAACACTTTTGCTTGCTCAGAGTCACTGGAGAGGCCACTGAACTGGCTGCTTTTTAATTACTACTTGACAACTTGCCTCCAGTCTTCAGTTAAGAAGTAAGTCATAGTTAAAACCTGTTACCAAACATTTTAGATTATATAACCCAACACTATAAAATTACAGAGTATAGCACTATGTATATATGTATATTTATTTATATCATTTATTTCTGTACCAAAATGTTGTAATCATTTTTAATCCCAACCTGGGGTTTCTACCCCACCTTTGATATTGAGTTTCTGGATAAAAGACATATCCAACCTTTATATTTACAATAACTTAATCTGCACAAGAGTTGGGCAGATACCTACCCTCTATGCTGTTAGAATCTATTTATCTGTCAATAACCCCGAGTAATTACTTACTATGTTTCTAGGCTGCTCTTAACTCCAATTGGCCAGCCCTCAGGGCTACGTTTTTATGTTTCACCTAACTCATGGCGGCTTCTCTTTCTTCTCCACCTTCTCTCCCTAATGGTTCTCCTCTGGCCCCAAGCCAAGGAAACCTAAACCCTATGTATGTCTCTTCTACCCAGGTATTGGCTATTGGCACCTTTATTTACTAATCGGAAATAACTTGGGGGCAGGGTCACATACATCACTCAGGTCTACATGTAGACTACAGGTATTGGCGGTCTACACCAATGCCAATGGCTGGCATTACAATAGACAGCAAAACCAAACCTCAACACCAAAATATTCTCCAAATTATGAATGCATAGCAAAAATTGTAGGTTAAAAATATAGATAAAAGTAATGCTACCTTTTACCTATATCTATGCACCGACCCAAACCCCTACCCTCCCACTCCTTCACACCACCCACCCCTAATCCCCTACCCTCCCACCCCTCCACCCTTCTTTGAAGGTTGCTGTCTAAATTATTCTGAAAACTACATTAGCATGGAGTGTGTTTGGTGATACATTTGGGCTGCTTCCTTAGATTTCCTGGTTGTTAATCTTTCCCAAACCTAATTTTTTCTCAGGTAAATTGTTAAGAGTATCCTATACAGCTTGGCTGGTGGCATACCCCTTTGATCTCAGCACTCAGGAGATAGAGAGGCGGGCAGATCTCTGAGTTCAAAGCTAGCCTGGTCTAAAAGGTGAGCTCCAGGACAGCTTAGGCTACATAGATAGACCCTTTGTTGTGGGATTTTTATTGCTGTGAAGAGACACCATGACCACAGCAACTCTTATAAACATTTCTTTGGAACTGGCCTACAGTCTGGAGGTTTAGTCCACTATCATCATGGTGGGAAGCATGGTGGCACACAGGCAGATGTGGTGCTGGAGGAAGACTTGAGTTCTACATCTGTATCATCATACAGCAGAAAGAGAGACTGTGTGCCACACTGGTCATAGCTTGAGTTTCTAAGACCTCAAAGACCCACAGTGACACACTTCCTCCAAGGCCACAGCTCCTAATAATGTCAGTCCCTATGGGCCAAGCTTTCAAACACATGAGTCTATGGGGAGCCATTCCTATTTAAACCGTCATATCTGCCTCAAAAAACAAACAAAAGAGTGCCCCATGTTCTTACAAGCATGGTGTGTTCAGAAATGAGAGACTATAAGCTGGGGAGATGGCTCAGCGGTGACGGTACCTGACACCAAGCCTAATGACCTTCCAATCCCTGTGACCCACAGGTGGAAGGAGAGAACACATACCCTCTTGGAGACCTTTAACCACTACACACACACTGGCATACACATATGAACACCAAATAAATAATTGTTTTCCATTTTAAGAAAATGTATTCAAAACAAGAAAAAAAGAATGTAGTTCATTTGTATAGTCATAGCTTCCATAATAATGTCTTTGCATCCATTTTTCTGGAACTGTGCACTTCCTAAAGTGAACTCAGCATATTGGCACAGAGCATACAGATGGTTCTATTGATATTTTTGTAATAACTAATTCTATTTGCTTGTTTGTTCAAAGCTGAGGATTGAATCTAGGATCTCATACATGCTAAGCACATTCTCAATCACTGAGCCCCACCCTAGCCCTATGATACCTTTTAAAATTAATTGATAAATATATTTAAAAGTATTTATATATACTTTATATGTATATGATTTAATGAAGTGTGTGTGTGATTTAATGAAAACTATTATCCTGAACATTGTTATCTAAGACTAGATTTACCTACTTGCTTAGTTGCAAATATTGATTATAAATATTCCTAAAATACTAAAGAATCACCGTGTCATTCTTTATCACAGCCACGGTTATTATCACTGACATGGTCGTTGAAACAGGCATAGTTGCAAGAAAAAGTAAAGAATCATTTGAATTAATGTATTAGTTGAGGGCCTAAGGATATGTGGGCACTGTGTTCCATGTCCTACGTGCAATTCCTACCTCTGCTATTAGACCGATATATATTGATCACGAAAGAAAAGTGACCAGGGCCGGGCAGTGGTGGTGCACACCTTTAATCCCAGCACTTGGGAGGCAGAGGCAGGCGGATCTCTGAGTTCGAGAGTTCGAGGCTAGCCTGGTCTACAGAGTGAGTTCCAGGACAGCCAGGGCTACACACAGAGAAGCGCTGTCTCAAAAAAAAAACAAAAACAAAAAAACAAAACAACAACAACAACAAAAGTGACCAGGACCAGGTATAGTGGTGCATGCTTTTCAAGGCCAGCCTAGTCTATAGAATGTGTTTCAGGACAGCTAGGGCTGTCTCAAAAAAATAAATGGAAGGAAGGAAAAAGTGACCAATGTTTAATACAAGTTTACAAAAATATTAGTTGTAATTTATATTCTGGTAATTATATCCTGTAATTTATATCCAAAAGAAAGAAAGAAAGGAAGGAAGGAAGGAAGGAAGGAAGGAAGGAAGGAAGGAAGGAAGGAAGGAAGGAAGGAAGGAAGGGAAAGGAAAGGAAAGGAAAGGAAAGGAAAGGAAAGGAAAGGAAAGAAAAGAAAAGAAAAGAAAAGAAAAGAAAAGAAAAGAAAAGAAAAAGCAGTTTCTGGGATGGGGAGATGGCTCAGTAGGTAAAACACTTGCTGTGAACACAAGTCATTTGAATCTCTAGAGCCCACATGGTATAAGTCTGTGTCCCAGCTCCCTAGGAAGATGGGAGATAGAAACAGGTCTAGCCTGGTGTATGCAGTGGTAAACAGTACAGGGATAGCCTGGTGCACACAGTGACAGATAGTAAGAGATCTTGTCTCAAATAAGGTGGAAAATGGAAACCTACACCAAAGTTGTCCTCTAACCGGAACATGTGCACTATAGCATCACACACACACACACACACACACACACACACACACACACGCACACAAAGAAGCAGTTTCTTTAGATAACTTACTTAGCCTTTTTTGAACATACTGACTTTTTAGCAGCAGTGAATAGATATACTTTGCTATAAGACAACCTCTAAGTTATTTTTATTATTATGAAACTAGTTTATTCTTTCTTAGTTTAAAAATAGTATTTAAAGCCGGGCGGTGGTGGCGCTCTCCTGTAATCCCAGCACTTGGGAGGCAGAGGCAGGCGGATTTCTGAGTTCGAGGCCAGCCTGGTCTACAGAGTGAGTTCCAGGACAGCCAGGGCTACACAGAGAAACCCTGTCTCGAAAAACCAAAAAAAAAAGAAAAAAGAAAACCAAACCAAACCAAAAAAAACAGAGAAAAGAAAATCAATGTTAATGTACTTACTACTCCTATATCTAATTATGTAAACTCAAAATATTTTCATTATATTTTATTAACTTCCTTTGGATAGGCCATATGCTGTGGAGGCTGGAGAATAATCTGTGAGTAAATTCTTTTTCTACCGTATGGACTCAGAACTCAGGTCACCAGGCTTAATTAGGTGTCTTCCCTCACCCACTGAGTGACCTCACTGGGCCAGGAACTACTATTTCAGTATAAGCTTTGTGCCCCTTGCCAGGCTTTACAGTTATCTGCTTTATATATTTCAGGTATGACTAAGGTAGAGATGATGTTAAGTTTTCATTTTGACATCTGTTTTGTTCCAGGCACCAGCATATGTTTGTGGAACAGATTGACATGGACCAGGTCATGAAGGTGAGATGGAGTTTTCCTGATCTGTTCATTTCCTCTTGTGACTCCAAGAGCCCATTCTGTCTGGTTTTGCTTTCCAGGCCAAGTCAATCAGAGAGTTTGATAAGCGGTTCACCTCGGTCATGTTTGGATACCGCACGCTTGATGACTACTACACTGATGCCAGTCCCAACCGCAGGCTGAAGTCAGTGGGGATCCCAGTGCTGTGCCTGAATGCTGCGGACGATGTTTTCTCACCCAGCCACGGTAAAAGAGGCTGCCGTCTGGCTACACACTTTGGCAAAAAATAACTTTCTTTTTCAAAGGCTCATTTGTTAGTTTTATTTCTGTATTTATCTATGTGAGTAGATGGCAGTGTGTGTTGGTGCCCACAGAGGCTGGGCGAAGATAGATGTCCTGGAGCCAGAGCTGCAGATCGTTGGGTGCTAAATCAGAATCCTCTGAGAGAGCAGCAAGTAACTGCCAACTCATCTCCCTGGCTCCTGGTTTAACTTTTAAAATATTGGTTTGGTTTTGTTTTTTAAGAAATAGGATTTAAAAAAAAAAAAGCCTGGTCATATAATGTCTTCCATTATGATTTTGTAAGCTTCCTGGAATGGTTCTACATTCCTGTAATCCCTGCACTTGGGACACTGAGGCAAAAAGATGAAAAGAGCTTGGGGCCAGCCTTAGCTTGATAAGATGAAAAGCAGCCTGGGCTAGCTTGGGCTAGCAAGACATTATCTCAAAACATAGAGCAAGCTAACAGAAGCTTGTCTTTCCTAATATATCCAAGTGTCTCAGGGTCCTGTCTGTTATCACAGATTCAGCCCAGTTAGAACTCTGATATCTTATATGTTCACATGTGTATACAACCATTCATTACTCTCAAATACTAGTTTTTCAACAGATTATGCTCCAGCATTTTTGCCTGGGAAGAATCTGTCATTGTTTGCCTCTTCTTCCTGGAGACCCAAAGTAAATGAGTTTGAAGTTTTCTTCCCTTTAACCTGGAAAAGAGTCTAGAAACACAGTGTCCTTAAGTACTTTAATCCTGGAAGCAAATTTGGACTAAATGTTCATCTCTAAAGAAAAAGTCTAGTCTTTTCCCTTGGATGCTGTAAGAAAGAAAATTATTCCAAGATTAACTTTTATACTGTCTTTAATTCAAGAATAGCAGTTGGGTAGAAGAGATGGCTCAGTGGTTAAGAGCATGCATTGTTCTTACAGAGGACTGATGTTCAGTTCCCAGCACACAGGCAACTTGAAATCACCTCTACGGGCAGTGGTGGCGCACGTCTTTAATCCCAGCACTTTGGAGGCAGAGGCAGGCGGATTTCTGAGTTCGAGGCCAGCCTGGTCTACAGAGTTAGTTCCAGGACAGCCAGAGCTATACAGAGAAACTCTGTCTCAAAAAAAAAAAGAAAAAAAGAAAGAAAAGAAAAAGAAATCACCTCTAGCTTCAGATCTAAGGCCATCTTCTGACCTCCACAGGCACTTCACTCATGTGATCATATCCTGTCCCACACATACATAATGAGATGGCTCAGTGGTTAAGAGCACTGACTGTTCTTCTGGAGGTCATGAGTTCAAATCCCAGCAACCACATGGTGGCTCACAACCATTTGTAATGAGATCTGATGCCCTCTTATGGGGTGTCTGAAGATAGCTACAGTGTACTTACATATAATAAATAAATAAAAACCTTTGGGCTGGAACAAGCGGGGCCAGATTGAGCAGGAAAAGGGAAGGGGGGAATATATCTTAAAAAGAAGCCTCCTGACTTTAAAAAAAAAAATAAGCTGGGCGGTGGTGGCACACGCCTTTAATCCCAGCACTTGGGAGGCAGAGGCAGGCGGATTTCTGAGTTCGAGGCCAGCCTGGTCTACAGAGTGAGTTCCAGGACAGCCAGGGCTATACAGAGAAAGCCTGTCTCGAAAAACAAAACACAAAAACCAGCAATAAGCACATACGTTCTCTTATTGACAGTAAGAGTCCTGTAGGCTTGGCCTCTAGGTGTTCTGGGTGACATTTTATTAAGGGCAGTTATTGCTTTTGTTGTTGTCAACACAGGATGCCATTGTGCAGCTCAGGCTTGCCTGGAATTCTGATCCTTTTGCCTTAACCTCCCATGTTCTGGTATTTCAAGTGTGAGCCACCATGTCTGGCTCAAAAACACCTTTTTTTCAATCAGTTTTTAAGCTGTTTTGTGTATGGGGCATTTTGCCTGCATGTGTGTCTGTGCCTAGTGCCTCAGAGGCCACAAGAGGAAGTCAAATTTCTTGGAACTGGAGCCACAGATGGGTGTGTGCTACCATGTGGTAGCTGGGAACCAAACACAGGTCCTCTGGAAGATCAACTAGTGCTTTCAACCACCAACTCATCTCTCCAGTCCCTCAGAAAAAAATCCTTTAAACATTTTCTCCAGCTACTTAATTAAAAGCATTTATTTGGGGCTGGGATGGAGCTTGGGGGTAGGATTCTTGCCCAGCATGTGAGAGGCCCTGAGTTCAGTCACCTTGAAAAAGCAAAGCTACCCAGATCCCAAGCCTTGTAGAAAATCCCAGCATATACAGTATTTTAAATCACCCATCGTTCATTTAACCAGAGGTAATTTTCAATAGCTGGCACATTGAGCCTTTGGTTATGAGAAAATGAAACTTGCTTTAGTGTCTACGAGGTGGTTGCCTCACATAACTTCACTGGATAAGTTCTGATATTTCTCCATCCATTTTTATACTTTGCTGCCTCTGCTACAAACAAGTTTCCCAACATTTAACCCGATAGGGTAAATAGGGTAAATTCATTATTTCCTATGTTTTCCCCAGGCCCTTAAAATAGTGTTACCACATAGTGGACAATTGTCTGCAGGCTGAAGAAACAGGTGGCCTACAGTTCACATGACTGCAGTATGGATAAGCCTTTTGTTCTGACGAGACTGTAGCAATCAGGGTTAGAAACTGAGAGTTCCAGGGTGAAACTCAGTGGGAGGGCTTAGGCTGAGCATTCATGAGACCCTTAGTTTGTCTGGGGAGGGGGTGAGAGCACGTGCGTACACACACACACACACACACTTTTTCTCCCACAGTCTGAAGTTTAAAGCCTGGGAGAAAAAGAAAATGACTTTAATTCCTGCCCTTAAAACTTCTTCTAGAAGTAGACTTGCTGGAGAATACACAGTCACTGCTGTTAG
The DNA here is from genome assembly GCF_004785775.1 of Grammomys surdaster. Lineage (NCBI taxonomy): Eukaryota > Metazoa > Chordata > Mammalia > Rodentia > Muridae > Grammomys > Grammomys surdaster. Next base: position 7,736,387 of record NW_021621098.1, read on the forward strand.
AGTGGGTTATAAATCACTTCAGCTGTTTGCCAATAATGCTTTATATTCTGTTGAGTGTAAACAGAAAATCAGAAAGATAGAAAAGGTGAGCATCTAGACTTACATGTCTCAGCAACAGACGGGTAAATACGCAGCACCACTGACCAGAGTTTTATTTCTTTTTATTTTTGCTATCTTTACATGTCTGCTTTTTATATGTATATTACATTTGGAATTTTAAGTCCTTTATAAAGGTACCAATCATCTTTACATTTTAATATAACTTTACATAAATTTAAATTTATGTAAAGTTATATTAAAATTATACAGAATGGATTTATCAAAATTATACAGAATAGATTTATCAAAATTATACAGAATCGTCAGAGGTACTTCTGTCTCTATACCATGTTTGTCCCAAAGATAAAACTCAGGTTATCAGGCTCTGCAGAAGCACCTTGGTAGTCAAGCCATCCCAGCAGCCCAAGAAACAACCTGTGTTTTTAGATTTTATAAAATCTTGAATTGATTCTTTTAAACATAACGATCTAGCACAAGACTATAAATATGACTTGTTATAAGAATATAGATGGTTGTATAAATTAGTATAAATTAGTCAAACTCATTGCAGTTAGCCATACACATTACAAGTATTTGTTTAAAATTTTTACTGATTAGAAATGATAAAGTATTCTTTTCCTAACAAAAAATGTTAATGATCTCTCTCCCTCTCTCCCCTTTCCCCCACCCCATTTCCCTGTCTTTTCCCTTCTCTCCCTCTCCTCCCCTCTCTTTTTGTTTCCTCTTGCCTTTACTGCTTCAATTCTTCAAGCTATCCCAATAGAAACTGCTAAGCAAAACCCTAATGTGGCTTTGGTCCTTACATCCTATGGAGGGCACATTGGTTTTCTGGAGGGAATCTGGCCTAGGCAATGCACTTACATGGATCGAGTCTTCAAGCAATTTGTGCAGGCCATGGTTGAGCATGGACATGAACTCTCCAACATGTAGTTTCTTGGTGACAGTAAGCCTGAACCACTGTTGTTACAGCAGTTCAGCTTGGTGCACAAATTTTAACTACTGAGGGTAAAGCTGATAAGCCAGCAGATGGGTAAAGGGGTCCAGCATGACATGCAAAAACTACTTCTTAGGAAAATAAAACCATTTTGTAGCAAGAAACTAAAGATAGTTTAGATTGTTACTGTTGTAAATCTTATTTTCCCTATGCCTTACCAAATATGACCTTAAAATTAAGTAGTCCGTATGGAGCAGAATTGCACTTAACCAAAACTATTGTGTAAAAAGATTTTAATTCCTCAGGGTTTTAATTTAGGCTAATATTTTTAGATTACTCAGTTTAGGTGACTCAATAGTACTTTAATAACTATTAAGACATTTTAATGATCTGAATATAAGTTACAAGAGGGGCATTCATGGTAACAAGAAACTGAAAATGGATAACTATAATGTGCTAAGTGTTCCTTCTGACTTTAAAAGGCAAATGCAACAATGCTAGACTGACTTCTGTATTTGCTGTCTTCTCTGATAATATCAAATTAGGGCTGATTTATGTTTTATAATTATCATTTACATGCTTATTTTTAAAATAGTATTTGTGAATACATATATCATATTAAAATAAATTCTATCATTTTAAGTTGTTTCTTTGTGAGTTTTTATCTACAAAAGTAGAGCCCTGTTGTGTATGGTAGCATATAACTTTAATCTCAGCACTTGGAAGCCACAGACAGGTAGACTGCAGTGAGTTTGAGGCTAGCCTAGATTATAATGAGCTGCAGCCAGCCAGGGCTATACAGTGAGACCTTGTCTCAAAACAGGAAAAAAGGGCCAGAGCATTATACCTAAAAAATACGCTAATAGTAATTTCATGAATGTATTATCAAGAAAACTTTTTGCTTCACTATTTGCAAAATAAAAGTTGACATAGTGCCCTACTTAAGCATATATTCAAGACTTAGGGATGTAGATCAGTTGGTAGGTTTTGCCTAGTCTGCAGAGACCCTTAGTTTAAATCCCAAAACTACATAGAATTGATCATGTGGCTAAGTGTAGAGCCTGTAATCCCAGCACTGTGGAGGTTGTTCAAGGTCACCTTGAGCTACAAGAGTATCTGTGAAGAGACTCTTGTAATTTAGGTCAGCAGATTAGCTCAGCTGCAGAGTGTATATCTTTGTCCAAGGCCCTGAATTCAACTCCCCAATATCACAGGAAAAAATAGTAATTTGGTATTTATTGGCAAATTACCTTTTATAGAAGTTGTACCATTTCTGTGGTCCCAGCAGCAGTGCCTGTGACCACCATTCCTACCAAAACTATTTTTTTGTTTGTTTGTTTGTTTGTTTGGGTTTTTTTTTTTTTGCCAGAGTTTGTCTGTTTAGCCCTGATTGGCCTGGAGTTGCCATGCAGTCGGGATGGCCTCCAGTTTACAGAGATCCACCAGCCTCTTCTTCTCAATTCTGGGATTAATGGTGTTTACCACCAAGAATGGTTCCAGAACTGTGGATTGTTTTTTGTTTTGATCTGTTTCTCATTTTGTAGCCTGTGCTGACCTCTCAGTCCTCAGGCTTCGGTGTATCCCTGATAGCTGAGACACAAAGGTATAACCATGCCCCACTCTAAAACTGACAATTTCATACATAAATATAAAGCATTTTGATCAAATATATCCCCTCTCCTTCCTCCAATTCTTTCTGTACCCACTCCTGCCTTTTGTCCCTCCTAACTTCATGGGTTTTTTTTTTTTAATTAAGTGAATCTACTTAGTATAAGGCCATCAACTGAAAAACAGCCTGTCAGGAGCTGCTTCCAAAGAGAATGAACTCCCCCCTCCCCCAGTAACCACTAGCTGCATATAGTGCCCCTATCCCCAAGGCTCAGGGACCATCATGTGGTAGAAAGATTGTGAGAACCAGTGGGAATGAAGGACTATAGCAAAGTAGTGTGCAGCAGCTGTGCACAGTCAAGGCACTTGACCTGATGGGGGCAAAGGAGAAATGAAGAAAAGATTATTGTAGACAGAAAATCTGGGGTCAGGTGGACTACTCTGATGGGAAATCGATGTCCTGGAAACTCAGCACATCTAGTACATAGATGAACACGGAGCTGGGGTTATTACAGATAAATAAAAGAGGCAGGGTTTATGGTATCAGCTGGATCAAGGAAACAGGTTCAGCTCCTATAGACAGGAGCAGCCTCTATTGGAGAACACTCTCTAGCATAAATATGGGGCAGGGGGAATTATGATGTACAATTGTCTGCGCATGCTGTCAACATTGTCATTTCCCTCTGATCCTGATCCTGGGCTCAGGCTAGGACAGGAGTAGGGGTTTGAGTGGGCTTTGCCATTTCCCTCCAGGTATAACGCTAGGATCTTTAGTATTAAAGTGTCCAAGTCCACATCATACATTCACTCAGCACCTGACATGCTCAGGGCTTCCTCTGGTCTCCACTATAGTGGTTTCCAGACATTATTGGACCATTGTGCACATCAAGTCACAGTGGCTGTGACTGCAAGCACAAGACCTGCACAGCAGTCACAGTTCCACTGTGGATAAGGGAGGGACTTGTGAAGTCCCACTCCAAGTTGACAAAACTTTACTATTTTCATTGTATTTTACTTAATATTTGGTGTGTGTGTGTGTGTGTGTGTGTGTGTGTGTGTGAGAGAGAGAGAGAGAGAGAGAGAGAGAGAGAGAGAGAGGGTTAGGGCACCCCAGTCAGTTCTTCCATGTGGGCCACAGGAGACTTGGCTCAGGAAATAAAGGTTCAGATGTTGAATTTTGAGATTTGGGATGTTTAACCTTTATGGTGATATAAAAAGATACCTAAGGGATATTAGGATAAAACAAAAAGCAGGATACAAAACTAGGTGTGAAGAAATAAAAATGTACACAAGGACATCAGATGTTGGGAGCCGACTCTGAGCCGAAAGCTGCTATTATCTTTGCAGCTATCTTGAGCCATATACCCTGACAAGAGACTTGTTTACAACAGCTGAACACACTCTGATAATTATCTTGATCCTTTCAGTCAAGGTCAGGCAGTGGTAGCACACGCCTTTAATCCCAGCACTTGATTGACTCAGGAGAGATATAAAGGGAGAGGCCAGGGCAGACCCAGAGTCAGAGTTAGTCAGACTAGACAGAGAGCTAGTCAGCCTCAGACTCTGTCTCCAGCAGGCAGACTTCATCTTTGACCAGACTTCGTCTTGTCTCCATTCTTTGCTTCCCTGTCCCCATTCTCTCTCTTGCTCCCTGACCCGTGGACTGGAGCAAGAACGGCTCGCTACAAATTGGTGCCCAACGTGGGGCAGCAAGAATGAGAGACCCAGTGAGGGACGTTACCAGAAGAAGGGTCAACTGAAAATTCAGAAGTGAAACAGAGGTGATTGCCGTGGGAACCTGCCGTGTGGAGATCAGTAGGTCATAATAATGGGGCAAGTAATAAGTCAGCCTGAATTCAACTCTCAGTCTGATTTCAACTCTCTGATTTTATTTTGTTCTTTGCTGCTTACATGTGTTAATTGTTTGCTTCTGTTTGCTGTTTAAATGCTGTCTTTCATGTTCAAAAGAAAACGAAAAGTATAGAATCCAAAATATGACCAAAGGTTGAAGTAATTGATTTGACAGAGCCGGATTCTGCTAACCTAGAGGACGAGACAGCCAAAAATTATGATCCTGAATGGTCCTCTTCCTGAAGACCCACTCCCTCTGCTCCTCCACCTCCAGATGCTCCTGCTATGGAGACGGTGGTTATAGATCCCAGAAAGGAGTTACAGGACAAAATTTCTCTGCTTAAACAACAAATAGAGTTAGAGAAAGAGTATCGGGACTTAATTAATCAGTTACAAATATTAAGGACAGAGATGTCTCGAGAGGGCGAGGTTAATTGGGAAAATCACTCAGGTCCTCGAGTTCCTCAGTCCGGAGTCCAAAGGCAGCCCCTGCCCTCTGGTTTTAGTTCAGCCACAGATCAGCCAGAGGAGGGACAGGCTGAGGTTTTCCCTGTATCAGAGACTAGAGACGCTCAAGAGGTTGCTTGGAGACATCACACAGGGTTTAATTTTCAAATTATTAAAGAATTAAAAAATTCGGTGTCACAATACGGTGCCACTGCTCCCTTTACTCTTACAATCTTAGAGTCTGTTGCAGAGAAGTGGCTGACTCCTGGTGATTGGAATACTCTAGTGAGAGCAGTTCTTATCGGTGGTGACTATCTTATTTGGAAATCAGAATATTATGAGAATTGTAAAGAGATAGCTAGGAGAAATATTCAGGCAGGTAATGGCTGGTCCTTTGAAGCCTTAGTAGGAGAAGGGCAATTTGCTTCTAGTGATAACCAGATACAATATGACCCAGGCTTATTCGCTCAAATTCAAAATGCAGCCATGAAGGCTTGGCGCAAACTCCTGGTAAAGGGAGACCCTGGTACATCTTTGACCTCAGTCAGACAAGGGCCTGATGAACAGTTTTCTGATTTTGTTCATCGATTAATGACAACAGCAGGAAGGATTTTTGGTAATGCAGAGGCAGGTGTAGATTATGTGAAACAGCTTGCATATGAAAATGCCAATCCTGCCTGCCACTCGGCCATTAGACACTAAAAAGACAGACCTTACTGGGTATATCAGACTCTGTTCTGACATAGGGCCTTCCTATCAACAGGGCTAAGCTATGGCGGCTGCCATGCAAGGACAATCAGTAAGAGACTTTTTGGCAAACAGAGACAAAAAGACCTGTTTTAAATGTGGCAAGCCTGGACACTTTGCAAAGTATTGCAAAGCAAAAAATGAGTTAACCCAGAGACAGCCCAGAAAACAGCCTGGGCTATGCCCACTTTGCAAATGTGGAAGGCATTAGGCTAGTGAATGTAGGTCCAAGACAGATACACAAGGAAACACCCTTTCCCATAATCAGGGAAACGGGAACGGGCCAGTCCCAGGCCCAGAGCCAACACAAGCCAAAACAGGCTTATGGGGCAGTCAGTATCATGCCATCAAACAACAATCCCTTTCTGAACTTAGTCGTGCAACCCCAGGAAGCTCAGGACTAGACCTCAGTTCTGTCACCCACACAGCATTAACTCCAGAAATGGGACCTCAGGCCTTACCCACTGGAGTGTTTGGACTATTCCATCCAAATGTGTTTGGCCTGATAGTGGGAAAAAGCAGTGCTACTATGCAGGGAAGACAAATTTTTCCTGGAGTTATAGACAATGATTATGAAGGTGAGATTAAGGTAATGGCCAGGGCAATACAGAATATAGTCACCATTCCTACAGGAAAGAGGATAGCTCAACTATTGTTACTTCCACTGATTCCTACTAATCACAAATATAAGAGTCCTAAGAGAGGGGATCAAGGCTTTGGTTCCTCTGATGCATACTGGGTACAACTTATAGTTAAACAAAAACCTATGATAACAATATTTCTCGATGGGAAGACATTCCAAGGTTTAGTTGATACAGGAGCTGATGTGATGATTATCAAACAAAGCAATTGGCCTGCCACCTGGCCTCCGACCCCAACTTTAACTAATTTAAGGGGTATTGGCCAGAGTCAAAATCCACAGCAAAGCTCTAAGGTGCTGACATTGAAAGATAAAGAAGGGAATACAGGGAATATACAACCCTATGTCATCCCGGGCCTTCCCATTAGTCTCTGGGGCAGAGATCTGTTATCCCAGTTGGGATTGATTATGTGCAGCCCTAATGAAGTAATCATGGCTCAAATGATAAACTCTGGATTTTCTCCAGGGAAAGGATTAGGAAAAAGTGAAAATGGGATTACTCATCCTATTGAAGTCCATGGTAACTCTAGAAGAAGAGGCTTAGGGTATTTTTGATGGGGACTATTGATTCAGCTGCACCCCTAGGGCATTGTGCCGATCCAATCACCTGGAAGGATGACTCACCCATCTGGGTGGATCAGTGGTCCCTAACCGCCCGAAAAATTGCAAGCTGTTCAATTGCTAGTGCAGGAGCAATTACAGGCAGGACATTTAGAAGAGAGTAACTCTCCCTGGAATACCCCAATATTTGTCAGTAAGAAAAAGTCAGGAAAGTGGAAATTGTTACAAGACTTGAGGGCTGTTAAAGGGACCATGGTTCTGTTTTTTGTTTGTTTGTTTGTTTTGGTTTTTGGTTTTTGGTTTTTTGGTTTTTCGAGACAGGGTTTCTCTTTATAGTCCGGGCTGTCATGGAACTCACTCTGTAGACCAGGCTGGCCTTGAACTCAGAAATCTGCCTGCCTCTGCCTCCCAAGTGCTGGGATTAAAGGCATGTGCTACCACTGCCCGGCGCAACCATGGTTCTGATGGGAGCCTTACAACCTGGGCTGCCCACACCAGTGGCCATACCTTTAGGCTATTATAAAATAGTTATAGATTTAAAAGACTGTTTCTTTACTATCCCTTTACATCCTAATGATAGAAAGTGTTTTGCTTTTAGTGTTCCCGCTATAAACTTCAGAGAACTTATGAAAAGATATCAATGGAAGGTCTTGCCTCAGGGTATGGCTAACAGTCCTACCTTGTGCCAAAAGTTTGTGGCTTCCGCCATAGAGTGTTAGAACCATGTGGAAACAAATCTACATGATTCATTTCATGGATGATATTTTAATAGCAGGAAAAGAGAGAACAGGTACTCCAGTGCTTTGATGATCTTAAAACAGCTTTACAGACTGCGGGTTACAAATAGCACCAGAAAAGGTACAATTACAAGATCCATATACTTATTTAGATTTCAGATTAATGGTCCACGTATTATTAACAGTAAGGCCACCTTGAAGACTGATTCCCTTAAGACACTTAATGATTTTCAAAAATTGTTGGGAGACATTAATTGGCTACGACCATATTTGAAACTTACAACAGGAGAGTTGAAACCTTTGTTTGACATTCTCCAAGGAGAACCTGTCCCTAAGTCTGGCAGGCCTCTAACAGAGGAGGGTAGAAAAGCCTTACGGAAGGTAGAGAATGCTATTTCATCCCAATTTGTAACTCATAATAATTATTCTAAGCCTTTATGTTTTCTTATTTTTAACACTAAACTAACTCCTACTGCAGTTTTTTGGCAAACTGCACCCATATTATGGGTTTATCTTCCCTCATCCCCTAAAAAGGTTCTTTATCCATACTATGCAGCTGTAGCAGATATGATTATGTTAGGCAGAGATAACAGTCGAAAATATTTTGGAAAAGATCCTGATGTCGTAGTACAACCATATACAAGACATCAGGTTAATTGGCTTATGCAGAATTCTGAAGTTTGGCCTATAGCATGTGCTTCATTTGGTGGTCAACTAGATAACCATTATCCGCCAGACAAATTAGTTCAATTTTGAAATCGCCATGAATTTGTTTTTCCATCTCGTACTGTGCATGCACCTATAAAGGAAGCATTGCTAGTTTTCACTGATGGGTCCTCATCAGGAACGGCTGCTTATGCCTTTAAAGATCAGGTAGTTTCCTTTGCTACATCAGCTGTGTCAGCTCAATTGGTTGAATTACATGCTGTTGTTGCTGTGTTTCAAGCATTTCCAAATCAAACCATTAATATTTACACAGATAGTTCATATATAGCTCAATCTATTCCTCTGCTAGAAACTGCTGCACAAATAAAACACTCCTCAGAAGCAGCCGATTTGTTTTTACAGTGCCAACAATTAATTTTGAGGAGAAAGTGTAAATTCTTTATAGGACACCTGAGAGCCCACACTGGGCTACCAGGTCCTCTCGCTGAAGGAAACACTAAGGCAGATCTAGCCACTTGTATAGACTTTATCAGATCTGCCATCTAACTTAGAACAGGCCATAAAGGCTCATGAATTACATCACCTTAGTTCTAAAATTTTAAAGGCCATGTTTAAAATTACCAGAGAACAAGCTAGACAAATTGTCAAACAATGTCAATCATGTGTTAAACTTTTACCAGTTCCTCACTTAGGTGTGAATCCAAAGGGACTGATACCAAACAGTCTTTGGCAAATGGATGTTACCAATTATAACGAATTTGGAAATCAAAAATATATACATGTATGTGTAGATATATACAGTGGTTTCATTTATGTGACATTACAAACTGGAGAAGCAAGCAAACATGTGATCAATCATATGCTTGCTACAATTGCTGTATTGGGTGTGCCAAAACAGATCAAGACTGACAATGGCCCAGGTTATACAAGCTCCAGATTCCACCAATTTTGTGAAAAATTGGGAATACTACATAAAACGGGTATTCCATATAATCCACAGGGCCAAGGTATGGTAGAAAGGGCACATCAAACCATTAAATGTCAATTTGAAAAAATTAAAAATCGGGAATGGTACCCTACTCAGGGATCCCCAAAAAATATCCTTCATCACACACTCTTTATTTTAAATTTTTTAACTTTGGATTCTGAATGAAAATCTGCTGCAGATAGATTCTGGCATCCTGATACCAAAAAGAATTTTGCAACAGTCCTCTGGAAGGACCCATTAACTGGAACCTGGAATGGGCCAGATCCAGTGCTTATCTGGGGAAGAGGTTCTGTCTGCTTATATTCCCAAACAGCAGATGCCGCATGCTGGCTGCCAGAGAGACTGATCAAGCAAATAGACAACAATAACAAATCCAGGGAGGAGAAACCCTCTGAGAGGCATATTTTTTCTTTACAGGAAACATGAAGATGCTTCACAATTGTCTTCAAACAAGAGCGGATCAACCAACATATCAGACTTGGGAAGTTCTCAGTGCGGAAGAAGACATCACCACCCACACCTCCAGGGTGGCTCTATTGGACTTTTGATTTCATAATTTATGATTTAGTGGGAGTACATTGTTTAGACTCAAGAGAAAACCCATTACCACAGTTACTATAATTGTTTTTTGGGTTTAGGATTAACTGGGACAGGAATGGAGATTTTCTTTGTTTTGTTAAGATCAAAGCTATGATTAGTTCTGAACTTCTATAGATTTAGATTTAGAAAGAATGGAATCTGCTATAATGCATTTGTAAAATTCATTATCCTTCTTAGCTGAAATAGTGCTACAGAATAGAAGAGGCTTATACTTTTTACTCCTCCAACAGAGAAAGTTATGTGCTACCCTATAAAGAGTGTTGCTTTTGCACTAACCATTCAGACATTGCTAAGCCTCTTGTCTCTTGGGTTCATGCTGTTCAACAGACTGATGGCTTTTGTACGGCAACAGATAGATGCTATTCAAATGAAACCCATACAGATCCATTATTACAGGCTGGAAGTAGGGGACTCCAAAACCTCTGTCATCAAGACTGATGAGGATTAACCCCTAACTTATGCGCTAAGCCAGATAGTCAATGATGGGTAAGAGAACAGTTCAAGACCCTTGCCCCAAACTGGGAGGCCTCACCATCCTAAGACAGGAGCTCAACCAATGGCTGTTGAGTATCCAGAGACAGGAAAGGGAGACTGGGGGTCCTTTGTTCCAACCTAAAACAGGCACGGTTTCCGAAGTTTTCCCAGCCTTCCCTTTTAAAAACAAATTTAAAAAGGGGGACCTGTTGGGAGCCGATTCTGAGCTGAAAGCGGCTATTATCTTTGCAGCTATCTTGAGCCATATACCCTGACAAGAGACTTGTTTACAACAGCTGAACACACTCTGATAATTATCTTGATCCTTTCAGTCAAGGTCAGGCAGTGGTAGCACACGCCTTTAATCCCAGCACTTGATTGACTCAGGAGAGATATAATGGGAGAGGCCAGGGCAGACCCAGAGTCAGAGTTAGTCAGACTAGACAGAGAGCTAGTCAGCCTCAGACTCTGTCTCCAGCAGGCAGACTTCATCTTTGACCAGACTTCGTCTTGTCTCCATTCTTTGCTTCCTTGTCCCCACTCTCTCTCTTGCTCCCTGACCCGTGGACTGGAGCAGCAGAACGGCTCGCTACAATCAGGGAAATGCAAATCAAAACAACCCTGAGATTCCACCTCACACCAGTCAGAATGGCTAAGATCAAAAACTCAGGTGATAGCAGATGCTGGCAAGGATGTGGAGAAAGAGGAACTCTCCTCCATTGTTGGTGGGATTGCAAGATGGTGCAACCATTCTGGAAATCAGTCTGGTGGTTCCTCAGAAAATTGGACATAGCATTACCTGAGGCCCCAGCTATACCACTCCTGGGCATATACCCAGAAGATGCTCTAACATATAACAAGGACATATGCTCCACTATGTTCATAGCAACCTTATTTATAATAGCCAGAAGCTGGAAAGAACCCAGATGTCCTTTAACAGAGGAATGAATACAGAAAATGTGGCACATTTAAGCAATGGAGTATTACTTAGCAGTTAAAAACAATGAATTTGTAAAATTCTTAGGCAAATGGATGGAACTAGAAAATATCATCCTGAGTGAGGTAACCCAATCACAAAATAACACATATAGTATGCGCTCACTGATAAGTGGATATTAGCCCAAAAGCTCGCAATACCCAAGATACAATTCACAGACCACATGAAGCTCATTAAGAAGGAAGACCAAGCCGGGCGGTGGTGGCACATGCCTTTAATCCCAGCACTTGGGAGGCAGAGGCAGGTGGATTTCTGAGTTCGAGGACAGCCTGGTCTACAGAGTGAGTTCCAGGACAGCCAGGGCTACACAGAGAAACCCTGTCTCAAAAAAGCAAAAAAAGGGCTGGAGAGATAGCTCAGCGGTTAAGAGCACTGACTGCTCTTCCAGAGGTCCTGAGTTCAATTCCCAGCAACCACATGGTGGCTAACAACCATCTCTAGTAGGATCTGATGCCCTCTTCTGGTGTATCTGAAGACAGCTACAGTGTATTCATATAAATAAATAAACCTTAAAAAAAAAAAAAAAAAAAGAAGGAAGACCAAAGTGTGTGGATGCTTCGGTCCTTCTTAGAAGGAGTAACAAAATACTCATAGGAGCAAGTATGGAGACAAAGTGTGGGACAGAAACTGAAAGAGGGGCCGCCTGGAGACTGTCCCACCTGGGTATTCATCCCATGTGCAGTCACCAAAGGTAGATGCTCATGTGGATGCCATGCTGACAGGAGCCTGATATAGCTGTCTCCTTAGAGGTCTGCCAGAGCCTGACATAAACAGAGGTGGATGCTCACAGTTAACCTTTGAACTGATCAGGGGGTTCCCAATGGAGGAATTAGAAGACTGAAGCAGCTGAAAGGGTTTGTGGCCCCATGGGGAGAGCAATAATACCAACCAGCCAGAGCTCCCAGGGTCTAAACCATGAGCCTGGGAGTGCATAAGGAGGGACCCATGGCTCCAACTGTATATGTCAGGCATAGGTGGAAGAGGAGGTCCTTGATCCTGTGAAGGCTGGATACCCCAATGTGGGAGAATTTGAGGTCAGGGAGGTGGAAGTGGGTGGGTGGGTGAGGGTAATCTTCATAGAAACAGGAGGAGGGGGGATGGGATAGGGGGTTTCTGGGTGGGTGGGGAAAGGGGATAACATCTGAAATGGAAATAAAATATCCAATAAAATGCACACAAGGAGACTCACAGAGGATACAGAAAAACTAGGTACAGTAATTTGGTCTAGGGAGATAAACTTAGGAATAGGAAACAAATGGAAAATATGTCTTTAAAATTCTCTACTGTTGTATCTATGGCTTCACATGTACAGGGGCTTGCTGCTAAGCCTGATGACCCAAGTGAAATCCCAAGAACCCACCCAGCAGAAGGAAAGAACAGATTGCTGAAAAGGATGTCCTCTGACCTCCACACATGCTCCACGACACACATGTGCTCACACACATGCACACAAAAGTGAACATGTAAGAATTTAAAAAATCATTTGACCCGACCAGCAGGTCCTAGTTATTCGTGGGGGTGAGGAGGACCGCAACCTGAAAGAACGGGGGAGAGAGAGAAAGGACTCAAGCAAACATTTGCTTGTCAAGAGTCATGTATTTGAACTTGAAATGCTTTTTTATAATATGCTTTACAAGGGGAGGGGGTAAGAGGGGCCAGGTGGTGGAAAAGTACAGAATCTTCTTGGCCTGTGCCTTGAAACATGTCATAGTCTATATGGTACACTGCCTTGAATTATGATCTACCTGCTATTCTTCAGAAGATATGGTACACTGCTTTGAGTTATGGTCTCCCTGCTATACACTGCTTGCCAAGCAGGATCTTGCAGTTGCCAAGCTGCAGGGGACATTATGCAGGTGGGGAAAGGTAGGGGGTGAGGGTAAGGGCGAGGGTCCTGGCTTCTGGAAATCATTATACTAATTGTTTATCTTTAAAATACAAAGATAAATTTAAAAAAAAACTATAAGAAACAGGACAAGCAGGAAAGCCAGGGGTAGAAAACTCTGAGAAACCCAAGACGATGATATTCAAATGCTAGTTAATCATCCATGAAGAAAATGTGAGAAATCCAAATGTGAATGCTTTGTAGTATTGCCAAGCAATGATATGCAGCCAGACTGCAAATTGTTCTACATACCAAACTAACTTACAGTATCTTGTCAGATGTGGTGATTTATGGCTATAATGCCAGCATTTAGGAGGCTACGACAGGAGGACAGCCATGAGTTCCAGGCTTGCACACTCACACAGGCTCACACACACGTGCACATACACACATGCACACAGACACTGATGCACATGCACACACACCAGTACCTTCATTTGGGTGTGATGGATAAACACCAGTAATCCCAAACACAAGATATCTCCACATGGAAAAAGCAGGGTCTATGTTTCCGTTTTAGCTCTATTGCAGCACTGTAACATCTCATTAGAACACAGAAGAACTCTGGATATCGAATGAGATAAACAGAGCTGAACCAACAGGATGGCTCAGCAGGTTAAGGCCACCAAGTCTAACAACCTAAATTCAATCCAAAAGATATAAAGCCAGTAACATGATGCCTGGCAAATTTTAGCAGTATTAAAGTAAAAAATGAGAATATGTTATAATTCTACCCAGTTCTCCTAAACTAGACATTAGTATTGTGAACTCACTTAGGTGGAATTCTATGCAAATAATCTACCCATCCTTTTTTTTTTTTTTTTTTATAAGATTTATTTATTATTTCTGAATACACTGTAGCTGTCTTCAGACACACCAGAAGAGGGCATCAGATCTCATTACAGATGGTTGTGAGCCACCATGTGGTTGCTGGGATTTGAACTCAGGACCTCTGGAAGTGCAGTCAGTGCTCTTAACCACTGAGCCATCTCTCCAGCCCTAATCTACCCATCCTTAAGAGTAAGAATCCACCAGAACATAGTGGCACACACCTGGAAGGTTTGAGAAGGAAGAATTTGAATTTGAGACCAGCCTGGGGTACATAGTGAGACCTCACCTCCAAAAACAAAAAGCCCATGTGACTGCAGAAATGGCTTAAAAATTAAATATAAATCTTTTTTAAAAAAATAAATTAATTAAAACCTGAGTCCACACCCGAGATAACCCCTAACCTAGAGCCACGCCCCCGCCCTTCATCTATTGTCCTAAGAGCTGGAAAGCTATCCCTGCCCCTTGCCAGCTGCAGTACTCAGGAGAGTGGGCCCTATACCTTGCTTAGACAGCACAGTAGAGCTGGCCCTGGTGATGTAGGCCGGGATGAACTGGCTCCGAGGGCCTGAGAGTGAGCCAACCCCAAGGGCATGAGAGTGGAAGAGCTGGTCCTGCCCCTTGCCTGCAGGCTACAGCATTGGGCAAGCTAACTGGGGCAGTGCTGGAGAGTAGTGTGTATGCAGAACTGGCAGGCCGACCATCTCAGCTACCACCCAGGACCAGGGCTTTGTGTTGGACCACCATAAGATCTACCCAATCAATGAACTGCTGGAGCTACTGAAGGGCCAGGTCCTACAGATGCATGATACAGGGCAAGGACAAGGTATCTGAGAGGAGTCCCACTGAGGATCCAGTATTGATGGTGTAGCAGAAGCCAGAGGCTTCGAACCAGAAAAATGACTCTTATTTGCAAGTAAAGATGTGTGGACAAAGGGGTGTACACACTGTGACACGCTCCAGCTTCCACAGGATTATTTTTTCTTTTGTGGGGAAGGTTGCAAGGGTGAAAGGTCAGATACGAAGGGACAGGGAAATGAGTGGGATTGGGGTGTGTGATGTAAAATTCACAAAGAATCAATAAAAAGCTAAATAAAATTTAAAACCCACAGAACAAACAAACACTAACAAAACACAAGAAAAGACAGCTGACGGTGTGCATCTTTGGGATACAGTATTACACCCTATTAGTACAACAGTGGGCAAATTATGACACATTCACATTATGCAGCCCCATACTTTCCAAAGATATTTTTGACATGCTATTTAATAAAAACAAATTGATTCATGTATATAGGATTCCATTAGTGTGAAACAAAAGTAACAAATATGACAGCTGTTTTGTCCTGGTTTCTACATCTCAAGCAATTAACACATTTCCTGAACAGTGCAGAAATTTAGTAAAAATTAGCTGGAGAGATGGCTCAGCTGTTAAGAGCACCTGTTGCTCTTGCAGAGTCCCTGGGTTCTGTTCTTGGCACACACAGCAGCTCTTCCATCTGTAACCCCAGTTCCAGGGGATCCAATTCTCTCTTCTGACCACTTTGTCTGCATGTATGTATATGTACCACATGTGTTCCTTGCACCCAAAGTATTTATGCACATAAAATTAATTGTTAAATGTTTAAAAATAAAAAATATTGAGATGGTTCAGCAGATGAAAGCATTTGCCATCAAGCCGGATGACCGTGGTTATTTTAATCTCTCAGACTCAGGAGGTGGAAAGAGAACCAACAACCCCTGGAAGCCTCTGGTGGACACATGCAAATCCTGACACATTATATTCATAAAGCACACGTGTATGTGCAAATAAATAATAAATGCAATAGATTTCTCTTAAATACTGGAATTCCAAAAACTTTACAAGAAGGAAATGATTATTGCCTGCGGCAATTGTCACAAGAAGTAATAATGCCTTCTTTTTCCACTTCCTTCCTTTCTGCTTCCTTTCTCATCCTGTAGCCCAGTCGAGGATCCCTTGAACTTGGTGTATAACCCATACTGGCTCTAAACTGGCGGCCATCCAAATTCAGCCTCCCAAATGTTGAGATTACAAACATGAACTGCTAAAAACCTCCTAGAAACTTTTCTCTCTCTCTCTCTCTCTCTCTCTCTCTCTCTCTTTCTCTCTCTCTCTTTATTTCTTTTTTCTTTTCTTTCTTTCTGTTTTGTTTTTTGAAACAGGGTTTCTCTGTGTAGCCCTGGCTGTTATTCTGTAGAGCAGGCTGGCCTTGAACTCAGCCTCCTGCCTCTGCCTCCAAAGTGCAGTGATTTAAGGTATGTGTCTATCACTGTTCTGCTAGAAGTTTCTTTATATCTGCTTTTACTGGGAGATTGGAAGTACAGTAAAGTCAAGAAATGTGATTTTGTGCTTCATTTTATCCTCTAAACCCAACACAGAGTCTGGCTGTAGCCCCTTCATAGGCCTTTGTTACTTATAAATACTGTGTTCAATACTTAATAATGCTCGACTGAATCTCAGACGCTTAGGTAGAACCTAAGGGCAGAATTTACAAATAAACCAGAATGAGGAGAGCACAGATTTCTTCAACCTCTCTATGATTCAGAGTATCTTTTGAAGCAGTCTGTTTCCCCTACAGATTTCAGACTCAAAGTGATAATTTAAAAAAAAAATCACAGTTACTCTAAGCCTAATATAGCACTTGTCACAAGGTAAGCGCTCAACTTCCTAGAGCTTAATTGGAATCGAGGGGGACAATATGTGAGGTCAGGTGATAAAGAATTCCTAGGAAATGTCTTGTTTAGACATTTTAGAGAGAGTTGGTCTCTTTAAAACACAGCATTTGGTCCCAACTTTTTCTAAGACCAGAGCAAAATATAAAATAAACACTAATACTCATTTTCCTACATTATAATATTCTCCTTGACTAATACAGTAAAAGTTATCATATGTAATTTTTTTAATGTTTTGATTTCCAGATAAATAAATATTTCTATTTCTGGGGGTATTCTGATTTTTTTAAAATGTTTTTCTTTTTCTTTATGTTTTTTTTGGTGGGGGGGAGCAGGGACAAGGTTTTTCTGTGTAGCCTTGGGTGATCTGGAAGGCTGGCCTCAAACTCAGAAATACTCCTCCTGCCTCTGCCCCCAACTGCAGAGATTAAAGGTGTATGCCATCTGGTTTTTTTAAATGTGTTATAAAGTTGGGAATTAATCAAATTCCATTTGATTTATTCCCAGTACTAAACCTTATAGACATTTTTTTTTCTGACTCTGTCTTTAAACCACCCAAACATAGGGATTTTTATGCCTTGCAAAATACAGAGATAGGAAATTTTTCTGTAATAATGAAAATAATTAAAATTATTTACTTCTCTAGCCAGACATAATGACACATGCCTTTAATTGCAGCACTCAGGCAGGTGGATCTCTGTGAATTCTAGGTCATCCTGGTCTTTACTTTATAGTAAATTCCTGGACAGCTAGATCTATGTAGAGAAACCATGTCCTCAAAAGAATTATCTACCTTTTTGCAAAGTGTGTGTGTCTGTGTCCCAAATAAACTTAGTACCAGGAGTAGGGTATTGCTGTGAAAGCCCTGACTATGCTGTTTTTCAAAGGATTGTGGACAGTTTTGAAAGAGGACTTTGGAATAGGAAATATATATAAAATTATTTAAAATTATTTACTTCTCTGTAAAGTATATCTATGTGAGTGTATGTGTGTACATATATTGTTATTATTGTTAATGTTGTGATTTGATTTTTGAAACACAGTTTCATTCATCCCAGGCTGGCCTCCAACTTGGTATGTAGTTGAGAATGGCATGACATTGAACTCCTGATACTTCAACCTTTATCTCCAAAAGGCAAAGATTACAGTCATGCAAACTACACCTAACTCTTAATATAGAGGGTAGCCCCTTCCATGAGCTAAATACTGCTATTCATATCTATAAATGTTAAATATCTAATTTGTGGTGGCTTGAATAGTTGGTCCCTAATTGATGGAACTGTTTGGGAAGGATTAAGAGGTATAGTCTTGTTGGTGCTGTCATGTCATGGGATACATGCTTTTCAAAAGACCAGCCATTCCCAGTGTTGTTCTCTTTCTGCCTAGTGGTCATGTGATGTGAGTTCTCAGCTGCTGTTTTACTATCATGCCTGCCTCCTGATGCCCTGCTCACCTTCAAGTTTTAACAGTACCCAATTAAATACTCAAATTGATCCTGGAGGTGACAGCATTCCTTGCTACCCACCCCAATGTTCTGGGTTCCCAAATGAAAGCTACACACATATATTTTGATATGCCTTAAACAGCTCAATGGCTGGGCCATTTCCCAACCTCCACGTGGCTAATCAACCTCCCTTCAATATTCCCAAGCTATTACTTACTAAAATCTATATTCCATCTTTACCATTCTGGATCCAGATGGGTCTCCCCCTTCTCCTACATGGTGGCTTTGCTCTCTGTCCCACACTTTCTTGGCTTGACATCTTTCCTCTCCTTCTCCTGGCATGGCAGATCTCTTTCTTTCTTCCTTCTCTCTCTCTCTCCCTAGCCTGGGAATCCTAAAAGTCCCAGTGGCTGCCAACAACTTTATTTACCAATCATAACCGACTGGGAGCAGGGTCCTTTAGTGTCTTATGTGAGGACCTGCAGATTCTTGCACAAACAATTTGGGGGGCCCAAATTAACATAATATAAGCAGCATTAGGTCAAGCCCACTATATCAAATCATGGACTGTCTTAGTCAAGGTTTCTATTCCTGCACAAACATGACCAAGAAGCAAGTTGGAGAGGAAATAGTTTATTCAGCTTACACTTCCACATTGCTATTCATCACCAAAGGAAGTCAGGACTAGAACTCACACAGGGCAGGAAGCAGGAGCTGATGCAGAGGCCATGGAGAGATGTTACTTTCTGGCTTGCTTCCCTTGGCTTGCTCAGCTTGCTCTCTTATAGAACCCAAGACTACCAGCCTAGGCACGGCACCACTCACAATGGGCAGTACCTTCCCACCCTTGATCACTAATTGAGAAAATGTCTTACAGCTGGATCTCATGGAGCCATTTCCTCAAGGGAGGCTCCTTTCTCTGTGATAGCTCCAGCTTGTGTCAAGTTGACACAAAACCAGCCAGTACATGGACTTGCCCTCTGAAATTGTGAACCTTAAATAAACTCTTACTTCTGTAAGTCATGGTTTTCTCACAGCAACAGAACAATAGCTAGGAAGATGGTACCAAGCATTGGGTATGAAGACCTCCGCAGAGGGGAGACCCTCTCTCAAGTCTCAGAAAGTCACGACCACCCAGTAATCTGCTCGAGACACCATGTACCGGAGCAATTGCGAGATTTTATTAGGGCGTGACAACTAGCTGCCGGTCAATTCGTATGCCCACGCAGGAGCTGAATTGACCCCGACAGCCAGTTTGAAAGGAGTTTTTATAGGGAAAAACCACAAACCAAGGAATGGGGAGGGGGTGAGAGGTTGTTAGGGTGGTGTAACATGAAAATAGTGGAACATTCCAAAGGAACCCAACCTACGGGAGTCAGGGTCAGGTGAAAACTCTCTGTACGCTTATCTTCCTCAAGAATGTGGTCCTGCCCTGTTACTTCAGCCTTGTCCTGTCACTATGGTTCTCAGCTTGGTTCCACCTGGCTAAATTGTATTCTAGCCAGTTCCCGTAATTAGTCTGTCTACATTCTTAACTTGCTTCATGCCTCCATGCCTTTGTAAAGAAAGCCTAAAGAATATTTTATGTCTAAAAAGGATTCTATATACCCAGTATCTATAATTTTTCACTCTACAGGTATTGCTGTGAGCAGCCAGACTACGCTGCTTTTTGGACGAATGTGGAGACTGTGGGACTTTGGACTAGGAAAGTGCTTGAGCCGGGCGGTGGTGGTGCACACCTTTAATCCCAGCACTTGGGAGGCAGAGGCAGGCGGATTTCTGAGTTCGAGGCCAGCCTGGTCTACAGAGTGAGTTCCAGGACAGCCAGGGCTACACAGAGAAAACCTGTCTCAGAAAAAAAAAAAAAAGTGAACACTTCCAGTGGTTTGGCAGACCATCCTTGGAGGAGCTTGGAAGAAAACAGTGCTGAGAGAAATGTGGACTGTGGAGGCCCAGCTCAGGAGGTTTCAGAAGGGAACAGTGATAGCAACTGCTAGAAACCATTCTTGCAATATATTGACAAAGAATGTGGCTGCTTTTTTCCTTTGTCCTAAGAATCGGCCTGAGGCTAAATTTAAAGTAATGAACTAATTCTTTGGCTGAGGAGATTTCAAGATGGCTTAATATTGATTCTATCACATAGTTACCAGAATTCACTTTCATTTAAGTATACAGTGAAAAAGAGCAGGAGGGTAAAAAAAAAAAATCAGTATAATCTTTATAGTTTGAGGAGAAAAGGAGCATCAGACAATTTAATGTTGAAGTCAAGACTTGCGCTGAAAGTGATGAAAGATTTAAAAAACCTGATCCACTGGGCAGTGGTGGCACACACCTTTAACCCCAGCACTTGGGAGGCAGAGGCAGGCGGATTTCTGAGTTCGAGAGTTCGAGGCTAGCCTGGTCTACAGAGTGAGTTCCAGGACAGCCAGGGCTACACAGAGAAACCCTGTTTTGAAAAACAAAAACAAACAACAACAAAAAAGGACCTGATCCAAAAATACACTAAAGGGAAGGATGCCTTTATGGCACGACCCACTCAACTAAGCTTTCAACTCATGAAAAGAAAAGGGGTAGATGTGACTTTTGTCTCCTGAGAAGAAATTTTATCAATACCAATGGAATTGTTAGAGACAATGTTGCTGAAGCAAGAGTACTTGTATTCTCTGTAGTGACGTTTGCAAGCACAGCTTTAAAAATGTTTCACAGAGAGTCTTCAGCTGACCTCATCACATAGATGTATCTACAGGTCAAGGATGTAAGCCAGGCTAGCTTCCCATTTGCAGCAATCATATTCCCTCAGCTTTCTTGTGCTGTAATTACAGGTTTGTGTTGCCACTTGAATTTTGGGATAAATTGACAACTTTCTATACAGTTGTCTTAGTTTGGGTTTCTATTGCTTCAATGAAACACCATGATCAAAATACAAGTTGGGGAGGAAATGATTTATTTAGCTTACACTTCCATATTGCTGTTCATTATTGAAGGAAGTCAGGACAGGAACTCAAACAGGGAAGGATCTCGGAGGCAAGAGCTAATGTAGAAGCCATGGAGGGGTAGTGTTTACTGGCTTCCTTCCCCTGGCTTGCTCAACCTACTTTCTAGTGGAACCCAGGACAACTGACTTGGGATGGCACCATTAACAATGGACTGGGCCCTTCCCCATTGATCATTGAGAAAATGCCTTACAGCTGGATTTCATGGAGGCATTTCCTCAACTGAGAGTCCTTCCTCTCTGATGAATCTAGCTTGTGTCAAGTTGACACACAAAATCAGCCAGTACAACAGTTTCTGTTAGTTTTTCTTGGTACTGTTTGGGTTGGACCAGGGGCTTGTGTATGCCTGGCAAATGTTTTACCACTAAGCTATACATCCATCACTTAGAAAGTCCAATTGAATATTTTGCTTCAGAGATAGGGTCTTGCTATGCTTTGCTCAGAGTAGCCTTTCAATACTTCAACTTTCCTGAGTGTTAGAATTATAGGCAGATGGCAGCCATATCCAGTTATTTAGATATAATCCTATCAGAATATGTTAACTAAGGTGAATGTTAGTTATTCAGTCTCTGTAAGTAATCTGCTTGCTAAAATTTGTAATCCTGAAATAGATACTTACAGTGACACAGGTGTGCACAGAGCAGTGGAATCTGTCACCTGACTAGCACCTTCCTAGCCTACAAAGTGCCACTTTTGTGTATTGTCCTTTACATGGTCTACTTAGAGACACTTCTTTGTACTTTGGTTTGTAACTCAGTGGACACTAAGTATAGATAGTTCTGTCCTGTGTTCTTTAGCTCAAGGCCACTATGTGCCTTTTAGATGATAGACATTTTGTGTTGGCAGGAGTAAAATGCTGTCGGCCATGATGCAGTGTTAGCAAATTTACGGTACAAAAGTGTTGTTTGCTGGTCATGTTATGTGGGTCTATGTCCCACCACTGGGCATGGCCTCTTGGGAAGGTGGAATGAAGGGAATTTGACTGCACTTATCCCAGGAACAAGGCCAGCTGAGGAGAGTCTCTGTCTCTACGACATCCAGGTGCTGCTGGGAGTCCAGGAAGATCTGAGAACAGAGTGGGGAGGGGGTACTGTTGGCTGGAGACAGCATCTAGCCTGGGGCAGGGAGAAAAGGGGAACCCTGCTTTTCCTAGCGGTGTTTGTCTTTAGCTTGGTGGAGGTAGGCTGGAAGTGCAGAGAGGCCTATGGAAGGAAGATTTAGAAGTGGCTCTGTAGGCGAAGACCTTTGCATGTCCCCCACGTGGTTGTTCATGGAAGAAAATGGATGCATACCATACTGTATCCACTTCTCAGGGTGGACCCAAGATTAAGTACCTTTTGCAGGGAGGAATGTCTGAGAAGGGAAGCTTATTGGCTAAGCCCTTGGGACGTCTAGGTACCTCATTAACATGGAGAACTCTGTTCTGGGCCTACGTGACCACAGGCCATGTTTTCTTACGTGGGGACTGTGGTACATGTTCTAGGCCAGGAGTCTGGCAGGGGAGTGAGGAGTCTTAGGTCTCAGACCCACTCTACCCTACCAATGCTGGCATGGCTTTACTGACCTGCAATGTTACATTTCTAAATATTAAGCCATAATTGAAACACTTAAAAGGTTCTTTGAATTCTGATTTTCTAATATTTTTCTTTGAGCCTTGAATCTATACTTATATCTTTTAAAAGGTGATTTCAGGCCTAGGGAGATGGCTCAGTGGATAAAGCATTTACCTGTGTGAGGACAGGAGTTTGAATCCCCATAATTCAGGTAGATGTGATGACATACCAGCCTGCATGTAACTCCTGCACCCTGAAGCAAGCTGGCTAGCTTGATTAGAGGAATTGTGAGCTCTGGGATCGACTGGGAGATTGTCTCAGTGAACACAGTGGAGACTGAAGCAAACTCCAGCAGCACTCACTTGGCCCTCCCATAAGTGCCCCCTCCACATGAACACACACAAATACACATATTTTACAGAAAAAAAAAAAACACCTTGAGATTTAGGTATATGTGTACAAAATGAAGGAAAAGTACATGCTTCTTTGAGGAGTAGGTCAAGAGATTCGAGTTAAAAATCCAGTCCATTTTCTGTTATGCTGCAGAGCTTAAGCCAATTAAAATTTTTTCTTCACACATTTTAAATATTTTTACAGCTGGGTGTGGTAGTGCACACCTTAAAGCCCAGCACTTGGGACACTGAGGCAGGAGGATCCCCCTGAGCTCCAACCTGGTCCACAAAGCGAGTTCCAGGACAGCTAGGGCTACACAGAGAAATCCTGTCTCAAACAAAAACACCACAACCAACAAAACAAAAATAATAAAATGATAACCTCTAGTAGAATGAGCTCACCAAGTACCCACTGTAGTATGTTCCTGTTAAACTGTCTATAGAGCAAGCAAACTTCCCAGACACTAAAACTTTTTGGTTTTATTTCTCTGTGCAGCCGTGGTAGTCCTGAAACTTGCTCTGTTGAACAGGCTGGCCTCAAACTCAGAGGTCCACCTGCCTCTGCCTCCTAAGTACTGGGATTAAAGGCATGGACCAAGACTGACACTAAAATTTTCAAGAGAAAATGCATTAAAAAAAAATCTTGATGACAGGGCTAGAGAGATTGCTCAGTGGTTAAGGACATTGACTGCTCTTCCAGAGGTCCTGAGTTCAAATCCCAGCAACCACATGGTGGCTCACAAGCATCCATAGTGAGATTGGATGCCCTCTTCTGGTGTGTCTGAAGACAGCTACAGTGTACTCATAATAAAATAAATAAATCTTTAAAAAAACAAAACAAAAATAAACACCCTTCTACGTGGCATCTGGGGATTAAACTTAGGTCATCAGCCTTGCAGTCCTTACCCACTGTATTAGTTTTACTGCTGAGAACAGACACCATAACCAAGGCAACTTTTGTAAGGACGACATCTAATTGGGGCTGGCTTATAGATTCAGTCCATAATCAAGGTGGGAGCAGGACGGCATCCAGGCAGGCATGGTGGAGGAGCTGAGAGTTCTGTATCTTCATCTGAATGCTGCTGGGAGAAGACTGGCCTCCAGGCAGCTAGGATGAGTCTTACTCCCACACCTGCAGTCATACACCTATTCCAACAAGGCTACACCTCCTAATAGTGCCATTCTCTGGGCCAACAACATACAAACCTTCACACCCACTAAACCATCTCACTGGTCCTTCATTATACACTGTGGAGATTATTTTGTGTGCATGTGTATGTCTATGTGCACAAGCGTGCATATGCTACACAAATATACACATGGAGTTCAGAGCCCAACTTGGAGAAATTGCTCTCACCTTCCACCAAGTAGATTCCAAGGATCAAGCTCAGGTTGTCAGGCTCAGTGGCGAGACCCATTACATACTGAGATATCACATTAGCATGGATGTTTTCAGTGCAGTCATGCCTGTATACCATTGAGCATGCAACGCTCAGAGGCCAGGTGAGGGTGTTGGATCCCTTGGAACTGAGGTTACAGAGTTGTGAAAGGCCATGTGGGTGTTAGGAATGAACTCCATCCTCTGGAAGAACCTGTACTGCTGAGCCATCTCCCCAGCCCCAGACCCTCTCCCCCGCTAAAAACTAATGATCCTTGCAGAACTATTCTATGTATGTGTGCATAATATGTGAAGACTCAGACAATCTTGAGTGTTACTTAGGCACTATCTACCTCGCTTTCCAAAATTCAGATTGTTAGGCCAGTTGGAGAGTCTCAGGGATCCACTTGTCTCTAAACCCCAAGTGCTGGCTTTAAACTTAAATCAGGCTGGCCTTGAACTCATAGAAATCTGCCTGCTTCCTCTAGTGCTGGTACTAAAGGTGTACACCACCACAGCTGACTCATGCTTGGCTTTTTTGAATTCTTAGGACTGAATTCAGATCCTTGTTTATGCAGCAAGTGCTTTTTACAAATACAATCATCTCCCTAGCTCCCAGAAAATTTAATTAAAAAAACCAAACCAAACCCATATGCCTATCAAAAGTAATTAAAAAAATACAGACTAAGGCTCTAATATCTTCGGAATGGCTTCCCCTAACATATAATTGGTAACAAGCACTATAAAAATGTATATACTGAGGTGTATCTTCCTCTACATTTAACCACCTAAGATAACTTCTAAAATGAGTGTGGTAACTCAAACTTGTAATCTAAATTCATGAGAGGTGGATGGATGCCTGAGTAGCTGGAGTTCAACGTCAGTTTTCGTTACATAGAAAATTCAAGGCCAGGGCTGCACAGACGGCTCAGCAGACAAGAACATTTAACAGCAGGGGTCCTAACATTCTATTCCCAGCAATCACATGGCATCTCACAACCATCTAGGCAGAGACCTCATTATGTATGCATTTATGTAAATAGCTCTCTGGGCACCTGTACTCACATGTACACACCCAAACATATGCACACAAGTAAAAATAATACATCTTTTTTTAAAAAGGAGCCAAAAACCTGTAAGAATTATTTTGCTATCAAAACAGGTTTTTCTCTTTTATTAAGTCTCCTTATGAGGCCTGGCATGGGATGCATACCTTTAACTCCATCACTTAGGCGGCCGAAACAGGCAGACCCCTGAGACTGAAGAGACCAGCCCTGCCTACCTAGGGAGTTTCAGGACAGCCAATACTATAGTCTATTGATAACTTCCTCTTCGAAAAACACATTAATAACAAAATCAATATTTGCATTTTTTTCCGACACAGGGTTTCTCTGTGTAGCTCTGGCTTGTCCTAGAACAGACTAGGTAGACCAGGCTGTCCTTGAACTCAAGAGATCAAGTCTCCCCCCTGCCTCCTGAGTGCTTGGGAGTAGAGACATACACCGCCACCACCACCACCAGGCAAAATCGTTTATTCTTTTGCTTTTACCATGAAGACTCCATAGAGGAAAACTGAAGAGCATGAGGTTTAGACCTCATCCCACAAGAACCGTATTGAAATACCAAGAGTTTATCTCATCTCAAAAGGGGCCCAAAAAATGGACTCAAAGAAATCAAACCCACATTTAGTACTTATGTACTTCATGCGACCGACTCCCAGAACTGAACATACTACGTGAATACCGTAGACACTAAAACTTTAATTTGATAAGCAGACAACTCTGTCCCTACGCTTATGTTTATTAAAAACTGACAAACAAACAAAACATGTACAAAAAATATCCCCAAATTCCTTATCACTTTGAACAGTAATCTTGAGAGACATTATCGCCTAGGACCCCCTCTTCCTCTGCCGCGACCACGTCCTCTTCCTCTACCCCGGCCTCGGCCTCTTCCTGCAACTGGGGAAAGACAAAGCAAGTGAAATTCTCTTCAACAGCACAGTACCCGCTACCACACAGGCTTACCCCTGAGCCCTTTCCCACCTGCACCTCTTAAATTAGCAACTATAGTAAAGAAATCTTTAACTCAGCTTTTCTCAAATATGACCACCACCACCATCATGTAAAAAGCAGGGAGACAAATTTACACCCTGTGTCAGATTTTTTGTTTGTTTGTTTTCTGTGTTCCCCCCCCCCCCCAGATGGGGTTTCTCTGTGTAGCCCTGGCTGTCCTGGAACTCACTCTGTAGACTAGGCTGGCCTTGAACTCAGAAATCCGCCTGCCTCTGCCTCCCAAGTGCTGGGATTAAAGGTGTGCGCCACCACTGCCCAGCCTGTGTCAGATTTCTGCTTACTGAATAAAAGCCAAGCAAGTTAACCCAAATTGGAGCTTGAAAACTTATTTGGCTTAATCATGGCTTAGCCTTGAACACACAGCCATATCTCTAGCTGGACATCATGAGGGGAAAAAAAAAAAAGCAAAGGCAAGAAAGCAGTGTACCTGCTTGATGCAGTCAGACTGAGGTGTGTGTAACACCACCACCTTACAGTCAAAATCAAACCTAGGGCATCATGCAGTGGTTTGCCACTGAGCTATGATATCCCCACACCCTGGTAAAGCCATACATTTATTTATTTTAAGGCTTGTTCTTTTCTAGCCCTTGCTTCCCAGACCTTACTTTGTAGACCAGGCTGGCTTCAAACTTACAGAGATCCACCTGTCTCTGCCTCTCAAGTGCTGGAATTAAAAGGTGTACATTTAGTAAAAGAAGAATAGCTTTCTAAAGAAACTAGGATCTTAGATACAAAAAGTAAGATGATACAAGACAGAGACAAAAAACAAAAAATGGCTGACATTATTTGTGGAGATCAGTCAGACTAACAGTCGGCCTCATTTTGTAAAGCTTGTCATCATTTCCTTTACAAAGTAGGTAGGAAAGAGAAAGTAGAAGGAATCAGACACTGACACAGAAAGGCTTGAGATTTAGAAAAACAGCAGCATAACGCAGGACTTAAAACGCTAAATCAGTGTTTTTTCAAGCTATGAATTATAATTGCCTCTCTTTTTAAACTGTAGGGAGGAACCAACCCCCACCCCAAAGCATTTGTATTGTTTTAACAATTCCAGTGGGCTACAAGACAAAGTGCATTTTTGGTTGGAAGACAAGACTCAAAGTCAATATGCTAAACATCTATGAAATCACAGCCCTTTTCTCCTGTCCTACTCTTATATTGCTGGCTGACAGTCATATCTCCCAAAGCAGACACTGAATTGTTGTAAACTGTGGTTCCAACGTGAAAAATCCTCATAGACTGACACATTCTCTCTTGTGCCCCCCCACCCCCCCCCCCCCACAGACACACACCATAAATGTAAAAATAAAAACAGCAATATGATGGGAATGTGGGAATGTAGCTAAGTAGTAGATAGTTCGTCTTGTGTGTGTAAGATCCTCCATTCAATCCTCCAATGTTGGTTTTTAATAAATTGTTTTACTATCACATACATGTATGTGATATGATGTGTGTGTGTGTGTGTGTGTGTGTATTTGAGAGGATGCTAGAGTACAACTTTTGGAAGTTGGCTTCTCTTTCCACTGCTGATTTGGGGATCAAACTCAGGTCATGAGATTTCCACAGCAAGTAATTTTACTGAGCCATTTCTTGGCAAAGACCCAATAGGTAAGAAGTCTAGCCTCTTTCCCCAGAATGTCCTCTTTAACTGTCTTTATAAAACTAAATAGTGGGGGCTAGAGAGATGGCTCAGTGGTTAAAAGAACTGACTGCTCTTCTAGAGGTCCTGAGTTCAACTGCCAGCAACCACATGGTGGCTCACAACCATCTGTAATGGATCAGATGCCCTCTTCTGGTGTGTCTGAAGACAGCTTTGGTCACTAGCACCCACATAAATCAGGAAGGCAAACAACTGTAATCCTAGCACTTGGAAGTAGAGGCAGAAGTAGTGGAGTAAGTTCAAAGTTACTCTTGGGTACACAGCTTATTTGAGACCAGCTTGGCTTTATGAGAACTTAACACAGGATTGAATGAATGAATGAATGAATGAATGAATGAATGAACGAATGAAAAAGAAAGCCAACATTGTCAACATAGTAAAAACTTCTCAAAGAAAAAATTGGGAGAGTTTGTTCTTCAGGTATTTGGCCCTGGTACAACAGTCCTACACCAATACACACACAATCAGACATGAAGTTGGGATATATAGGAAGAAGAGGGAGGGTCAGAAGGAGCTAATCAAAATATTCTTTATGTGTATAAAATAAAACCCTACAGGTGTTGTGAGTATGGCTGCTGTGTCACGTGTGTCAGTAGGTGGCAGAGAGGAGAGAGGCTAAGTCTAAATTCAGTGTTCTGACCTGTGAACATCAGAATGATTAGTAGTGGGAACAGGCTCCCAGGACAAGGAACAAGCCAGAGGCCAGAAGAACCCTGCTTGGCACCATGAGCCTGTGTGGGCGTGAGCCCGAGATAGACTGGCCAGTTGATGAGTGAGCCCTGGCAGGCAGCTAGCCTGAGATCGCCACCAGTCTGGTGCCGGGCAGGCCTTGGGGAGTAGACCATGCATGCCCAAGGTGACCCATGCCAAGAGCCATAGTGCATGAGTGAGACATGGTACTTCAGAGAACACTTCTGAGACGACCCCAGACACTCAGAAACCCTGTGGAGAAGGTCACTAAGAGGTGGAGAAATATAAGAGAAAGAGGAAAAGAATGTGGGCACAACTGGAGACTCAAAGGAACAGCCTGATGTGAGTAGCTAGTAATGCCACCTGTGCTGCCACTTGGACTACATCTGGGTCTGTGCCAGGTGAACAAACCTTGTCTGGGCTGCCACCGGGGGGACTACTGCTCTCTGAGGGCTGTATAGAACTAGGCCTACCCCTCACCTGGGTATCTTGGGAGAGCTGACCCCACCCTTCTGTCTCCAAGCTGCAGTACTCTGGGAGAGCGGGCCCTTCATATTGTGGGAGTTTCAGTGAGCCAGCTAAGGATACAAATGTGGGAGACTTGGCCCTACCACTCCTCACCATTCACCTCTCACCACCTGCAACACCCAGGAGACCTAGCCCCGAGGTCATGAGAGCAAGAGAGCTAACTTTGCCCCTCACCTGTGGCTGCACTCAGGAAAGCCTGACCCATGGGAGAGCCAGTGGGCTGACCAGCTCAGATACATCTCAGGCCCAGGGCTTTGAATTGGTTCACCCCAACATCTACCTTATCCATGAACTGTTGGGGAGTGCTGAAGAGATCGAAAACTATAGGATCTCTATGACACAGGGCAACAACAGGATATCTGATAGGAGTCCCAGTGAGGTTCCAGTATGAATAGTATAACAGAAACCAGAGACCTTGTAGCAGGCCTTGTATTTGACTCATTGCAATGAGTATTTGTAAGCAAATAAGTATGGACAAAAGAGTATACTGTGGGACACACCGTGCACTACAGCTTCCACAATGAGATTTTTTTTTCCCTCTGTTGGGAGGGAGGTTGTAAGGGTGGAGGGCAAGTATGAACAGAGGGGGAAATGAATGGTGCATGATGTGAAATTTACAAAGAACCCATAAAAAGCTAAACAAACAAACAAAACTAACATGGTATATAGTGGCATGTGCCTTTAATTTCAGGCAGATCTCTTGAGTTTAAGGCCAGGCTGGTCTACACACTGTGTGTGCACGCGCGCGAGTGCACGTGCACATACACACTACCCAAAAGGGAAACCTACAATTAATATTCTATCAACAATAGAGCTCTATCAGCAACAAAATAACAGGATCTTAAGAAAAAAAAAAAATCAAAGGAGGCCTAAAAATAAGTATGTGCTGACTCAGAGAACAAAGGTAAGACTACTTTCCCAGAAGACCGAATAAAAAGGCAGGGGGGGGGGGAAGAGGAGGAGGAAGAAGAGGAAGAGGAGGGAGGGAGAGAGAAAGAAGAGAGGAGAGGAGAGGAGAGGAGAGGAGAGGAGAGGAGAGGAGAGGAGAGGAGAGGAGAGGAGAGGAGAGGAGAGGAGAGGAGAGGAGAGGAGAGGAGAGAATAATAATCAGTTAAAAGGCCAGGAAGAACATCACCAAATTTAAAGTATGGGCAAGCTGTATGGGCAAGAAAATTCACAATGAAAGAATTTATCAAGTATCTCAACAAGAAAGTGGTAGAGGGAGAGGAAAGGGAAGTGATGCAGCCAGCCTCCAAATCTAGACTTCATGGAAGAAAAGGACTGATAGGCTCTTCACAGCCAGCACCAGGAGCTCTAAGAAACACATGTACTAAGACAAACATTCTGAGCAACAAAAACACCCTTGTTCACAAATGTATTCTGAACAGTGAGTTAAGATTTAAATACATTATACATAAAACACCTTCACACTTACCAGCTTCTCTTTTCTTAGATTTCACCTTAGGCTCAACATCCACAAGTAGTGTATCTAGAGGTAAGCTGTCTGGTAGAATAAAATATCGAATATTATTGCCTCGAATGCTCAATGTTTCCAACTGCACAGGTTCTCTGTTCTTCAGGGTCATCTTCACAGCTTTAAGGTGTGTATTCATGCTAACATCTACACCTAAAGGGGGGAAAGCAAAACAATTACCAGCATGATAAAGGAGGCAATCTATCTTGCAAAGAGTTGAGATCATACTGTGGAGTTCTTTCTGCTATGTTACAGGTCAAGTTTCTGTGACAACTTAATACATGCACAATGGGGGAAAACGTCAAAATAAATCAGCAATTTTTCCTTCTTAAAGACTTTTCCTAGCCACAATACCTCTGTACAGAGCTGAGTGCACTTACAGAATTGAATGCACTGGTGGTGTGGTTAAATGACTCCTGTAATCTCAGCATTCAAGAGGCTGAGGCATGAGGAATGCATGTATGCAAGGAAAGCCTGGACAAGGAACGTATCTGCTAGACAAAGAACATGAACACAGCAAGCAATGAAGGAACCACTAGTCCACTACCTTCAGAACTGAATTCTTGTCCCAGGATTAGATAAGTGTCTGTGGTAAAATTCTCCCATTGTCCCCATAACTTCTTACCCAACATTCTATCACACTACAGGCCTTTCTTCTTAAAGATCTATAGTCTTTTTCCCTATCAAAGGTACTTTTTTCTTATCACTAGAACTACTCTCCCACTTTCCTGAGACAGTCTATGTACCCCAAGCTGACCTCAGACTTGTGATTCTCCTGCCCAAGTCTCTCAAGTGTTTGCTTTACAAGTACTTACCATCATACTCAGTTTAACATGCCTATTTATTTACTTAAAATAATTTTTAGGGGCTACAGACATGGATGAATGGTAAGTAAGCAAGGCTCTTACAGAGAACCAAGTTTGGTTCCCAGTACCCATATCAGTAGGCTCATAACTAACTGCCTGTAACTACAGCTCCAGAGAGACCCAGTGCCTCTGGCCTCCAAAGGTACCTACACTCACATACATATGGAGTTAAAAACAGAATCTTTTCAAAATTTATTTGTATGAGTATGGTTATGTAGGAAGGCAGGTTACCTATGTGTTATGGTGCATGTCTAGAGATCAGGACAACTCACAAGAATCAGTTCTCTCTTTCCTCTATGTAAATCCTGAGGCATGTATTCAGTTGTCAGGCTTGGCAGCAGATGCCTTAACCCACAGGTCTGAGCTGGCACACCCTCTACCTTGTTTTCTGAGACAGTCTCTCACAGAACTAGAACTAAAGGAACAGGAAGTACCCAGCTTTTGGGGGAGCTAGGGATCTGAACTTAGGTTCTCAAGCTTGTACAGCACTTTACCAACTAGGTCATTTGTCTGGGTCCTTATTATGTCTTTCTAAATATGAAGGTTTTTATTTTTTATTTTTATTTTTTTTGTGGTGCTATAGACTGAATCCAAGACTTCAAGCATGCTAGGCAACTGCTCTATCACCTTGCAACCCAGCCCTTAACTGAGCTTGTTTGTGTATTTGTTTTTGTTCTGTTAAGACAGGCTGTCACTACGAAGCCCAGAGTTGCCTCAAACTATGGGTTCTGCCTAGCGTCCTAAGTGTTACCATTATAAGCATGAGCCACCATGCCAGGCTAATCTTACTGTTTTTCTCTCCAAAAATTCACTATTACAAATCCTTTCTTTGCTGGGCAGGGGTGGAGCAAGCCTTTAATTCTAGCAGAGTCAGGCCAATCTTAGTGAGTTCAAGACCAGCCTGTTCTACAGACCAAGTTCCAGGACAGACAGCTATACCAAAAATCTGTCTCAAACAAACAAACCACAAAAAAACCAACAAATGCTTCCCTCTTTTTTTCCAAAGAAGAAAGTTCTCTTCTTTCCTAAATAGCCTTAATACATTCCATCTCCTCCATATGCTTAGATGTATATACACTCATATAAGATACAGAAACTTGTGTCAGGGTTTTTTGTTTTGTTTTTTACTTTGTGATTGTATTACAATTTTCGTTAGATTTTGACAAAAAAAAAAAAATGGGGGGAGTGCAAACATGCTACTCTGGGGTTTGGGAATATAGCTCAGCTGGTAGAGTACTTCCTTAGTATGCATGAAGTGCTGGCTTCAATCCCCATTACTAAATAAAGAGGTGTGGTGGTGCACGTCTATAGCACCAGCAGCCAGGAGCTAGAGGCACGAAACTAGAAGGCCAATTTCAAATATACATACTGAGTTTGAGGCCAGTTCTGTAATAGATACATAAATCCTGCATCTAAGAAAGAGGATGAGGAAGAAGAGGAGGAAGAAGAGGAAGAAGAGGAGGAAGAAGAGGAAAAGGAGGAGGAGGAAGAAGAGGAGGAAGAAGAGGAAGAAGAAGAGGAGGAGGAGGAGGAAGACAACAAGATCTTTCCCAATGCTGTTCTACAGGGAACAGACCAAATCCCTACTCAAGGAACTTTAACAAGGGCAATAAGTATACATCCTTAGATATGAAGATTGGACATATCTAAAAACATAAATAGGCAAGTTCCATTCACAATTAGTACTGAAAACTTCTGGAAAAGTCACAAAACGCCATCCCATTTCCCCTTAGTTTACTAAAACACTGGACCTACCTATTAAAAACGTACACATCTACAAGTTCAGTACTTTAGAGAACAGGAACACATGTTAAGATACTATTTTTCCCCCTTTGATAACCACTTTTAAAAAAAGTCTCAGGAGATGAACAGGAAAGGATAATGAAGGATGAACAATGATAAAAATACAGCACATATGTACGAAAATACCATAGTAAAAAATCATATATAATTAACATAGGCCAATAACAACTTACAGTCAAATGTGAAACAAAAGTAATAAAAGTACAAGTTTCAGATGTGTTTTAGAAGAAGCAATATTCTATGCAGAAGAACACACACAAGCAAAGGTATAAAAGGTAAGAAAACACAAGCAGCACCTAGCAATTTGGTTTGGTTGGTTTAGTACAAGAATGTAGATAAATGGGGCAAGAAAGATGGCTCAGCAGGTAAAAGCACAGGCTGCTCTTCCAAAGGACCTGAGTTCAATTCCCAGCACCCACTTGGTAGCTCACAAGTACAGTTCTAGGGATCTGATACCTCACACAGACGTATGTGCAGGCAAAACACTAATATACATAAATTTTTTTTTTAAAAAAGATGAGGCTTAATTAAGGTCCACTTGGTAATTCAGACAAAAATAATGAGGACTTGTACTACAACAATGCTCATTAAACAACCAAAAACAAAACAAAACAAAAACTTTTCTAGAGAGTGAACCATGAGAGAAAAACCTTAAAACTACAGAAACGGTCCACCCTTCTTACCTGTGATTGTTCCATGGACTTGTGTTCCATTCTTCAATTCAATGGTTACAGTTTCATGACTCAATTTCATCAAAAATCTATAAAAACAGAAATAAAGTCCTGATTTTTTATCTTAACATTTAGAAGTCTTTTTGTGAAGTTGGTACAGTAAAATTGCTAGAGATCAAAATCTTTAAAATACTACTACAACAGTTCATATGGGGTCTGGATAGCTAGCTCAGCAGTTAAGAGTACTCCTCTCTCTTGCAGAGGACCTAGTTTTCCTGCCAGTACTCACATGAAAGCTTACAACCATCTGTTATCTTTGCTCAAGAGGATCTGGAGTCCTATTCTGACCTTCATAGGCACCAGGCAAATTTGTGATGCACATACATACATGCAGATAAAACATTCATACATAAACATATCTTAAAAACAGCTCTTCATGCCGGGCAGTGATGGCACATGCCTTTAATCCCAGCACTTGGGAGGCAGAGGCAGGTGGATTCCTGAGTTCGAGGTCAGCCTGGTCTACAGAATGAGTTCCAGGACAGCCAGAACTACACAGAGAAACCCTGTCTTAAAAAAAACAAAAAACAAAAAAACAAAAATAAAACAAACAAACAAAAACAAACAAAAAACCTCTTCATAATAATATACACAGTGCTTAACTTTTTCTGAACTATGTAAACTTATAAAGGAATGACAAACTGTCATTTGGCATCTGACTGTCTACCACAGGCATCGACCTTTTTGGCTTCACTGGACCACAATGGATGGAAAATTGTCCAACCTGCAGAGCACAGGCTGCAGAGCACTCAAATGCTTACTTGTCAAGATAATGTCATCAGCACGGCTCACACCTAGGTCTGTAAATCTGTGTTTAGCTATAACCATAGCTGTCCTGAGCTTCCAACTAGAAAATACTAGAAAGAAACTATTACAAAACAACCTTAAATGGAGATATTTGAAGAGTAGCATTAGGTGTGGTGGTGCATGCAAGACAGGCAGATGGGTCTGACAGCATAAGATTACATGGTAGAGATAAAGAACCCCTCTTTTCTCTTCCTGCATTCTTGGTGAATAGGGATATTATTGTAACCCATAAGTAAGATGCTACTTTATACAAAGTAGGCTATTCTTCAATGGCATCTATTAATACCTTTTGGAGCTTATTTAGCAGTTTACACTGGAGATAATTCCCTAAAAATAAATATTCCAAGAGCTAGATAGCCATCTACTATATGGAAATGACAATTATCCCACTGTGAATGATGTTTTCAATTTTCTGTCATTACAAACCCATTTATGCAAGCCTTCACCGGTAACAATTAAAAATCTCCCAATTTTCTATCCATGCAACATAAAGGGGGGTGGGGTGGGGGATGGGAAGAGGCACAGCAAGATGGTATGCACAGAGGGTAAAGCACTTGCTGCCAAGCCTACTCCTTCTAAGGTCCTTTGATCTTTGTGTACACACACACACACACACACACACACACACACACACACACACACACA